>NC_081559.1:184692600-184956400 GCF_022355385.1 Mustela nigripes
CCCCCCCCCCCCCCCCCCCCCCGCCTTCCTGCGCCTGGTGAGAAAGGCCTGGGTGAAGGCTGTCCTCACAGCTGACTGAGATGATTTACTTTTGTCCAAGAAGTCTTTCCTCCAGCTCTGGCTTTGCAATTACGCAAAAAAAAAAAAAAAGAAAAAGAAAAGAAAAAACAGTTAATGAAGATGCCTACTGTGAATCCAATCATGAGAAAATATCACACAAACCCAAACTGCGGGACACACTTCCACCTCATGGTCCTATAACCTTGAGAAGCATCGAGGTCATGAGAGTGAAGGACAGACAGACAACCAGTTCCAGGTTGGAGGAGAGGGATGAGATGTGAGGACAACATCAGGGACACTGAGCTGCACAACAGATCCATTCCCATCCATAAAACAGGAATAAAACCATCCACCTCCAGGGTTTTTGGGAGAATAAGATAACCCATGAAAAGAACTACTAACTAGGGTTCAGTTAGTAAACCCTAGTGGCCTCGCACGGAGGCCACGTCCTCAGTTTGTTGCAGGGCTCGATGTGGACCCTCCACTGATTGGCATGGACAGAGGATGTGACGTTTGTGTGCGTCTGCGTCCCCTTCCTGGTCATGCTGGTGGGCTGCGGTTCTCAGGAGAAGGCCCTCCTTTGGAAAGTAGCCACCGGAGTATTCTGGGGCACTGGGGCCTTGGCCAGCCACACGGTCCCACATGGTGTAAGGAAAAATAATTTACACCGTGCTTCTAACTTTTGTCTAAGTTTGTGATTATTTTAAAAAATATAATAAGGGTGCCTGGCCAGCTCAGTCAGTAGAGTATGTGGCTCTTGATTGCAGGGTCGTGAGTTCGACCCCTACACTGGGTGAAGAGCCTACTTAAATAAATAAAAATTCAACTAACCAACGGAAGGGGACAGATCCTTTTTGTGGAGAGTAAAACAGATCTGGGGTTTGAATTCTGACCCAAGGTTTCATATTAGCCAGAGAACTTCACCTGTGTGTCTGTTTCCCCGGCTTTCAAAATAAAGGCCATTTATCAGAGCATGCGTACGTGCCCATGTGAGTTTCCGCATGTTCGTGTGTATGATGGTGTGTCTGAGAACCTTGGCGGGTTCTCAGTCGGAAGGGACACCGTGATTGCAGGGGCTCGAGCAGGCCACCTGCAGGCCCCAGTGTGGGGCAGTGCGGCTTCTTCCCACCCTCGTACCTGTGCTCCGTACCTACGTGCAGAGCAGCGGACGGACTTGCAGGCACCCGGGAACTGACTCCTTGGTGGCCTTATCTCTCTGCCTTGTCATTGGTACCGAGACCCATGACTGTGTCACTTGAATTGACCTGAGTTTGAAGATTCTGTCCAAGTCTGCTAGCAGCTTCCTACGACTGCAGCAAGAACTTAGCGTTTCTCATTTCCATGCCTCTCTCCTCTGCTGGCTGCCCCCGGGGAGGTCTTTGTCCGATTTCATATCACAGTGTTGGGGATCAGGATGTGCGGGGTGGGGGAGGCCGGGAGCCTGGGCCCCACCCCGAGCCCACCTTAAGCACCGAGCCACCCGGCAACCCAGTGGGTGCACACTGCCAAAGGGGGCCCCAGAGACACGGAGTCAGATTCACTGTCTGTCCCGAGCCAAGCAGGCCTGTGAGCCAGACCTCTCTCTACCACCCTAATAAAGCCAGTGTTTACACAGGGTAGAGGTGCTCATCAGATGTTTTTGCCAATCCCCAAATACGGCCATGGCCAGAGTGTGAGGGGGTGCTTGTTATGTAAGGCCCGTGGCCGGTCCCTAGACAATGCCACTTCCTTGCTTGGCGTTGTGTAACTGCCTAACAACGGGTTACTCATTTCCTCTGGAAGACTTGGCAGGTCGCTCTGCCCTGTTTCCTCCTCCTGCCACATCCCTGGGCTTCCTCTCCTGAACGTTCTCCAGGTTCCCAGGAACACCACCCCCCAGGGCTTTGGCTGTGCATGGGAAGGGACGTTTGGAGCAGGGCCTGCGTCCAGGCTGGGAATGGCATGCGCCTGCAGCAAAAGGGGGTCCCAGCCACAGGTGTGGGGAGCCTCTGGGGTGCAGGTGGGTAGCTCAGACCATCAGGCCACGCTTCTGCTCCTCCCCCAATCCTGGCAGGTGTGCACCGACTTGCCTCTCCTCTGCAGGTTTTAGCTCCTTCCTTTCTGCCCCTCTGCGGGCAGAGAGATGGACAAAGGGATGAAGGGACCATAAAAGGAAGGCGGAGGCGAATCCCCGCAGTGAGCACCAACAGTGTATGGCATGCGGAATTTTGGAATGCATGAGTCTTTCTGTCCTGTCTGCAAGATGAACATGAACACTTGGAGACCAGCCCAGCATGCTCCCCTCCAAGCACCAGCTTTATCACAGTCCCCCCAGAAATGGCCGCGTCCTCGCCTTCCCTGGGCACATCACTGGACTCCAGTTAACCCTGTGCAGGTCAGCTGTTTTGGGGAGCAGTTTGCCTGACGAGTCCAAGCTATAGCCCTGCTAGCCGCACTCAAGGCCACGTTCCCATCGTCAGAGAAAAACAACCACACACACACACACACACACACACACACACACACACACGCACACACCTCTGCCTTGATCTGTGCATGAACACAAACGCACACGCCACACAAACACACGCTCGTCCACACACATCTATATGCCCCCGGTGCGTGAGGTGCATCATGCTAAGGGGCTGGCATATTTAATTATTCTTTTCCGTTTCCCACCTGTAAAAATTTAGGAATTAGGAATATATTTATAAGAACACAAATCCTAGTTAGTAGTTCTTTTCATGGGTTATCTTATTCTCCCCAAAACCCTGGAGGTGGATGGTTTTATTCCTGTCTTATAGATGAGAATGGATCCGTTGTGCAGCTCAGTGTCCCTGATGTCATAAAGTGCTGGGTTTAGGGAGGAGACTCGGCCCTGCTTCCCGCTTTCCCATGGAGAGTGCCACTGGCCCTGTGAACATGGGTCCCTTGGCTGAGCGCTCCGGAGGAGTGAAGACCCTGTGTGCGTGTGGGTGGGCTGGAGACAGGGAGACCGGTGAGGACTGGTGGGGCAGAGAGAGGTCTTCCCGGGTTTTGGGGGGACAGACCCTAGAGACACTTGCTCAGGTGTGGCCACCCCGAGGCCAGAGGGGTTCTGTTTGGTCTGCTCCCTGTGTCTTCTGGGCCTGACCATGCTGAAGAGCCTAGGCGTGGGAGGTCGACAGAGCTGGGAGCAGGTCTTGCTGCCGCCGCTTTCTAGATGAGTGACCCTAGGCACATTCGCTTAGCTTCTCAGGTCCTGTGTTCTTCATCCATGAAATGTGAGGGGTTGTCACCTGTGTCTCATAAGGCGAGAGGGCCAGGTGAGATGGGCAGAGCAAGCTGTTACCTAGCCGTGGGTGTTCACGGAGCTGCGTGCTGCCCGTAAGTCGACACTAGGAGTCACGGGACGGGCTTCGGTTGCAGGGTGCGCAGCCAGCCCCTTTCTCTGCACCATGGCAAGTCTCCTTTGCCCCGGTATTGGCTGTCTGCTGAACGTAACTGAGCAGGTGGCTTTCGTATTTGCAGAGGGGCAGAAGAGCTTCCATCTCTCAGGCATTTCACCGAGTGGCGGTGCCCGTGTGAATTTCCTCGGGGGGGGGGGGGCACGATCCAGCTCACTCAGTCATTTGACTAAATTTCTCAGACACCTCTGGGTACCCGTCTTGGGAAAGGGCGGTCAATGAGATAGCCCCATCTTCATGTCCCTCAAGTCGCCAGCCTGGTGGTGGGCTAGGTTGTGCCCACAGGGAGTTTGGCCTTCCAGAACCCTTCCCTCCATGCCGCCTCCTCCCCAGAAAGGTCTGAGCTCTGGATGATTCCAAACCACTTCCTTCAGCTAGTGCAGCTCCCCTTATGCCCACAGGGTTGGTTTACAGGTTCCCTCAACAGCTGTCAGCACTAAGACTTCACTCTGGGGATGCAGGGCCATGCGCAGGTGCTGGGAAGGTGATTGGAGCGACATTCATGGTGTTCTCTTGTCAGCGGTTTACCGGGGAACCGAGAGCTGGGGCGGAGTTGACATTCTGGTCATCGATCGCTTCTCCATTCTCCACTTTGGTCGCCGTGCGCCAGGTGAGCTTGGGTGACGGGTGACCTCGGGCAGTCCTGTTTTGTTATCCTGGATGCTCCAGTGTCTGCCCAGGCCCTCTTTGGTTTCCTCTTCTTTCTTAAGCCCCCGTCCCTCGGGAAGGAGGTAATCCGTGTGCTCTTCACTGGGCACGCGCTGCTGTCCTGGGCTGGAGTCCCATCGCTGTTTGTTTCTGACGGTTACTTTGCTGCTTTTTTTTAAAAGAAGTTAGGTCAGTCTGTGTGCATGTGTGCAGGTCTCCTCTAGGTGCCCCTGGAGGGAGCAGCTGCCATTTCTAGTACCTACTGCGTGCGGGGCCCGGGGTAGGGGTTTGCATTCACCGACACTGAGGCAGCCCCTGCAAGGACCAGTGTTAACATCCCCTGTTGCCGAGGAGGACGTGAAGCTTCAAGGACAGAGAGCGAGGTCCTTGCTCGAGGTCAGTGTCGGTCGCGTCAGAGTCACATTTAAACCCAGGGTTCTGGGGACACAGAGCAGTGGAAGGTGAGGTGTGCACGGCCTGCGCGCACAGGGAGGGGCAAGGGACTTAACGTTGCTGAACCTCGGTTATCTTACCTGTGAAATGAAGTAGTAAGTGTACTCAGCCCTTGGGGTTATTGTGAATGTTTACCAAGGTCAGGTCTTCCCTAGGGGACGGAGAACAGGGTTCAGCGTGCAGCATGCAGCTGCGATGGGCCGGGGTTGTTGTGGCCATCCTGCGTCAGGTGGGCTTGACCAGACCGGTGACCCGAATGATGCTGAACAGTGTGGGTGGGGAGCTGGGGCTCAGAAGGAGACTCCTGGCAAGGGTGGCCAGATGGTGAGGTGATGCTGGAGGGGGTCCAGGCGAGCGGTGCCCTTGGGATGTGCGTGGGGCAGGCGGTGCTTTTCTCTGAGCGTGACTGGAGCCCAGAAAGGGCTGTTTGTGCTAGGAGCTCCCCACCCTGTCAGCCACCTTTGCCGCGCTTTGATGGTCTTTCTTAGAAAGGAGGAAGCCTGTGTGGGGTGTGGCTGCTGACTTCCTATGGCTGCCCCGATTCTGGCTCTGCTGTGAGCCCGGCGGACTGTCAGATCTGCACCTCCTTCCCTCCATTTGGCCCAGGCCAGGCCTGCAGGCTCTGGCTTTGGGGATGTGCATCCCTACCCCCTTGAGGGTTCCTCCTCGAAGGCCACAGGGGCCTGTAAGTGCTGCCCAGTGCTAGCTGTGTGCAGGGCCAGACTGTTCCCTCTCCTGCTTCTGTGTGAGTGGGGGGGCTTGTGGGCACTTTCGAGTGGTGGGCACCCTGACAGTAGAGGCTGAGCAGGTGTCTGCCCTGCTGCCTGGCCTGGGGACATACCCTCCTTTGTGACCTGGCACAGCTCCCCCTCTGCAGACCACCTAGCCCCCCCAGAGTAGCATCTTCCTCCTAGACACCCAGCTTGCTTTGGCTTGGAGTCTCCATCTGTGTTCATACAGACACTTTGGCAGAGCTTTGCACAGGAAAGAATGTGCAGATTGGGAAAATGACCACTGTTGTCCCACTTCCTGTCCCTGTTTTCAGCCCAGACTGAGTCACCCACCCATGTGGGCTTGCCATCTGCACCATTCGCTGGGTCGTCATCTTCTCTGGTTCAGGCACTTTGCTAGGGCACCTGCTTGGCCTCTGCAAGTAGACTGTGAGCAAGGACAAGGAGCTGGACGGTCTCGCGTGCCTCTCTGAAGATGCTTATACCTGCCTTACCGGCTGTCATCTTTCGGAGCACCACACAGCCATGCTACTTACGTTCAGACTGAAGCTGAGACTCTGCAGTGTCACTCACTGAGAAAGTGACAGAGCTGGAATGTGACCCACGGTGTTTCTGTCGTCCCCAGTCATGACCTTTCATGTGCTCTGTCCTCCTCAAAGCCTGTTTGCAGATGGATGGAGAGATGGCAGCCTCTCTCTGTTCCTTTCCTCCTGGCACATATCCTGGGCCTTCTAAAACTCCCCTCTTTCACGCCGGGCCGAGGCCACTGGCTATGCCTGGCTTTGCCGCTGCCTCAGGCCACCACCCTGGGTGTTTCCCGGGAGTGGAGCCATTCAGCCAGCGATGTGTCTTTGCACAGAAGTGGGGTTGGTGTGGGGTCCAGGGTTCTCCTTGCCCCCCCCCCGTGCCCCTACCATTCTGGATTTGGTGCCAACCCTAGGGGAGGCTAAGAGAAATCGACCATGATTGCATGGGAGCGAAGTTAAAAATCGCATTACTTTCCAGAAGAAGTTTGTGACTGCACACGGCTTCTGGCCCGAGGGGGTCCCATTTTGGGATGAAGAGCCTGGATCCTATCGGGTTTCTTCTTGGCAGGAGATGACATTGAACCCTCAATGCTGTATGCATGGCACCCCATTCAAGATGAACAGGAGAAGCCCAAGAAAATATGAGGGCTCACGATGGGAACCCAGGGCCTTTTCCTGGGCTTACATCCTTTGGCTCCAAATTTGAAAACCCCCAGCAAGACAGAGTGCATAGAAAGGTTACCTGTAAGATTCCTTTTTCTCTGTTAAAGTTTTTTAAAGAAAAACAGCAAGGCCATTTGTTCTCAAAGCCACGAAACTGGAGAAGGTGTAAATGTCCCTGGAAATGAATGAAAGTCTCAGGCTGTTCTTACAAATGGGTGGTATCTTGGGTTGCACCTTGTTATTTCTTTTTTTTTTTAAAGATATTATTTATTTGTTTGATAGAGAGACAGAGAACAAATGCACAAGCAGGGGGAGTGGCAGAGGGGGAGGGAGAAGCAGGCTTCCTGCGGAGCAGGGAGCCCGATGCAGGCGGGGCTCCATCCCAGGACCCTGAGGTCACGACCTGAGCCAAAGGCAGACGCCTGAAGAGTGAGCCCCCAGGTGCCCTTATCGCGTGGTTATTTCACCCCGGAGTCAGTGTGTGGCCGCGGTGTGGGCTCCGCGAGGGCCACTCTCATCACAGGGCGGAATGCTCCTTACGCTCGCAGAGAAGTTCCCGTCGCCTGTGTCCCTTGAGCAGCTCCTCCCTGCAGTGAGGCAGACAGAGCAGGCCTCATGGCCATATGAGCGGTGGAGAGACGGAGGCCGGGTAGGACAGAACGATGTGGGGCAGTGAGATGGCGTGGGAGCCCCTTCTTTTCTCTGGTGTTTAATTTCTCGGTCTGTGAGGACTGGCTGTGGGACCTGGACCAGAGGGTCTTCTTGCTTCGTCTTTGCCTCTGCCGTGGCCTTGTGGTTATCAAGGAGGAGAGGGCCGGGTCTGTTTCAGCTACTCCGTGATTTTCCCACCTACCTTTCTTCTCATTTAACCAAACTCTGTGGAGTTCCCCATGATATGGTTTGGGCTTCTGTCCTTCCCCAGCTGCACCATGGCCCCACACCCTGATCTGAGCTGGGAATGTGCACCAGCAAAGAGCATCCGCCCATCATGGACAGAGGACATGTGGGGTGGCCTGGCAGGCAAAGTCCGCTGGAAGCTGATCACATCGGGAAGCACTGAGCTGAGCCAGGTAGGTTTCTCCAAGCCCCCAGGTCCCTGGGCATGCTGTGCTCTGCAAAGTCCGCCTTTGGTTCCCAGAGCACTTACAGTCCTAGCTGACCACACTCCACCACGCCTTGTTCCGAGGTATCTGGGTGTTCCTGCTGCAGGCCAGTAAGTGGGGGCTGAACCCACAGGTTCTCTCCTTTGAGGACCCAATGAACAGCCGTCTTGACATTTGCATTTTGCCATGAGGGACACTGAGAGTCGAAGAGGTGAAGTGGCTTGCTGAAGGCCATGGGCTGGTAAGAGATGACAAGAGACATAGGCTCAACGCCAGGAAGGGCCTCTGGATTTTCTGTGTAATGCACAGAGCCACAGAGCCTGGGGGAGGGACAGTTTTTCCTTTCTTCTGGGTGAGTCCATGGTCATCTGCCTGCTGGAATCCCTGGTTTTCATCTGGCCCTGGGTCTCCCCACGGGGGGATAGCGCGTGAGCAATCAGAGTGTGTGGTGCCAACGTGTGGGGTCCTCCTGCTGTGCCAGGCCTGAACCCTGCATTTTGTGAGGTCTCAGGGGGCCATGGGCAGACCCAGATAGTGGGACAAGAGTTGTCTTGGGGAAGCAGCTAGTTCTGAACTGCTCTGGAAGCATTTCATTATTTTAACAGGATAGCAGATGGGTGGGTGCCTGCTGAGGGCTGGGCCAGGCTTGTAATTATTACCACCATCTAGGCCTGGGCTGGACAGAACTTTCCCCTTAGTTTTCCTGAGACAGGTTGTATGTTCTTTTATATATATATATATATATATATATATCCCCCCCCCCCCCGCCTTTCACTTTAAAATAACTATGTCAAGAGAAACTCCAGGTAGAGTAATTCCAGCAGTGACTTCTGCTGTCCTCTAGGAACTTGATTCGAAATAGTTCTGCCATGGACTGCAGAGCAGCGTGGCAGGACCAGGGGTCCCTGGAGCTCTCCTGCCACCGCCAGGTCCTGGTCAGCCCCTTGCTGGTTCTGTGGACTGGGGCACCGTGATTTGCCACTCCTGTATACCTGATGGTGGCTGTGAATGCTTTTGACCTAGTGTGTGTGTTTTCTATGTCTACCGCGACAAATGACCCCAGACTTGGCGCCCCACAGCCCCATTATTATCATGAAGTTCTATGGGGTTGGAGGTCTGGCAGGGGTCTCACTGTGCTGGGATCAGGGTGTCTGGAGGCTGCATTCATTTGCAGACTCTAGAGGGTCTGTTTCCTGGCTCCTGCCAGTGGGTGGCAGATGTCACGTCCTGGCAGGTGTAGGACTGAGATCCCCGTTTTCTTGCTGGCTGTCCGCTGGGAGCTGTACCCGGCTCCCAGAGGCTGCCCACACCCTGGCTGGTGGTCTCCTCCCTCCACGGTCAAGTCCGGCAACGGTGGGAGCAGTGCCTCTTAGGGTTCCTTCTTCTTCCTTCTCATCTCTCTGGTCATGTTCTCCGATTTCAAGGATGCCCGTGATTAGATCAGCACACCCTGATAATCCAGACCAATCCCCAGCTCAGGGCCCTTAGCCTGAATCACATCTGCTAAGTTCCCTTTGTCAGGGAGGTGACAGAGTCACAGGCGCTGGGAATTAGGGCTTGGACATCTCTTTTTTGTGGAGGTGGGGGATGATTCTGGCCACCGTGCCCTAAGGGCACTTGATTGATACATGTGATGGGCTTAAAAACCGTAGCTTGAAGCCTCTGGAATTGCCAGCATTCAACCGTGGACCTACAAAAAAGGCCACCTTATTATATCTAGTCTCTAGTAAATCCTCTGTGAAATTTCACTTTTTTAATTCCAGTGGTGGAAACTTCATGCTTTATTGAGCTGGTTTGCTGTTGCTCTAGTCTCCTGTTAACTGGGTATTCCTTTTTTAAAAAGTTATTATTAGTATTATTTTGGTATTTTAAAGCTGATGGTGAGCATCCTGATACATTTCATGATCATCGTGTCTTAAACAGACGGCTGATTTGGGGGCCTGGGGTTTTTTCTTCTTTGCTCTGTATCTCCCCTCCCCTGGCCCGGTGCATGGCTCCTGTCCCCAGCCTCTGGCAGGCCTGGATGTGCCCCTCTTCCATTGCCAGCCCCTCTTCTGGAATGTAGATGTGTAGTGGGACTTCATCCCTTTGGGACGTGGCGGTCCCTCTCCCTCTTCCAGGGATGACCCTCTGGATTTTCTTGGGCCTTTTGTTCTTTGAAGCATGCATTTGCTGTCCCTGGGGGCTTGTGTTCAGGGATCAGTGACACCGTGATTCCCTCCCCACGGGCGGCCTGGGCTCCAGGCCTTCACACCCGCAGACTCGGGGCTACCGTTGGGGTGTGGTCTGTGTCCCCAGCTCCTCCACTCCGTGGGGGTGGTTCTTCTTCACATGGCTGTGGGAAGGCTGGATGTGCTCTGAGCAGCTCCTACCAATCCCTGTCGTGGAAGTGGGGGGGATCGACTTGCCTCAAAGGGCAAGCTGACCTCTCAGCCCAGGTTTGTCTGCCTGTGACCCCAGGAGAGGTTCAGACCCAGTTCTTTATTTCTTAACCCCATAACTGTTTTTTTAAAATTATTATTATTATTATTATTATTATTATATTATATTTTATTTATTTTTTGGAAGATTTTATTTATTTATTCATTTGTCAGAGAGAGAGAGAGAGTGAGAACGAGCATGCAAGCAGGCAGAGAGGCTGGCAGAGGCAGAGAGAGAAGCAGGCTCCCTGCAGAGCAAGAAGCCTCATGCGGGACTCGATCCCAGGACTCCTAGGATCATGACCTGAGCCAAAGGTAGTGGCTTAACCGACTGAGTCACCCAGGCATCACTTTTTATTTTATTTTATTTTTTAAATTTATTTGATGGAGAGAGACGCACGAGAGAGGGAATAGAGTGGGAGGAGGAGAAGCAGGCTTCCTGCCGAGCAGGGAGCCTGATGTGGAGCTCTATCCTAGGACCCTGGGATCATGACCTGAGCCAAAGGCAGATGCTTAATGACTGAGCCACTGAGCCAGGCGCCCCCCAAAAGCATTTAACACTTCTTGGTTGTGTGTAACCACTTTGCAAGTGGAAGGAAGGTACCTAATTTGTATCTTTGTGCATGGACACTGATACCACCCACCTGCTGCCCTTTGACCCAATGGCAGCCATCACCCATTCTACAGGTAGTAAACTGAGGCCCAGGAGGGTACCGGGCTTTCTTGCGGTCACACCAGGTACTGGTGACCAGGATTAGTGATGGGAAACTGGTGAGGTGGAGTGGAATGAGCTGGGTTCAAGAGCTGACTCGGCTTCCCAGGGGTGCTTCGCAGGTGGACTGACAGAGTACCTGCAGCTCTGTTGTCTTTCAATGGAGAAGGGCCACTGGGATCAAATCCCACTCTGAAGCTAGGCATCGGGTCTCTCAGCCTGGCTGCTGGTCTGGGGTGGCCCTTGGGGAGCCTGACACTGAGGTTCTACAAGTTGACCTTTCACCTCTTGTTATTATTCTTGGGACTTTGGGGAATAAGCAGCTCCTGGGCAAATTCAATGGCCTGTCTTTTCTGCTCTCTTTTTGTTGTCTCTGGAGCCTTTCTCTGGAGGTCCTAAAAGAAGAGAAAGTGCTATTGTGGGGGCTTTGGGCCTGAGGGTCTGGAAATGTTGCCGGGATAAAAGGCAATGTCTTCCCAGCCCATCTGGTGGCTCTCCCTGGGGAGAAGGCACTCAAGTCTTTGACACAGAGAGTGCCCCTATACACTGGCCCCACCCCCAGATCTACCCCCAGATCCATCCTGATGCACAGCAGGCTCTCAGCAGTGTTCAGGGAGAGCAGATTTCTCAGGAGGTCCTGGCATCATTACTTCCTGCACTGAATCAGCTCAAGTCTCACTTCTGGCCTAACCTTTGCGAGGCTTCGGTGGGTACGTTAGCCCCAAGAATGATGCGTGTTAAGTTTTAATGCAAATTAATGAGTGCTGTTTTGTTGTATTGAGAAACACAGAAGCTCTCCCTGGATGACATCCAGACCATGAAGACGCCAAAGACATGTGGAAGGTCTAGAGCAACCTCGGTGTTCTTGATATGCTGGACCAGATAACTCACTGCAGGGCGGTCCTGTGCACTGTAGGATGTTTAGCCACACCCCTGGCCTCTACCCACTAGATGCCAGTAGTACCATCCCTCCAAACCCCAGACCCCCAAGTTGTGACAATCCAAAGTGTTGGCAGACATTGTTCAATATTCCCTTGGAGAGTGGGGCCCAAATCACACTGTTGAGAACCAGAGGTCTCAATGTGTTTTCTCTCCCTGGCTAGTAGAGTTGACTAGACTCTTCCACAGAGCCTGGAGACAGAAGGGTTAACAGGTAGCTTGGTCTGGGGAAGAGAACCCTGAGTTAAGTGTTTAAAGCGAATTTCATTCCTTCTGTGTGACAGAAGCTTCGTAGCTGTGTGACATCGCATCTATTACTCAACATCTCCGTGCGGCTCGCTCCTCATCTGTAAAGGACAGAAATAATCCCGTGCCCTGAAGGACTTTCAGGTGATGAAGGATAAGGTGGTCAAGGGCTTCACATTCCATGGGTGCTCAAGAAAAAGTAGGTGCCTTATTTAGGATTGTTCACGGAAGGTATCTTAAGGAAAGCGTATCTGGCTCTTGTGCAAGATTCATTGGACTGCTTTGTGTTTAATTATAGAGAAGGGAATGTAAGTTATCAAGATCTCGGCTCTAAAGCCGGTGTGACCGAGGGCCTGAACACAATCAACCTTTGAAGAGGCCGCTGCGGGCTGGGTTTCTGCGGAAGCCACGTGCTGGCCGCGTGACCATGCTCCCATTTTGTCATCTCCGTTTCTTCATCTGTGAAATAGGGCGATAAGACTCCTGACCCCACAGGGCGCTGTGAGGCTTCAGCAAGATCACAGAGAGCATCCGCCCACTGCTGTTCTTGTCCGGAGGTGACCTTTGAGGCTCTGTTGTCCAGTGCTCTGTTGGATGCTGGACTGGACCCTTCGCCAGCTCTGGGGTGGCTTATCTGGGAGACTTCCCGGGGAGTGCACTGGGTGCAGCCACGTGTGGGGATTTCTTCTTTCTCCTCTGACTTTGGGTCTTCCGTGATTTGGATCTCTCTGCCGTCACTGTCTCATGATTTTTATGGTGTCCTGGGTTCCACTCCGGAGGATCAGACGTTGGAGGGGATGGAGGCCCCTAAAACAAAGACCAGGGCGCCAGCTAGTTCCCTCTGTCACCGGTGCTGAGGGCGGTGCCCGCGGGAGGAGCTGTGGCCATATGGCCAGCAGGATGCCTCGTTGGGAACAGTCCCTGGCCCCTTTGAAGCAGTTTTAAGACCAATTTGGTAACTGGATTTGGAAAGTGGTATTTGACTCCGAGGGTGCTGTTGACTCGTTAGCCGCCTTCTGGGCCCCGCAAATTGGGTTAAGTGGAATGAAATCGCTTCTCCCCTCCCTGGGCTCATGGCTGAGGTCCAGGCCCCATTGTAATGAGAACCTCTCCTGGGCAAAGGACATTGAAAAGCTTTCCGGGGAGTCTGGCACTCTGTTTTCATCTGTGAATTCTGCTCTTCCCTGGAGGGCAAGGCAGGAGGCTGATAAGACGTGAAAATGAGGTGGGTGAGCGAGTGCAGAGCCGGGAGTTAAGACATGAAAATGAGGTGGGTGAGCGAGTGCAGAGCCGGGAGTCGGGGCAGAAGAGCAGGGACAATGAACAGTCAGAAGCGTTTTTCAAGGGCTGGCTATCCTTCCCCTCTTGAGATACTGTGCTCCAGGCCTTTCCTTTCTTCCTTCCGTCCCCAGCCCCCACCCCATCACAAAACAGTGCTTCGAGGAACATTCTCCTGTTCCCCTGGGTACATGTGTGAGCTCACCTCTAGGGTTCCCACCCCAAGGTGACATTGCTGCCTCCCGATGAACGCTCTCCATTTTACAGGTACTGCCAAATCTTTCCAGAACAGCAGAGCAGAAGTGTACTCCCACCCTCTGTGCACAGGAGCCCCGTTTTCCCCACCTGGCTACCCACGGTCCACACATCAGATCTGCACCATTGTGCTGATCTGACGAGTGAGATGCAGTTTCTGGTAGTTTCCCTGATGGCTAGGGGAAAGGTCCTCCACCCTGTCCATGTGCACACCTGGAAGGAGGGACCCAAAGGCGGCCTGAAGCATCATGGCCCCTGCTCGTCCCCTGACTCACGGGAAGATTGATCGATTCGTCATCTCGGTCTGAAGTGAGTGCCCTGCCCAGTTCTTGTTTGTTGGCCAGGGGTGTCCATTTCAGACCCACCCCTGAGCCGTTTTCTCCAGCATTGAATGGCACGGGGTTCTGCTTTCTTTGGGAAATTATCCCACTGTTCATCCCATTCATCGATTATTCCCCCCTCCCTTTCAACAGACCCACGTGTACTGAGCATTTTGTTCGGTGCAGGATGTGGAAGGAAAGTCCTGGGGTCTAGGCTGGCTGCTAGGACTCTTGCCGCCTCACCCTTTATCAGCCCCATGGCGCAGAGTGAGACCCGCAAGCTTTCCAGGCATCCGTTTGTTTCTCTATACTGCAGGACTGAAGCTGCCATCCTCACAAGTTGGTGATGCACGAGATGCCTGTGCAGACCCCTGTGGGCTAAGCGACTGCTGGTCTCTGGGTCCAGCCTCCCCTGGCTTGGGTTAGGAGGCCACGTGGCTGTGGGCAGAGCTCATGGTGGCTGGCTGTCCTGCTCGCTCACCCCAGGATGCCAGGTGATTGTTATGTACCGGCAACACCTGCCATTCCTCGGGACCTTCTATTAGATACTATTCTAACTGCTAGGGATTTAAGGATAAGCAAACACAGAGACACACTCTGCCCTTTGGTGGCCTGTAGTCTACTGGGGGAGAGAGCAAAGCATGAAGGATTTGCTCAGTGCTAAGAAAGCATCTTCATGTCTCCCAGATGTTTCCAGGTGACCTTGTCATTCAGTAGACAGGAAGCAGTGGCAGTCTTTATTGCTTTGGTAACTGTGGTTTGTCTCTGAGTGAGTGCTGATCCCCAAAGAGGGAAAGAAAAGAGACCATGGCAATCAGTAATATTAATTGGGAATAAAAAGGATGGCTTATATTTACTGAGCACTTACTGGGTGTCAAACCTTCTTATAAGCACTTAGCACGACTAAGGCAGGGAATATTATTATCCCACTTTTCCAGGTAAGCAAGCTGAGTGCACAGGGAGAGTCTGTCCACAGGGCCAGTGCCAAGGGGTCCAAATTTGGGAACGGTTTCTTCCTTTTATCTGACAGAGTCTGTGGCTGCTCCCGTGTTGCTCGCATCCCTGCAAATCCCAGAAACGCGAGTCTGGCCATCTTCCGCCTGCATTCAATGCACGGCCATGCCTCTCCCCTTCTGACACTGCTGCCTTGTTCTTGAGTGCCGTCTCCCCAGTTTCTTCAAGCAGCAAGCTCTAGGAATGAATCTGTTCATTCACATAATAGGTATTCGTTAAAATGAAGACTTGGTTTTCATAGCGCCTTTGGGAAGTTAAACCCTTGGTCACTTTCTCATGATGCGCCTCTTATTTATGACGAGGGGTGATCTGTGGTTGAAGGCCTGTCACATGGCAATTTTTTCCTCATCTTATAACAACTAGATGGGTATTTTCTTCATTTGCATGAGGAAATAGAGGCTCAGAGAGGTTCGGTAGATCACCCAAAGTCACACAGCTGTGTTGAATGGATTCAAGACCCCAGATGTCCGGCTTTTGATGTCTGAATCCTTATTCCCTTTTGGGAAAATAATCGGGTCATTGAGATCAGATGCAGTTGGTCAGTGGGAAGAGATAGTTACTGTTCCCCAAAAGCTGATGGCAACAGTCTGGTTAAAACACAGCTGTGAACAAGCTCTTTGAAACTTCTTTTATCCTGGAACCCTATGCTGCTTTCTGACCTTTCTGCTGCTCAGCCCAAGGCCAGGCAGGCTTAGAGAGCCTGGAGATCTACGGGTCTCAGTTTGCTCGCCTCGGAAGTGGGTATAATTGTGATGGCCTCTTTTACATTTGGGAGAATGGGGAAGTCCGGTAGCGTCTCGCCAACCCTGCCTCTCAGTAGCTTTGTTACCTGGGGCAGGTTTCTGGACAAGTCTGGAACTCACCCTGTGTGTGTGTTGAGTACCTACCATATGCTGAGTCTGGTGACAAAAGAGGAAAAAAGAAAGTCTCACAGTCCAGTGACATTTCCAAGAACCTGTGCTTTAAGTGGTGGAGGACATGGCACGTGCTGGTGTTTTCATTCTCTCGGGCAGCTCTCGAGTGATGAAGCACTTCCACGGTAGAAAACTCACAGACAGAGCTCCTCGTTGTATGCTAATTCCTGGTGGAAGGGCAAAGCCAGGGTCTCCTTCAGATTTCGTTCTTTGTTCACTCTGGTTTCTTCATCACCAACCTGGGGAGCTTGATGGCCAGTGGTGGCTGATTGTGTCCCCTCTAAAATCCGTATGTTGAAGTCCTGACCCCCAGGACCTCAGAATGTAATGGTTTTAACCTAGGGTCTTCAAAGACGTGATTGAGTTAAATGAGATCATTAGGGTGTATCTAATCCAGTGTGACTGGTGTCCTCACAAGAAGAGGAGAGTAGGACACAGACCTGTACGCCGCGAAGACCACAAGACGACACAGGGGAGATGGCCATCTGCGAGCCATGGAAAGCAGCCTCACAAGAAACCAGGCCTTGGTCGTTTAGTCTCTAGAATTGTGAGAAAGGACCTTTCTGTTGTAATAAGCTGCCTATCCGGCATCATGCGTCTGGCCACCCGAGCTGACCGACAAGTGACCGTGGGCGGCTCATCCTCTCTGAGGCCCTTTGCCTCGCCTGTGAGAGGTGGCGTTAGGATTTCTGCCTCACAGGCTGAATCGGGGTGAGACCGTGGCTTACAGGCATTGGGGTTCACTATTGGTCTAGCCCTGTTCTTAGCCCTTTCTGTGTCTGAACACCCTCAGTGCTCATGTGCACCCTCTCGGGGAGGGGGAGGGGTGGGTATTATTGTTCCCATTGCACAGATGAAGGAAGTGGGGCACCGAGCTGTTACTTAACTTCCCTGATGCTGTTCAGAAAGCAGCGGGCAGCCAGCACATGGACTGTTGCGTTCGGTCTCCGGAGCCCACCTAGCGAGCTGGCCACTGTGTGGTCCTGGCTCCTACCGCAAGGAGACACGGTGTACGGAAAGAAGCCTGCACAGGAGGGCCGGGCCCAGCGGCGGTGTGGAAGGAAGGTAGACGCCCTGCGTCTGCAACTTCTCGTGTCTGCACTGAGCTGATGATGTATAGGTACCATGCGCTGTGTGTGCACCGCTTGTGTGTGTGTGTGTGTGTGGCTGTCTGCCTTCTCCCCTCCCTGTTTGGGTCCCAACACCTCCTTCTCTCCTACTCCATGAGCCTCCTCTCACTGTTTACCCTCCCTCCTCATCCCTGATCTTAATTGACTTTGGCTTCTGTCCCGGAACAGCCTGGCGCCTGGACCTGCGGAGCCCGGGTCGCACCTCAGATGGTAAGCAGAGGGTGGCTTTTATTAAACGACACGTGCCTGTGACCCTCCTCTCCTCCCTGGCCCCAGCCCTGACCGCGCCTTTGCCGCCCTTTGTAGTTTTTAGGGCTGTGGACTCTGCCTCATGTACAGAGCATCTCTCATCGCTGGCTGTGGAGCGTCAGGCCCTGGGGACCGGGAGGCCTGCGCTGGCTCCGGGGTTACTCAGGCCTTACGGTAAAAACGCATCACCCTGAACGCAGGCCAGCCGAGGCCAGGACCCACCCCGGCCCTGCCGCGCAGTCGGATCCCGCAGCCAGGCCTTAGTCACTGGCCAGAGCGACTCTCCTCATCCTGGCTGAGGCTGGCCCCTCCTTGGGCAGCCCTGCTTCCTGGCCCAGCTCCGTGCTGGAGGGCGTCGATTCTCCCTCTGACTTCCAGCCAGGCCGGAGCTCATTTGTCGAGCTCTTCCCAAGTGTCAGCTGCTGTGCCGGCCGCTTTACAAATGTCTTGTCTTCTCATTTGCTTCTCTCAGGGGACCTCCAGGGCAGGGGCTCTTCCCATCTCCCTCCCACGGAAGAGGAAGCCAGCTCCCCTCTCACAAGACAAAGTAGCTCATCTGACTTGGGTGATGCTGGGTGCCAGGCAGCTGGCTGGACTCCCTTGGGCCCTTGCATGACCGTGGCACTGCCCTGATGCCTGCTTCACGGCGGGAGACCAGACCCGGGTGTTTCTGGGCTCCCTGGCTCACGCAGGCATAGGGTCTGCCTGTCCAGCCTGCACCGCAGAGCTGTCCTGGAATGTGAGGAAATGTCAGCGGAGGTTTCCAGGTGGGCCTGGCCGGCCCCAGACTCTAGAACGTGAACGTTCCCCACTGTCCCCGGGCCCTGTGTGGGGCGGAACGGCGGAGCTTCCTACTTTCTCAAGTGGAAACCATGGAAAGAGCTGTGTGGTCACCAAGCACAGGCAGCAGATTTGCTTTAGAGACTCTGGGAAGAAGAACTGGCTGAGGGGTGAGTAGACCGCTGGGAGTCAAACGGCAGAGATAGGCCCGGCAGCACTGACCTTCACCACGAGGGCCTGGGCTCCTCCTTCTTGGCCGCTTGGCACACGCCCGTGGCCCAGGCTGATGCCCGAGACCAGGCCCCCGGCGAGCTCCCTGGGTCCACAGTCCACCCACCCCCCACCTGTCTTTCATGGCCCCCAAGAGGAACATCCCCCCTCGAAGAGGTGTGGGGGACAGTGGAAGTCAGTGCCTGCCTGCTCAGCACTTTCACAGATGTGATCTCATTCCATTGAGCAATCACGTGGGAATCCAAGCCCCCCATTTCAGTGAAGGGGAACTGAGGCCTCCACAGAGGGGAAGTGTCTGCCTGGGAGCCGGCCCCCGTTCCTGCTGCCCCACCGTGCGGCCGGAACCACGCAGTCCTCCAGCGAAGGGCCCGCTTCCCTGTACATAAGTGTCCAGGCTCGTGTTCATCCTTCTGCTGGAGCCCGGCTGTGGGCTTGGAAGCAGGACTGTGAGTGGGAGGCTCCAGCAGGTGGGCGGGTGCAGTCGATGTAGGACTTAGAACCATCAGAAGGCCGATAGCCTCCCAGTGTAGGGCAGACATCTGAGTTGCATCGGGAGATAGCAGATTGGTCCCGAGATGAGAGCGGAATGAGGCTCCGGGAAGGAGAAGTGACAAGGCGTTTAACGGGGGAGCAGTGATGCAGCAGCGGCCGTCCACGGGCAGTCACGTGCCTCGTTAGAGCCTCACGGTCCCCATGGTGCTGGTCCTCGGCGTCGCCCTCGCGGGAGAAAGCTGCTGGCTCCCACTTTTGCAGACCGAGAAGCACATCCAGGATTGAGCCCAGAGCCCCCCCGAACCTCCCTTCTTCCCTCCCTGCTTTTGCTCCTTAGAAAAACAGAAACAGAATTTCTTCAGTATTGCTCTAGGAAAGGTTATTTAAAAAAAAAAAAAAAAAAAAAAAAACCTTGTCTCTGCGATGTGTCGCTTGTGTAGATCAGGAGCCAGATCTTGGGTCTTTGCTGCCCAGGTAGGCTCAGAAAGGCCTCTCCCCTGTCAGGGATGGCCAGGGGAGCCGCAGTTTCACTGTCTCAGCAGAGATGGAGAAGCCTGTTAACCTGCCTTAGAAGCTAATAAAAAATCCCAGTGAGATCATGTCTGTGCAAGCCCTTTGAGCTCCCTGAGCGCCGAGGCCGCATTAACTCGCACCCTCGTTACGGCTTACTCAGCAAAAACGTCCCCAGGGCCGCAAAGCCCATTTTCTCCTTCCAGCCCCCTTGTTTCCTTATGTGTTTTATTTGATGCTTCCTTTGCCTCTTGAATATCTGCTGGGTTTTCACTAACCTCTCCTCGAAGGCACGGACATATGTTGGGCACTTCTGTTGAGGTGAGCCTGATGTATCCATTGACTCCTTTAGACCTCACGGCCATCCTGGGAAGCGAGATGCATGTACATCTGTTTGCAGGTGAGGCACCTGAGGCCCAGGCTGGAAAGGTTGACCAGGTCACGGCTTAGAGCAGTGAATCCTCTCCCCGACTGTGTTTACCAGGTCATGCCTTGCCCCAGTCAAATCATGTCTGCATTTTCTAGATCATTCTCTCCAACAAACAGAAGCTGCTCTGCTCTTCCTTAACGGGAGGAGGGGGGTTTGGCCCTGAGATCATGGCGATGGTATGTTGCTCATTTTTGCAGCAATGCCAGGCCTGGGTCATTTCTGTGCTTTTGAGTAGTTCTGGTGAATCTTGGCTGTGATCTGCCCGGGATCGCCCCACCGCAGTGTCCCTGTGCAAGGACACGTCTCCTTGGCTCTTCGCATGTGGGGCATGGGCAGGTGGCTTTGAGGTTGCCCTGAGGACCCGACCCGAGGCCAGCTCTGCAACCTCCATCATTAAAATCAGGAGTCATTAAATCATTACATCTTTGGAATGCCTTTATCAGGGGGACTGTCAAGGGAGATGGAAAAATAGTTTGAAATAGCTAACATTTATTGAGTGTATACAGTGAGCTAGCAACTTCTGTGGAAGCATCTAGTGTTGGGTCTGGCAGGAACAGCACTGCCCGCACTTCTTCCAAGCTCACCATGAAATCAGTTGAGCAGGCGATGTGCTCCCGTTTTACAGACCAGGAAGTTGAGATGCTGAAGCTCAAAGTTACAGAATTGAAGCTAAAATCCAAATGTCCTGACTCAGAGGATGAAACATTCCTCTTCCAATACTTAAAAAAAAAAAAAAAAAAAAAATTCTGTGAGCCCATTTCCACGTGGATTTCCTAGATGACTGGCTTTTTTTGACTAGAGCCCAGATAGATGGGTCAGAAGCTGCCTGACACACCCATTCCCCCTTCCCAGTGGAGTTCCAGCTGCAGAAGACACAGAAAAGCCAAGCATGGCCAAGGGGTGTGGCCGCAGGACTTTGGAGAAAACCCCCACCAGAGTTCAAACAGAATAATCTGGAACACGTTCAGTTTGTTACTAGAAAATAGCACAAACATATGCAAAAACAAAACAAAACAAAAAACAAAACTAGGCTTTTGTCATTCCTTGGCAAGGTCTTGACTTGCCTTTGGAGGTCAAGTTGCCCCCCCGCACCCCCCTAAGCTTTGCCAGTTTAGGGCCCCAGAATATTTTTTTGAGAATCCTTCTCAGAGGTGAGAGAGGCCTGCAAACCCTGTGTCGTGACTAGGAGAGGCATTTCCCGACGAACTGGTGTCGGGCGGGGCTGTGTGTCCTCAGTGACTTGGACCCAGCAAGCGCTGCTTGCGACCCAGCGCGTCCCTCCCCGTGGGAAGCACCTCCCCCCATGTGCAGGCTTGTGCGCCGGCTTGTGTGTGTGCCTGCACTGGCTCCTGGGCGTGACCCTTGGAGATGGCTCCCCAGCGCCTCAGAATGGGACTGTCTTTGGAGGTACAGGCAGTTCAGTTAAATGCGGCTGTTAGAGTAGGTCCTCATCCAACCCACCCCGGCAGTCTGGACACACAGACACCAGGGATGCACATGTAATAAATAGCATGTAAGGACATGGCAAGGAGCTGGCGGTCTTAAGGCAAGGAGAGAGACCTTAGGAGGAAGCAAACCTGCCAATACCTTGATCTGGGACTTCCAGCCCCCGGAAGTATGAGAAAATAAATTTCCGTTATTAAAGCCACTCCGTCTGTGGCATTTTGTTATAGGAGTCCTAACAGAGGGACAGACGGACAGACGGTGTGTCTGGGGCAGTGCCGTTGACCAAGAGCTCCATAGGAATTGTCATACCAAGTGGGACAAATGAACTCGATAAATAGCCTTACGTTCATTCAAGCCAAGCTTCAAAATTACCAACAGTGGTTCATCTCAAGAGCTCTGGAGGTTTTGGAATTATGCACAAGAGTCAGTCTCGCAGATGCAAGCAACTTAGTCACTTGGCCAAGGAGCAGTTAGTTTGCGTAGGTACTGGATTCGAACTCAGGATTTGAACCTGGGCTCCTGAACGGTGAATTTACACACTGCGCTGCACCCCATCTGGATGGAGATTACCTGGGACCATGTCCTCCAAAACCTCTGGGGCTATAGACACCCCAGTCAGCAATGAGAGTACATTAAAACAGGATTCGAGACCGATGTCTGGGACCCAGGCACAGCCGGGAAGAGCCCCTTCCTTGGCGCCAACACTTAGCTGTTCTGGGGTGAGCCCATGTTCTTGTCCCCCAGGAAGGAAAGGGCTGAGCCAGGCTGGAGGGCCTGAGGCAGGTCTCCTGTGGGCCACCACCAACAGCTGCCTCTTGGCTGGCGGGGTGGGAGCGGCCGGCCACCGTGTTTGCTCTGAACAGAGCCTGGTCTGTCTTTCCAGACAGTGCAGGACAGGCAGGGAGCTACGGCGGGGGAGAACTGTGCCTCTTTTCCATCTTGCCTGGCAAAGGGAAGACACAGCCCTCGGTTTCATTTTTTCCTGAAGTCCGACGCATTTCTGCTAAAGCGGAACACAGGGTGTGCTTTGAACCTGAGCTAGAACTTGCCTTTCGGGCCCAGCACCTTCTTGTCACTCTGTTGGCTTTTTAAGAGACTAGTCATCTCCTCGGCCACATTCTCGTGGTAGAAACTGTTATTACCATCATAACCAACATTATGAATTTTTATTCTTCTCTATAGAAGTTAACTAGTATTACTGGCCTTGGGGTTTTACTTGCATTCCTTGCATGGTGTTTTAATGCTTTTCAAAGAGCTTTTTCAACTATTGTCACCTTGATCTTAGCTGTTATTCTCCTCCTTTTGCGCAGATGGAAGCTCAGATTCAGAGAGGTCAAGTAATTGCCCAAGGTTGCACAGCTAGCTTGTGGAGTGGCAGGATCCACTCTCTGCTCCTGAGTTCCCAGGCCCGAGAGTAGCACACAGTAGCAATTTGTCACACAAACCCCTTCTCACTCTCAGGTTTTGAATGTATCTTCTGCGGGACCCTGGGCAGGGGCGGGGGCGGGGGCGGGGGGAGCTGGGGTGGAGACAGTCTCCATTTATAGGTGAAGGGACCCAAACTCAGGAGAAGTGACACGTTCCTTCCCAGGGCCCCTGCCCTGTCGGAGGAGAGAGCGCTCTGGGCAGGTTGTTCAGCCCCTGGGAACCTTGTCTACAAAGCAGGGAGACAGATGACACTCTCTTGTTTCTGCAGTGGGGAGGCCCTGCCTCTCCCTCCCTCCTCCGCTCAGCTACTTCTCCCCAGGGAGACAGCTCCCTTTCCAGAGCTGAAGGCCTGGGGAATGACAGTGCCCTAGGAACACGAAGCCGCAGCACTCCTTTTCTTCCATATTCACCACCTTGGCCACAGAGGCTCCTTCTCATCTGAGCCTGGGTATTGCTCAGCAGCAGTCACGGCAATACAGCTGCCTCCTACCTGAGTTCAGAAAAGACCTCACTTGCAGAACAAAGGTCAGAGCCAAGTGCCATTTAGTTTCCCCATTTTATAGCTCTAAGGAAATGGAGGCACAGAGAGGTCGACATAGTTGCCCAAAGTCACACAGCTTTTCCATGGCAGCAGCAGGATTCAAACCCAGGCTGCCTGGCATCCTTGCCTGTGCGCTGGTATGTGGTTCAGCCAGTGCTTGTCTTGTCCAAGGGTAGCAGCATACGTGGTACAGCTCATGCCACTGTGATCCACAGAACCGTACACAGGCAGGCGGCATCGCGGGCGGGAAGGGAACTGTGAGGCAGGGCGTGTTGTTCCCAATGTTGTCCCTTTTCCCGCCAGGCAAAGCCCCAGGGTGGGGGCTGCTGTCTACCGTGGGAGCTTGCATTCTGCCGAGCTTGGCTGCAGCTTCCAATTCCCCCGGCACCAGAAGCCCTCTGGGTGAGCAGAGCTGAGGGCACCAAACACAAAGGAGGGAGGGGAACAAATGGGAAAGATGTGGGGAGGGCTTGGGGGAGAAGTCTGACAGAAACATGCAGAGTGCTTGTCTGGCAGCGGCATGCAAGGGTGGCAGAGACTGTAATTCACTCATTTAAATAAAAATAGCTATGTAGCATTTATGGTACCCAAGGAGGACAGCTTTCTGCTTTCTGTGGTGTGTGAGCTGGTGCAGCAATCTGTTCTTCAGATGAGGAATGTGCCAGAGGCCACTGGGGGGGTGGGGGTGGGGGACAGCCAGGGTGGGACCAGAGGATTTAGGTTTCCAGGTCCAGAGTCCAAATGCGGCTCGCCTTCTGTGATCTGGAATCGGGGATGTATACCTTGCTTGGTGGTGACCAGAGCCGTGCCCCGGTGCCGCCGCCCTGAGCAGGTCATCTCAGAGCTCCGAGCTTGAGTCCTAGGGTAACAGACCCATTTCTGAGCATGTTAGATGCGTCAACTCACCACGTCCTCATAACTCTCGACAAGGTGGGTGCTGTCAGAACAGGAACACTGAGGGCTCCTGAGGTGGTCGGTGCTCAAGGAGTTTGTGACGGGTCACATGGTTGGACCCCATCAGCTGGCCTGTGTCCTCCAGCGTCACCACTGCCCTGCACTGCCTCTCAGAGCTAAGAATCCGGGGGCATTGGGCGGGTGGGTGCCTCCGCAGTGCTAAGGGAGCGAGAGCTGGGGGCCCTGGGTGACATCTCCTGAGTGCGCAGGCATTTCCCTGCGTTTTGTTCCGACTCGTCCTCAGATGCTTCCTGTCTACGTTCTCATCCTCACCCTGCGTTTACCGAGTGTTTATTAAGCAACGCTCGTCTTCTGGAGATCCAGAAGCAGGAAGCTCCAGTGTTGGCCCTCAGAGTTACTCTCTCTGCTCAGCACAACCTCCTTAGGGAAAGGAGGCAGGAAGCAGGCATCAGTTCTGGGCCAGGAGCTGCTTTAGATGGCTGCAGACGTTCTCCGTCGAGCTGCTCCGTGTCTGGGGTTCGAGGAGGCTGAGAGCAAGCCAGGTGCGCAATGCCAGGAGTGAATTAGGACTGAGCTGGCCAGCCCCTCAAGTGTCCGTGCTCCTGCTTCTCTGTGGGTCCCCCAAATCAACATACAGAAGAGGCCGCAAAAGAATTCTTCTTAGTGTAAACTCAGTTCCTGGGAGCAGGAAACTGGCATTACTTAACTGTCTATAATGCTCACTTGCTTGGGTGTGTGTCTCCCCACTCTGGCCCTCCCCAGATGCAGAGGCTGTTTTTGGAGGAGCGCTCCCACATACGGTAATTTTGTCTTCGGAGCATACACCGGATAACAGAGTTACCGGAAATATCCCCGATTTCTTTCTGCTTGCTGTTCCCTTGTTTGCCAGGAGGGATTAACAAAGGCAGGCAGGGATCAATTCTGCTTATCTGGCCTGGCCCCTGATGGAGGAGCCTGGAGCCCACTCACCCCCTCCTGATACAGAGGAGAAAATGGGGGAAATCGAGCCCCCCAGAGGTGGGCTGATTGGTCCCAGGTCACCCAGCTAGAAGGTGGCAAGCCTGCAGAGGGAACCAGGATTGGGCCTTGGTGGTGCTCACTTCCATTCCCCTCCTGGAGGTCTGTAGATAGGAGACACCCTTCCTGGAAAGACAACAGCTTTGGGGTGTTGCTGATAAGGCTTGATGGGTGTGCCTCGCAGGCCTAGAATAAAAGGATTACCAAGAGGAGCTAGGAATCAACCTTCCTTGAGGTGGGTTCTGCAGATAAAGATGCTTTTGAAGTTCAGTTGGTGGGAGATAGGATCTCTGTGGCAGAGCCTGTCACCCTTGAGCCTTCTGGATGGATGCACCCTGATAGGGAAATCCACAAGCTGAAGATAGGACTCAAGAACACTTATCGCTGGAGGCCTCTGTGGGGCTTGCTTGGAGTACTTCCTTCCTGTCCACCCTGTTCTGGAGTCTGTCTCCACTCTGCAGATACAGTAACTGAGGCAAAGATAATCCTTCTCTGCCCTGCCCTTAAAAATAAAAAATCCTGGTCCATGTATCTTCTTTCAGCTTCCTGGGATGCTGCAAAATGCAGCACAGGCCTCATTAGACAACTGTTTAGCTGAGCATATATTACAGGCCCGGGGGGGGTGCTGCCTCCTGGGAACACAAAAAGAGGCAGGATGCTCTCTTCCCTTGGAGGGTTGTTGGTCTCCAGGCAGGGGAGATTTGTCATCCTGGGGACACAGGTTGCATAAGCCCACAGTGTCCCACAGCGAGGACTTGGACAAGAAGGGAGAAGTAAGCCTGGAGAAGAGGCAGGCAGGGATGCTGTGGGAGGGGAGAGGGAAGCAGAGACCAGATCCTTGGAAAGACCATGTGACTGGGGACAGTGTAGAGTTGTGGGAATTTTAAGCAAGGCTCTGAGAACATGAGTTTGGCATTTCGGAAAGCTCGCCCTTGCCTTGTGGACACAAGATAGGGACCGCGGCAGAGGGGTGACAGGGGCCTAGAGTGGGAGAGAGGTCCCAGAGAAAAAAGCCCCAACAAAGTCTGTGATAAGCTTGGGGGGTTATAGGAGGAAAAGAACGCAATATGCCACCAGCATCTGTGGGTTCCTGCATGGATTCCGTGTCTTGCACTGTGCTAGGAAGTGCAGGGGTGCGTGTGTGCGCTTGTGCAAGTGGGTGGCAGGGCACTGATCTCGTGGCGCTGGAGCTGGGGCAACATTAAGTCTGGGCTGGAGCCACAGAGGGGGCTGTGCCCCACTGCAGGGCTGGAGGAGACCTGCGCCCAGGGTCCCCTAACCCTGGCATATCCAGGTTCTCCTTCTGGGCAGCTGCCTTGAAGGCTCCCAAGACTGAGGACCACAGCCCTGTCTCTGGGACCGTGGAGGAGCCAGGTATCCCTGACATCCAGGACCCATTTCCCTCCTCAAAACCATTACAGGCATGGATTCTTTTGTAAAGCAAAAAAGCGAAGTATGTTTGCTCCCCTTTCCCCCATGTCCTTAGGATTCCCCTTCCAGTCCTTGTAGGACAAGTGGTGGTGATCTGTGTGTCTCCGGAGTACCCCCACCTAGATCAGACTCCTGCCTCCTGTAGGGGCTAATGGTATGTGACCTCTTATTTTGGTCTGTGAAATCGAAGCACATCTGTACGTTACAGGTTTGTTGTGTGACCAGGAGACAATGGGCATAGCCCTCAGAGCAGAGTCTGGTCAGTGTAGCACCTTGCTGTCTGACACGTTATCCTCTATCCTCGTACACTGCTTTACAGCTAGATCGGTTTTTGATACATATGTTCCTTCCTCAAATGGAGACCAGGCCTTGAGCTGTCACTGACTCACTGAATTTGTTTTAGCTCAGCTGCAACATTAAAGATCATCTAGCTTTGCTGTGACCTTATTTTGTAGGCAAGAGCATGGAGGGGCCTCAAGGGGCTGGGACCCGGGCCTCCTAAATTCCAGGCTTGGGCTTTTTTTCTGTCTAATGGGAGTTTTTTTCTATTTTAGTGTCCCTCTTTAACAGAGGAGCAGACTGAGACCTACAGTTGTGTGAATGGTGTCAGAGCCGCAGTGGGGCGGTCAGGGAAGGTTGGGGAAAGGACGTACCAGTGAGGTCTGACCTGCCCCGTGGCTCTTTTCTTTCCCCGACAGAATCAGGGTCTCCTCTGGCCCTCCTCTGGTCCAGCAGTCTCTTCCTCCTGGAGGTATCTACAATGTATGTTCCAAGTTCTCGGGTCGGCCACTGCCTCCAGGCAGTCTTCCTGCCCCGGTCCCAGGCAGCTCCTAGCTTGCGCCTCTGCTCTCTGGGTCCTGGTCTCCCATCGCTTTCCACCAGGCTTTGCTCACTGCCTGCTTTCCCCATGTGTTCTTAGCAGCAGTGACGGGCCTTGTCTCTCTCGAGATCCCAACTCCGTAAGTTTTGGTGGCTGTCTGGTGAATGAAGCATTGCTTGTGCTACAGTTGCTACTGGAAGCCCTCCAAGGACTGCTCCTCTCACTCGCACTTTCATGCCTTCTTTGAGGAAGACCATGGCAGAGCACTTCCCAGAAGTATGAGCCCAGAGGGAATTCATATCCTTAGATAATTTTTGTTTTTCCATTCAGAGGGCAGCTCGGTGTTTGAGCAACATTTACAAAATGAAGACTAACTTTATATATGCCTCCTTTGAGCTCCTGGTTCAGTGAACAGATAGTCATTCAACAGACATAATACCATGTATGTGCAATGCAGCAGGCACTGTTTTCTGCCCTGGGGAGACAAGAAGGACTGCTCTGTTTGGGGGAGAAAGCTGATGAGGCCAGAAGTCCGGGTTGGGCTGGATGCAGAGGCCAGTGGGTCTGTGGTCTGGGCCCCCGGGGCTCTGTCCTGGCAAGTCACCCCACCTCAGTGATTCTTACCTTGCACATTACGTAGGCTAAGCAGTTGGATTATCTTTCCAGTTCTGGGATTATGTATTCTTGCTGTGACCCTTGCAAAGGGCCAGGTGGCTCGTGGGGATGGACGTGTCCCCACTCTCGAGGGCTCACAGCCGGAGGGGGGAAGAAGAAACCCAGCCAGAGTCCAACACAGGCAAAGCACAGGTGGGGGTCAGGACAGGCAGCTGGGGTGACAGAAGGCCCTGCGGAGGAGGACGCACCTTGGACAGGTCCGAGAGGAGCGGCGTCTTTGAGGAGCCCGGTTCTCCTGCCCCGTGGTGGGCCTGCTCCTCCCGTCAGAGCAGGAGGCCCAACGTTTGCCCATCCATTCAGAAATGTTATTTGGCCGTGCCTTAGCTCACGGGATGTAGCAGCCCACAGCTCAGGGCACCGATGGGACCAGTACCCGATGGCAGAGGTCTTGGGAGGCACGCTTCCGTTAGTGCACAGTCAGGGCTGGAAAACCAGCCGAAGAGCATTTCATAACAAGTAAGACTAATGGCAGTTCCGGTTCTAGGAGTTTTGCAGGGGGCATGTGGAGACAGTCTCTTCCTTGTTTGTATTAAGTTCAAGTTCATTACTAAGAGTCCGTTAACTCCTGGTGGGTCAGTAGAGCTGGCGTTTCCCTAATGAGAAGAGGAGGCTGCTAATCCCATCTCACAGAATGCCGCTTTAGCAGGAGCTCTCTTTCCGATGCTGGCACGCTGGGAGTCCCGATGCTGGCACGCTGGGAGTCCCCGAAGACTGAGCGGCTGCGGGAGGGCACAGGGAGCGCATCTCCCTTCCTGGGATGTGGACCAGGCGACTGAGGCCCTCACAGGTGACGCTGGTTGCTTGGGGGTGCTGCCCAATCAGTGGCAGAGCTGCATGCCGGCCTCAAGTTCGGGGACTCGAACCCTCTGTTCCTTCCTTCATTTCTGAGCCACTTCTCTTTGTTTGGAGAGATTTAACACTACGCCTTGGGGACGCCTGGTGTAGATGGGGCTGCAGGGTGGGCTGGGTCTTGTTCCACTTGCAGGCAGCCAGAGGGAAGTTCTGGAGCAGCGTGAAGCCCTGTGTGGGATGATACCGGAGCCCTTGGCCACATGTGGCTACAGAGCACTTGAAATGGGACTGTGGCATCTGAGAAACAGCAATTTTCATGTGAATTTACTTATTTATATTTAAATTAATGGTTCCTGTCTACCCCATGGGGCCCTGCAGGTGGGGGCCCCTGACTTGTTTGGCTCTCTGAAGGGTTTCCTTGTTCTCAGCTCTGCTCCTGCTGAAGGGCTGGCTGGCGATTCTGAGCCTTTCCAGGTGGAGCTCAAGGTCGTCCCTGCTTGTGTTCCCTTCCAGGGCTCTGAACTCTGGTGGCTAAGATGGGAGAATCAGGTTTGGGCCACAGAGGAGCGTGGGACCGACTTTGTGCAAGCCACATATTTATTGGGTCTGATCTTGCCTCTTTCAGATACAAAGCCAGGAGTGTCTGCTGGTGGGGATATCAGAATGTCTCCTTCCTTTCTCTCCAGACCCTTCACCCCCAGCAGGGGACCCCACTGGGGATGCCCCTAGCTCAGGAAGACTGACTGGGGGGGTCACCTGACAGCTCCCCGAGTAATGAGTGTTTGCTTCTGGAGGCTCCTGGGATGTCACCCCAGGCTGACTGTAGGTTATGTGCTTTGTACAGGAACGAGCATCCACCTGCTGTGACAAAGGGAGAGGTCAGGAGAAGGGCAGGGCCTGCCTTTGGATGGAAAACTAGACTGGGGACCTCTTGGGGAAGATCGGGGTGAGCTGGGCACTGAATCCAGAAGAAGGGGGATCTAGTTCTGGGGGGGGGGGGCTTGGAGAAGGGGTAGAGGGAGGGAAGGACCCTAGGGTTAGTCCCATGGAGACTGGGTCTTTGTCCCTTCCATCTCCAGACCCCAGTATGAGGCACAAAGTAGGACTGCAGTACAACTTTGGTGGGAAGGAAGATAAATGGTGGATGCTAACACTGGGGCCACTGCACCACGCAGGAATGTTCTTCATGTTTGGGATGGAACCACGGGGTCTGTAGCTGCCCCAGCCCACTCCCTAACCCAAGGCTCAGTCCGGCTGCCTCCAGAACATGCCCTGCGGCCACGTGGAAAACGGGGCCCCTTTAGGGAAGGTTCACTTGTCTTTTCACGGCCTGTTTTGAGACCTCTCTTCAAGAAGGAGCAGTGTACCTGGTCGGTCCTTCTGCCGTGAAGACAGAAAGGGAAAGTATGCCAAGTACTTCAAGACTCCTTTTAATCTCAGAGTCGTGCATCTAGATAAGCAGATGAGCTCACTCATGGGGCTCTGTAACTAGCCCAAGGTCACACAGCAGGTCACTGAAAACTATTTGAACACACACAGGCCTCATTTATGGACTGGAAAAGTCTGTCTGGTTAGTTTACCACAACCTGCGGTCTTCCTAGCTGCTTCATCGGGAGGGCTCTTTGGGGTTTGAAGGCCCTGGAATCCTATGACCTTGGAGGGCCAGTTTCTGCTCTTTCCTGTCCTGTTTTGCTGGTGTTTGTGCCCGGCTAACAATCACGGACAGTAGAGTGAAGCCCGAGAAATGTTTGTCAATGGACCGCCTGGCTGATTGGAAAAATTCAGCACTCGGGGTTTTCCACAAGGCAGGGAGGGAGAAGTTCTGGATCTCTCAGAAGTGGTGTGATTGGCCACTCCCAGGGGTGCGTGTGACCCTTTTCAGTGACACCCACCTGCCTGGCTTCTTAGCAAGCAAGATCTGTGCTCAGCTTCCCTTCTGACGGGGATGGGTCTGAGAACCTCTGCCGTCCAGAGACCCTGGACCTGGGTGCCTCTTGAGTGCAGAGCTCTGGGCCGGTAGGGGTATGGTGTGAGGTGGCTCCCTTTCAGAACTACTGTTCGGAAGAAGCCAGGGTCGTGCTGATGTGAATGCAGCCTCTCAGAGTTCCCAGAGATGGGGACCAGGGTGGCAGGTGCAGCTCCTTTCTTCTCACTGACATGTTGTGCCCAGGCTACCCCGGGGACCTATGGGAGGGGCTCCGTGCGTCCCTGCTGACTGAAGGTACGGGGAGGTCCCTGGACAGTGTCCCACCGGGTGTCCCACCGGGACACTGGCCTAGATGAGAGTTGCCCAGTGGAGCATATTGGAGAGGTTCTGATAAGAGCAGGAGGTAGGCGGGGTGGTGGCTGGGTAGTAGGTTGAATTGTGTATCCCGAAAAAGTGTGTTTAAGTCCTAATCCTTGGTACCTGTGAATGTGACCTTATTTGGAAGTAGGGTCTGCATGGATGTCACTGAGTTAAGGTGAGGTTGGAGCAGGGTAAACTCTAAAGCCGATGGCTGGTGTTTTTACCGGAAGATGGACGCACAGAGGTACATGGACGCACAGAGGTACATGGACGCACAGAGGTACATGTGAAGATGGGGCAGAGATTAGACCCCTGCTGCTGCAAGCCAAGGGGTGTCAGGGACTGGCAGCCACCAGAAGCCAGGAGAGGGGCTTCTGCGAGAGCGGGGCCCTGTGACATGTTCACAGGACTTCCAGCCTCTAGAACTGGGAGAGCCTGCCCCTGGGAAGCCAGCAGTTGCTGTTGCTGCCCCCGACCCCAGGCAGAGGGTTAACCTTCTCCCAGAAGGAGTGTCTCCCTTTAGCGGCACTTCCCACCAACGGTAGCTCCTGCCACTGAGGCTGAGAGCCTTTTCTGGGCCTGGCATGGAGCATATGGCCTCTCTCTCAGCGGTGCCCAGGGAAGGTTAGGCCCGCTTCCCAGAAGAGGGATCCTCCTGCACTTTCCACCTGGCCCTCCAGAGGGGCTGGGCTGGCCGCCTCTGCAAACAGGGTCCGTCTGCTGTCACTGTGCCGGAGACACACAGGAGTCTGCACGGGAGGGGCAGAAGACTGGGGTGGCACCGGGGATGCATGTCCAGCTGTGGCTTGTCCCTGCCCAAGTCGATCAGGTGCTTCCCAGCGGCCTCACGAGGCAGGTCGCTCCAGCTCGCCCGCTCTAGTGCTTTGCAGGAAATCCCTGGGCTGAGCAGGAGGCAGGGAGTGGGGAACCCCTCTCCATTTGCCAGTCACTCTGAGAGTGTTTGTTCCAAAAGGAGCTGTTGAACCGTGGCCTAAATAAATTAAAAAAGACTCCTGCCTCACACTGTCGTGGGCTTGGGGCTTTGGAGGAGAAATCACAGGCCCCTCTGGTCCCTCACCCTGTGTGCCCTTGCCCCGTGGGACCGCAGAATTAGCTTTATGAAACTACTGTGTCAGGGCCACACCTCGGGGGAACCCGATGTCATCGTTCGGGGAGGGACTAGAGCCTCTGTGCTTTCCAAAGCTCCCAGCTGACCCTCCTTGGCAAGCAAGAAGGTGGAGCTGCCCTCTCTCGTTTGCATGGGTGCCCTCTCTCCCCACACAGGGCGCACAGAGCACTTGGAGACCTGCCGACCAGACAAAGAAACGAGCGTGACGAAGCGAGCCAGCACCGTGCAGAGTGGACAGCAGAGCGGACATGGCTCTCACCCCTCACCCCACCCCCGCGAGGAAGGTGCTGAAAGGACCCCACTGGCTGGAGACAGATCAGAGGGCTCAGGGTGACAGAAGAGATGCGGCAGTGCAGGGCTGGTAGGGTTGGCCATCGGGACTGGTCACCTGTGACTCCCCAGTGCCGACTTGAGTGTCCCTGCTTGGGGTCGCCAGCGGGGACAGCTCTCGGTTGAGATTGCTGTTCACACCGGAAATCCCGGCGGGGTCCTCCACTATAGAAAATGAAAGTCCCATATGACCTCGAGTTCCACGTGTAGAAACCCATTCAAGTTGCTTTTTTGAAAAAGACTTGGTTTGGGAAATTTGGTATTTAAATTAATTTTAGGCCTCTCAGCAGAGTTTTGGTTTAGGAGGTTGGGCATTTAAATGTGTACAGAGATGGGCTCTTCTATTCCTGTTCGAGTGCCATGGGCGTGGCAGAGAGGAGGAGAGCTGGTCCTGTGACCTGGACACGATCAGATACTGCTGGAGGCAACACAAGGCCTGGGACCCTCCTGTCACTAACGTGTGACCCCTCGGGTGCTGACAGTTCCACTCACTGATTGGAGATCACATGTCGTAGCCTTGGTCCACAGGTGCCTCTGGGATTTGTTTGTTTCTCATCTCCTGAATTCTATTCCTAGTACCCCAGAGTACCACCCCTTTCTTTCCTATACATTATTGAAGTTTGGCCAATGGAAAGTAATCATCACCTGGGCAGCTCACTTGGTTGAGTGTCTCGTGATTTTGACTCAGGTTGTGATCTTCAGGGTTCCGGGGTTTGAGCCCCACATCAGACTCCAGCTCAGTGGGAAGTCTGCTTATCTCCCTCTCCCTCTGCCCCTCCCCCTGCTCATACATGCACCCATGCTCTCTCTCTAATAAAAATTTCTTTAAAAAAATGGAAATGAATGAGAAAACGACATCAATAACACTGCCCTCCACCCTGTCCCCCCCATCAGATTGTCTTCAGATGTGTGACAGGTGTGTCCATTTATTAACTTACAATTTCATAAGGGCATAGGTATAGGAACTATTCCGTCATGTTTTTATCTGACATCAGATCATAGGTATTGTTCCATTTTGTTGAAGCACCTTGCAAATGACCATTTTCAAAGCGCGAGTAATGAATGGCTCATCAAATCGAAAAATTATATTTGAAACCACTTCTCTGCTGTCGAAAATTAAGGTTCCCAGCGGTTTGCTCTAGCACTTCAGGGTGCGGTGAAGAGCTCTGTGCACAGAACTCTTCCCTTCTTGCAAAATCCTTTGGACATATCCTCAGCAGAAAGCTTATTGAGTCAGAAGGCACCGTTTTATGGCTCTCGACCTGTATTGCCAAATTACTTCAAATACGGTTGTTGGCGCAGCCGCCATCCGCATGTGGATTTGCCAGCTCTGCCGCAGCCTCATCGACACCACGTATTATTAGCTTAAAAAAAGTGATAATCCAGGGCACCTGGGTGGCTCAGTGGGTTAAGCCGCTGCCTTCAGCTCAGGTCATGATCTCAGGGTCCTGGGATCGAGCCCTGCATTGGGCTCTCTGTTCAGCGGGGAGTCTGCTTCCCCCCCCCCCCCCTCTGCCTACTTGTGATCTCTGTCAAATAAATAAATAAAATCTTCAAAAAATATATTAAAAAAAATTACAATCCAATAGATGCGAAACGGTCTCTTGTTAAATTTATGCTCTTTTATCCTTCATGAGGCCACATTTTTTTCATCTGCTTGTTTGCCAACTGTCTTTGGGAATGCCGCTTTCGGCTGTTCCTCCTGCCAGCTTCATTACGTTCCACGCGGACCCCTTCAAGGGGAGCCAGTTGCCACGCAGGCTTTACTTAAGACGAGCGAGCTTCAAAATCGAGGCTTTGTGCAAAACACGCATCAGCACGCTGGCTCCTGAGGGTGAAGGCTGGGGACACAGCGGTCCTAGCTCACTCCCCGGAGCTCATGTGCAACCGAACCGGACCTTGTAGGCTTCGTGACGCCAAACCTCACACTTGCCCCCTCAGTGTGTCTTAGGAACAAGGCATGGTTTTTCTTCAGAAAGCTTTGAGACCCAACTCTTTCAACTATTTTGGGCTTCCTAGCTAAAAAAAAAAAAAAAGAAGAAGAAGAAAAGTCCCCACACGTTCATTCCTGTTAAAGCTGTTCATGCCGCTTTTGGCGTTGCTTGATGACTTTCTCAGATTCTGTCTCTTTGTCTCGCTGCTTCACCTCGCCACATCCTGTGGGGTCAGGAGGCTCATCTGCTCCTGTTTCTCTCTGTTGGGCTGTCGTGCCCACCCAGCTCTCCAGCTGAAACCTTGCTGCCCAGGAAGGCTGGAACGCTTCGGAAGAATCCAGGCTGGAGTACAGAGAGACTTGTTGTCCCTGAGAAGAGTGAGGCGTACATCTTTGGACCCGTAGAAACACCTACGTTCGCCTGAAGAGAGATGGTTGCACGGGAACGGAAATTTCAGTTTGAACTCAAAGAATATTAGGGTTAAACGAAGCTGCAGAGGTCGCCTCTCCCAATCCCAATCTGGAACAGGCCTCCCCTCTAATGCATTTGTGAGGTTGGCCTCATGGTTGCCAGCAACCCTCTGTGCTGTGTGGTCAGCATCTTCCATGTTGATTGCTGAAATTCAACCTTCTGTTGACTTAATGCCCTTAAAACAGGGATTTCCAATGGGAAGGGTATGAGGAAAAGCAATAGGACTGGAGGAAGGGGTATTAGCCTAGGACACTTCACAATGTATACGTTCAAATCTGGCTGTGTCTTGGGGAAGCTCTCTGAGCCTCATTTTACCCATCTGTGACTTGGGCACAATATGACCGGCTTTTAGAATCTGAGGTCACACAGAAAGCCTGCCGGGGCCTGGCACCAAGGAGGCTGGGATGAGCGGCCATTACACGTGGTTTCTGTGGGACTGGTCGATCCTTCGATGCCAGGGTTCCTGTCCTTTGTCTGGACTGATGCTTGGGTTGACGGTTGACTTGTGGTCACTTGGAATCCTTCCGACTTGTAAGAAGTCTTGTTCTTCTGTCTCCCTGCCCGGGGAGAAGTCACATAGCCACTTGCTTAGGTCTGCGTTGTGGGCAGATGGAGACCATGTGTGACTCTGGACAAGACCTGGCAAGAATGTCTGGGAGCGGTGATTTCCTAACAAGGAAGGAACTGGTTTCTCCTCAGTTCCTAACTTCTCTCATTCCTGACGTTTATGGACTGAGTCGCCTCAAGGCCCCTGCGCCTGTGTGCCTTATCCTGCCCCAGTCTAGCTCCGGGGAGTGTTCTGGGATAGACCGGCCCTCTTTTGAGAAGTGGAGCGGGATCTCTCTCTCTGCCCAGATTTTCATTCTTCACTTGCTTCTCCTTTTGCCCGTTTCACCAGGCCGAGAGTGAGAGCTGTGAACTTGGTCTTGGGGTATACCGAGACACTGGGACCTCTTGAGCAGTTGACCTCAGAGTATGCATCCAGTGACCCCCACCTTTGAACTGACTGCCTGAGAGTCAGGGTCTCCCGCTGCGTCGTTTCTTCACAGCCGCTGGCTTGCTGTATGAGTTTAGAGGAGCCCTTGGGTCATGAAGCTTCATTTCCTTCTCCAGGAAGGCAAAGAGGCTGCTTTCTCAAAGCCCTCACACCCCTTTTGCAACTGAAATTTATGTGTTTGGGTTAAATCGGGCTATGGTCCCTCACGGTTCCCGCCCCAACTTAAGGGGACTTAAGGGCACTCGAACTCCTCAGAATGTGTTTTGTGCCATTGGAAGGCTTCCTTGGGAAGGTTCCTAGACAGGCCTGTGACGTGCGATCTCTTAACCCAGCGTCCACTTTCAAGCACTGCCTGCATGTCTGTCGGGGCTAGGCGTAGTAGGTGCGGTTCACCTCCGCAGGCTCCCCGCTAGGTTTGTATCACAGACAGGCGGAGAGGCTCAGGGAGGTGGCCTCTGCCTCGGCCAGGTTGCTCAGGAAGGAAGTGGTGGAGCCTCACCTCCAGCCCAGGTCGCTCGGCAGCAAAGCCCGTCTGCTTCAGCTGTGAGCCTTACTGCCTCCCTGTGACTTTCCCCTTCAATCTGACACCTGGCTGGCACGGAGGTCGGTTCTCTGATTTGTCACCCCTGCCTGCTGCCTCTGAGAGTCTCAACATTTTTAGCCTTTTAGATGCTCCCAGCTCAGGGACGAGTGGTCATGGGCCCGAGGCATCCGTGTTTTCTGGGATATACCGGGCTGCTTAGCACACTGCCTCGTTATGTCCCTTGATATATGTTCACAGTTTCCCCTGGTAAACCTCGCCTCCCATCGTCCTCTTCCCTGACTCTTGCTTGCACAGACGCCAGCCTCCCTACTTATTCCCCTTTCCCTCTGCGCTGCTGTGTTCCCCGGGCATTGCCCTCAGAAACGAGGACTTTCAGTGGGCTGGACAAGTGTCTGACGAGGATGGTCCCAGGGACCGTACACTTCTGAGGCGGGGCTGAGCCTGGGGTCTGTGGTCCTCCAGTGTTGATTCTTCCCCCAAGGCTACCTTATCAGCAGGGAGGCTCTGGGCACCCCGAGTCCCCACCCGGCCCAGAAGCACAGCAGACTGAGTGTTCAGAGCAACTGCCAACAACCGGAAGGATGGGTGATTAAAGAACTCTTGAGTCGATTCTGTCACCTAGTGTCTCTGCTCCTCAACCTTGGTGACTTCCTATCTCTGTAGGATAAAGTCCCCAAACCACAGCACCGTTTACAAGCCCCTCCATCGGCGACCGACTCTGCCAGTGATGAAAGCGTCGAGCCTGCGTTCATAGTGACGTTAGGGTTGTTGAAGGCTCTCCCCATTCTCCATCACTGGGCAGTCACAGCGACCCTGCTGAAGAGGGTCTTGTTTTTTACTCAGTATCTGATGAGCAGCGTCAGGACTCGGTTTGCTCAGGCTAATGTCTCATTTCTCATACTTCGGGTACCCTCCACTCTTCTCTCACTTCCAGGCTGCTCATCCCAGGTCACCACCTCCAAGGGGGTCTCCACGGGGGGCGTAGTTGTCATCTTCACCGTCGATGCTTCTGGGGAACTGTGATATGCCTTACGGAAATTATACGATTTAGCTTAGACAGAGTCATCATTACCTTCCATTTGTTGTCTAGCTTCTCTAGGGGTGACTTCCTTCTTCAATGAGCTCTGTCTTTCCATCTTTCCATCCATCCATGTATCCATCCGGTCATCAACTTACCATTCAATAGACATTTTACCAAGCTCCTCTCCTACATTGGGTGCTGTGGGAGAAAGACCACGAAAATGAGTCTCTAGAAGGATCTGGGACTCAGCCACACATTACAGCCACTACAGGTGTTCACTCCCATACAGCTCATTCACTGCTTGTAGCCCTGAGCCCAAACTTCAGCATCCTTGCCACCAGTAGGGTGCTCCAAGGAAGGAACTCCCATCTGCTGAATGGGCTGTTTGCTTGTCCTACTCCTGGAGGCTTTGTCCTGGTGCCATAGGGCCTGAGCATCTAGCATAAGGAGCTTCTTGATGCAGGTTGGGTCTCCCGGAAAGCAGATGCTGAGCTGGAGATTAGTAAACCAGATGTTTATTACGGCATGACTTCGGGAACAACAGCTATGTGACAGGGGAGAGGATTTAGGGTTGGGCAGAGGGAGAAGTTAGGCTCTACCAGTGTCCCAACAAACGCTTCAGCCAACCCCATGGGAGCCCTAGAGCTGGAATGGCCCTTGGAATGGTCCAGAATTGAGATAAGGGGTTGACCAGTCATTGTATGTAGGCTCTGTTGGAAGGATATGCAACCTTGAGCAAGGTCATTGTCTTCAGCCAAGCCTAGGTGGGTGGTGGTTCAACAATGGTTTCCTGGAAGAGATAATCTTCGTGCTGGGGGTGTGTCTTCCCGGGTGGTGGTCCCTGGGCCAGTGTTAAGCCCAGTGTTTCCTTGGCCCCCTAAGGAATATAGACTTACTAAGATAGAGAATGAATGGGTAAAGGGTGTTTTATTCAGGGAGGGGACTCTCCATCCAGCCCATCTGTCAGTGCACCTGTCAGCCAAGGGAAATTCCCTGCTTCACCTCGGCTCACTGACGTCTGTGCTCCCGGCAGCATGGAACTTCCCCAGGGGTCCCACTGGCCCAGGACTTAGATCATCTGAGCAGTTGGAGCATGGAGGGACCACTCTTTTGGGTTGAGTGGAAAAATGTGTTTTCTCCTCTGAGTCACCAAAAACTACAGCTCAGGGTATTAGCAACCACGTAATCTTGTTGTTTTCTTTTTTTTTTTTTTTCCCTGTATGTAAATGAACTGTCACTACATTTAGAAGTACAGACTCTGAGCAGGGAGGACGAGATGGAATCCGTGAATTTTAGATCTGAAAGAGATCTCAAGGTTGCTCAGCTCAACCCCCTTCCTCTGAGAGAAGCCCAGAGCTGGGAAAGGGACATGGCAAGGTCACAGGCGGGGGGGACTGGCAAGGTCACCAGGCAGACGTGGACGTGGGCGGAGGGGCCAGCATTGGGCTCCATGGAGGTCACCGTTTCCTCCTAGCCCACTTGCCGCCCCACAGGGGGCCCAGTCTGGCATGTGGTGGGTGGTTTTTATCTGCACACGGCAGTCACCTGACGATCCGAGAGGTTTTTACCGAAAGCCGTGCCTTTGATGTTCTGGGAGACACGACCCAAGCACACCGGCAGGAAAGGAGGTTTTGGGGTTGGAGAAAAGAAAACTGTTTACCTTTGGCGTCGATTTAGTAAGTCGACACCTTTGGGGTGGGAGGGTGTCTGTGGGGGAAAGGTGAAGGTCCGCGCGCGTCCACAGAGGGGAGTCTGAGGTGGACCCTTCCATGGTGCAGGGGAAGCTGCCAGCGACATCACTTTATGTTACGTGGTTTCCCCATGTCACCTTAACAGCACCGCTGGGCGCCAGGCCCTCCGGGCTGGTCTCTTTGGCCCACAGATCTACTCTCCTCAAGTATGATGCTGCTGCTTCTCCTGGGGCTTGAGGCATGACTGTCCCTGGCCTCTGAAAGCAGGAGGTGGTGTGGTGTGTGACAGCTGTCCCCCCGGGGCTCTCTGGTGTGCAGTAGGGAATGGCTCCTGCTCCATCCTCAGAGCAGGCTCCCACAGTAACCCGGTCCATTTCTTTTCCTCTTTTGTATTATAAAACCAAACCAAACCACAGCCTTCTTTTTCTTTTTTTTTTTTTTTTAAAGATTATTTATTTATTTATTTGACAGAGAGAGATCACAGGTAGGTAGAGAGGCTGGCAGAGAGAGAGAGAGAGAGAGGGAAGCAGGTTCCCTGCTGAGCAGAGAGCCTGATGTGGGACTTGATCCCAGGACCCTGAGATCATGACCTGAGCCGAAGGCAGCGGCTTAACCCACTGAGCCACCCAGGCGCCCCAAACCACAGCCTTCTTGAATAAGTCAGTCATTCACAAGATACAACTGAGAAGGAATAAAGAGGTTTTCAATGAAGACCCATCCCCACTCATGTCCCCAGACCCCTTTGTCTCCTCCCTGATGACACTGATGGGCCCAGCCTGCTGGGTTTCTCCCAGAGATCGTGTGTGCGTGGTTGGACTCCTTATAAAAGATCTATGCCCGTGAGTGTATCTGCAAGCCAGTGCGGAGCACCTCGGTGTCCAGCTGGGGCTAGGGTCTCAGCCCCCTGCAGCTTCCCACTGTATCGAGACCCCATGTTGCCAGGCAGGAGGCCTCGGCTGCAGGGGAAGGGCCGGTCTGGGTGCGGGCTGCTGCTTTGGCCGGTGGGGCCTGTCTCCCTGCTGCCCGTGGAAATCCTGTGGAGGCAGCCTGGGCTTAAATCCCCGAGAACCCAACGCTCCAGATTAAACCCGCGGGAGCCTCCTTCCAATCTCATTTTCCTGCAGCACGAGATGGGAATAATGATAGCATTTGCCTCGAGGGGTCTGCAGAAGCTCAGGGTGCAGAAAGCTCTTACAAGACCGCCTGGCCCCTAGTGAACACCAGCCCCAGCTGCCCCGCCCCCCTCTGGGGGCACTGCTGCACTTGTAGGCCCCCACCCCCCTCGCACTGTTTGATGGCTCCGATGCGTCGGCCGAGCCGGGCCCTGCGGCCTAGTCATAGAGGAGGCATCCATTTGTCTCTCTTTCTCGTGGCAGGAGGGGGTGGTGGTGCAAATTGAATTTCAGCTTTTCAGCTTTATCCTTTGTAGTTTTCTGCACAATCCATCACAACATTTGTACAGCAGGTGACATGGTTTTTGTAGGAAAGGCCCGTGCTTTGGCCCACATGGATGGCTGAGGGCTGCCCTCAGGTCTGTTTCTCCTGTCCCGCATCTGGGCCCTCAGTCATCTTTCATTTGGACATGATTTCATACTGGCAGAAAACATTGCAGGGGCGATGCAGAGAACCAACATACACTCAGAATCACCAGTGGCTGGTTCGATCCCACCCCGACTGAAACACACACACACACACACACACACACACACACACACACACACTTTTTTGCTGGGGTCATCTGTAAGTTGTAGACATGCCCTTTTATCCCGAAGTATTCAGCGTGTGTTTCCTAAGAACAAGGACATTCTCTTACAGAAACGCCCTGTAGCGATCAAACTCGGGAATTCAGCGTGGCTGCATTGTTTTCTTTCCTCCGCAGGCCACACACAATTTCATGGGCCGTCCCCGTAATGTCCTTGGGACTCTTCCCCCCCATTCCAGGTCACCGCTGGGTTTAGTGGCCATGTCTCCTTAGCCTCTCTTTATCTTGGAACATTTCCTTGGCTGTTCTTGACCTTGATGTTTTGAAGAGTCCAGGCCAGTTTTGCTTCGTGGAGTGTTGTTCAGTTTGGGGTGCGGCCCTCATTGCTCAAGGTTCACGCCATACCGCTTGCTTTAGTTCGTGTCCTGTAACCATTGGTTGTTCCGCATGACTTGTTGGTAATGAGCAAACTAAGGTATAGGGAGGTCAAGTGAATGGTCCATGGCCATGTTCCTAGGAAGTGGCAGGGCTGGGATTCGAATCCAAGGCTGTCTGATCTGCCTGCTCAGCAACACGAGTGGAGACAGCACAGAGACCCTGAGAATAACCCAGGTGACTCAAGCCTTCACTGCACCAGACATTGTACTTGGCGCTCTGCACACCCTGCATGCATCCTTGCCCCGTCCAGAAAGGTAACTGCTCTTAGGAGCCCTGATTTACACATGATCAGAGAGGGTGAGTAGACTGCCCAGGGTGCACAGTGGTTAGCGGGTAGGGACTAGCTCTGACCTGAGCAACCTGTGTGTGTCCTGCCTCTGCATTCAACCTGCTGGATCTCATAGCGTTGGGGGCAGTACTGACCATACTTCCGTGATGTCACTTGGGATTACTGCTGGGCCAGGCTGGAGGCTTCCACCAGCTTTGCTGACCTTGCAGGAGAGGCACAGATGTACCTGAGTCAATGTCTTTCCCCCAGGCCTTCTCCAGAGGGAGCAAACACATCCCAAGCCTGGATCCTGCTCTCAGGGGCTTCTTGGGGGAGAGCTATCCTGTCCTTTGCTGCTACAGGTGCTGTAGTCCACCTCTGTGGTCCGTTTGCAGTGAACAGATGGCATTTTGATGATTTTAAAGTCAGGAATTCCCATGCAGTCACTCATCTCACTGCTCGATCTCTCTCTTGCCAAGCGGCCCAGGGCCTGCACCAAGAAGGTGGCGGGTCCTGGCTGCCGTCAGTGTTCCCACTTGGCCCCACTGCCCATGCAGCATCCAGGTGGCATTCAAGGCCAGTCGCCCTGACAGTGTGGCCTCCATCCCCCCAGCGGAGCTGCTGATTAATTATTCAGTGCTATATGTCACACTCCATGCCCCTCACCTTCCTGTTGGAGATAGGAAGCTGATAGGGCCCTACCTTCAGACTGTGTATAGGACACTTGGGGACAGGACTCACTTGGAATACCACTGGCAGAGCGAGGGGGTCCCTAAGCACAACAGAAGAGGGCTCCTCTCTGGGCCCCAGTCTGCTTTTCATCTCCAGGGCACCATGGGGTCCTGGGTTTGCCTGTCACAGGCACTCCAATCCCTTACTCATCTGAACACAGCATTGGCCCCACCAGTGATCCCAGGCCCCATCAGAGAAATCTCATCAGCATCCTGAGAATGCCTGCAACCCCCAGTTCACATGCAGCATGTCTCCGTGCACTGCAGAGCAGGTGGATGTCCCGTCCTTGGGACCGAGCGTCAGGCGGGAGGTTCTGGAAGTAGCAGCCACCTCTCCCTTTAGGCCCAGGACCCAGGCACCTGCTACACATCAGGTGTGGGCGGTGCCTCCCTCTGCACCCCAGCTCTCTCCTCTGCTGAGATTGACGGATTCCTGTACTAGACCAGTCTCCTTCATCCCTGGCTCATCTCTGTGGATGGGAAGTGATCGGACTGCCTGCCAGACCCAGTGTGTCGAGGCAGGGCTGTGACATTCCCACTCTGACCTCCCTGGCTGGCTCAGGACTCCTCCCCCCATCCCTCTGGCAGCGAGCACCTGGCTGGACTGGCTCCCAGGAGAAACTTGGAAGTTTTAGCTCCTCATTTTCCATGGAACTTTGCTCTGTGTGTGTGTGTGGTTTAAAACATTAATTAAAAACATTAATCAATTTGGCTGCCTTGGAAAGAGGTTCTTTTTCTGCAAGAGCTGATGTTGTGTGTTATTGCTGCCCCCCTTTCGAGGAAGAGGGAGTGAGCTTGCAGACCAGGGATGCAGCTGCAAGTTCCTCCTTAGCCCCGCTGACCTTCTGTCCCCACATCTGTAAAATGGGGATGAGGTCTCCACGGTGACCTGACCTCCTCGGGTCACTGCGGGTGCTCAGTGTCGTCCTGGGAGGATATTCCTCAGCAACGTGTTCTGTGAAGACGGCGCTTGTCGGTGGTGGTGTTGATGTGATCCAGGAAGGTGCTCTAGCACCTGACTGTTTGTAGAGCCCCTCCGCGTGCTCTGTCTTGTCTAACGCTGGTGGCACAGCTGGGAGGCAGGTGAGTGCTGTGGTCCACCGCATGGATTCGGATGGGCTTTGCTTGTTCCCTCCGCCCTGAGTACTGAGCCCCTGCACTGGGTAAGTCATCGTGCTGAGGTAGGAGGAGGGGGAGGCCTTTTCCCCCTCATTGGGAAGAGACCAAGAAGTTCGGGCCTGAGCGTTGGCTTAAGTGGTGTTTCTAACAGCTGATTATTCTGAGTTTTCACAACGTGGCAGGCTCAGTGCTGAGCTCTGCAAAGATTCTCACTTAAGACTAGGAACAAACCTTTAGGATGAGAAACTGAAGTTTGAAGGGTCACTTGCTCAGGCTCCATAAAAAGACTCTTATAGACCTGGAATGCCTCTCCAGCCCGTCTAACAACCAGGAGGCGGGCTGCTGCCTTTTCCAGGCAATAAGGCGAGTGCATTTTTGACAGTAAGGCAAAAAAAAAAAAAAAAAAGTGCCTGAGAAGTGTGGGAGGCCGCCCACAGCTGGAGCGTGGATGTGCCGAGGATGGCAGGCTGCTGAGCGCACCGTCAGGCAAGGGACTTCCCTGAGTGAACTGCTTCTGCTGAGAACGGGGACAGGGCATGGGGTGAGAGCAGACAGACACTCCCCGGCCTTCAGAGCTGCTGTGGGTCCGTCCGTGATGCTGACACGTCCAAGGGAGGCGAGTGACAACGTGGGGGCTCAGAGAAGCTGATTGTGACCACATTGCCCTGGACGAGGGTGAGGGAATCAGTGGTGGGGAAGACAGGCCACCTGACCTCTGCTCTCTGCTGGGGATGACAGTCTTTCTCCAGCTGTTCCTACATTTGGGGGCAAATTCCTCTTCAGAACCTGTCAGTCTTACTGATGCTGAATCCGTGTTCACCGAGCTCCATCTTCTTGATGATCTGATGGCTAAGATGCTGGGGAAATTGAGGGGGTACAGGAGGAAGGTCTGGAACGGGGTAGAAATCACCCACTGTCAATGTAATCCTTTTTTTTTTTTTTTAAGATTTTATTTATTTATTTGACAGAGATCACAAGTAGGCAGAGAGAGATGGAGAAAAGCAGGTTCCCTGCTGAGCAGAGAGCCAGATGCAGGGCTCAATCCCAGGACCCCGGGATCATGACCTGAGCCGAAGGCAGAGGCTTTAACCCACTGAGCCACCCAGGCGCCCTGTTAACGTAATCTTGTGGCTTTTTTTTTTTTCCAGATTATATTTATCTATTTGAGAGAGAACACATGCACACATGCAGAGTTGTTGGGGGGGGCAGTGGGAGAGGGAGAAGTAGACTCCCCGCCATCCGCCAAGCAGGGAACACCCTTCGGGGCTCAATTGCAGGACCCTGGGATCATGACCTGAGCTGAAGGAGATGCTTAATCAACTGAACCATCCCAGGGCCCCAGAAGTGTAGCTTTTGGTTGTGCCAACTGCCCTGCAAAGGAGAAGACTCTGTGTCTGCACCCACCAGGCTGAGCGTTCAGCTCTGCTCCAGGTGTCTTGGGAGGTCCTTCCAGAGCTAGTAAGACCAGCAGTGGCCCCCTTGTCCCATTCTCCCTCACCCCCCATTTGGCCACCTCATATAGCCATCTTGATGATCAGTTACAGTGAGAACCCCTGGTGAAGTGACACTTTTTGTTCCCTGAGTAATCCATGGTGTCCACCTGTCACAGGTTACAAGATGACAGGGTCCGGCTCAGATAAAGCTTACAACCTAGTGAGTGTGACACCACCCCATGGCTTGTAGTATCCCCACCATCTGTGGAATGGGCTGGACATCCAGGGACGGGACATTATCAGAGGGAAGTTACTGGGTGTGTTTTTCTGTTCCCTCTACCTGGCGTTTCCGGACTTAGGTGCGTGGAATAGCTTTAGGGGGGGCAGAAAACGAGATCGATGGGCAGGGTTTGGGGAGGCAGGAAGGTGTGGCCCTGCATTCTGGTCTGACCTCAGAGCCATCAAAACTGGTCTCCCAGGATTAAATGACTTAACACAGGGCTTGGTCCATAATAGTTGCTCAGTAAATGTCTGCTCTTCTGAAGCTTCTCCTTCAGCATCTAGTCAGTATGCATTTTGTATTTTTCAAATAAATGAAACCTCTCATCAAATCTCTTCTGTGTCAGCCTTGATTCTAATACTTCTCTGTCCTTTTCTTGCTGGTTTACAGAATCCCATCATGCCTTGGATTTTGGTGCTGTCAGTCTGAAAAGCAGACGTACCCGTCTGGTACTCTAGAGGGAATGTCCTTTCCTGAATGAAAAAGCTGGGCCATTTGGGGATTTGGAGAATAAAGGTAAGAGATTTCTCCTCTTGAACAAAAACTAACCTTTGGAATCAGTGATCTCCTGCAACACAAGTTGGGTTGTGGTTCTTGACATCTTGGCCTGGTTTCCTGTGCTGATTTGAGAAGCCGGCTTCCCGTAACCTCACCCTGACACCTGGGACCTGGTTCTCGGCATTCGGTGGCCTCAGTGTCATGCTTTGGGAGCTCTCCCTCTGTGTCTAGCCGGGGATGGAGCCCACCCCCTCCTAGGTGGATACCCCGCACCTTTCCTTCTGGTCGAGGCGGGTGGATACGCCCCTGGCCTGCTGAGACGTATGGAGACTGCATCACTGGGGGAGAGGAGACGGTACATTGTGGGCAAAACACCTTTTGGGTGTTTGTGGGGAGACAGACCCCCTATCTCCCTCCAACCCCCTTGCATTGCACGCTTAGTCGCTCCAAGTCCGAGGCTGTTTGGGGTAAAGGAAGAGGTGAAGACCCGGGGTTTCGGGCAGACCTGGGTGTTCCTGGCTTTGCCACCTGCCTCACCGTGGGCGGGTCACTCAGCTGCTCCAAGCCTCAGTTCCCTCGTCTGCAAGATAGGGATCGCGTCAGCTCTGGCCTCAAGAGGATGTCGCGGGTATTGAAGAAGATGGTGGAGATAGTTCATCAGGCTGCCTGACATGGAGAAGGAAATGCTCCAAAACAGGAGGGGTTTTTTGTTTTTTCTTTTTGTTTTTTGTTTGTTTGTTTGTTTTTTGTTTTTTAAGATTTTTATATATTTGAGATAAAGAGAGAGAGAGCAATAGCGTGAGGAGCAGAGGGAGAGGGAGAGAGAGAATCTCAAGCAGATTCTATGCTGAGTGCAAAGCCCAGTGTGGGGCTTGATCTCAGGACCCTGAGGCCACAACCTGAAGTGAAACCAACAGTCCGACACTTAACCAACTGCACCACCCAGCACCTCTGGGTGGTGGTGGTTGTTGTTTAAACTCATTAACTACACCGTGTACAGTTCCTTTCCTACAGCAGGCTCTTTCCAAGTCCTTGGTCTGCTCTTCTCTGTGTTTCCACTCCCACCAGGTCCCCCTTCCCTGAGCAGAGTTCCTGACCTCCTCCCGCGATCTGGGGCATGCCTCCCTCAGACCCCGCTGCGTCTCTCCCCCACCCACGCCCACGCCCCCAGTCGCGCATGACCTTGTTTAGAGCAAAGGCCTGTCTTCCACATCCTCACAGCCCTCCGGACACCCACCTGATATGACTGTGGATGTTGTAAGAACAAAGGAATGAGTAACTCACAAGGAGGAAGGAGAAAGTAAGAGAGAGAACACCCAAAGAAGAAAGTTCTTAAAGACTTAGAGCAAAGAATGAGGTCAGTTGCAATTTTTTTTTCTTTAAAAAACAAGGTGTTGAAAAGAATGAATCACAACGGAACATGGAACCATGGTTCAGGCGGGGACCCGTGAGAAGACAGGTGTGGCCATCAGAGGGAGAGGACAGCAGAGGACAGTGTTCATGCGCCTGTGTCTTTTCTCTTGTGTGTTAAATGTGTCTGAATGCATTTGGGTTTTTTTGTTTATTTTGTTTTGTTTTAAAGATTTATTTATTTATTTATTTGACAGAGAGAGATTGCAAGTAGGCAGAGAGGCAGGCAGAGAGAGAGGAAAGCAGGTTCCCTGCCGAGCAGAGAGCTGATGCAGGGCTCGATCCCAGGACTCTGAGAACATGACCTGAGCCAAATGCAGAGGCTTAACCCACTGAGCCACCCAGGCGCCCCTCTGATTGCCTTTGTATCTCTCCTCTCCTGTGCCCGCCGTGGTCCAGTGACCCACATGGTGCGAACGTGAGGCCCCGCCCTCCACTCAAGGTGGGGGAGATTGACGTGCACCTGGGGTTCTCTAGACTCTCCACAGGCAGGGCAGGTCACTGGGGCTTTCTGGGGAGTGGGGAGGTGGCACATGAGTGAGACCTAGTAGGAGCCGAGCCGATTTGCAGTTGGGGTGCCTGTGCACCAGCATCCTGGTGCACCTGTGTCCCCACTGCCGTGTCAGGAGCTGATGGCCCGCTTTGGGGTCAGAGCTCATCTACACTGAGTGTCGCTGCCAGGCCACCTGGTCTGCTCTCTGGCACTCAGCCAGTCCCTTGCCATTTGCTTCCGCAGCCTAAGCTCCGGATCCAGGTAGCCGACTTCAGAAGCGGGAGTACAGCGAAAGTGCCTCAGTCTCTTGTGGGATCACCCTTTTCCCCAGAGCACCTGGCATTAGGGCTGGAACAAGCTGCCCTCACTGGGAATGCAGACAAGGGCCGATGGGACTCTAGTCATTGGCGGGACGAGCTGCGAGCTGGGAGCACCATCTCTTGCTGCCGCAGCCGTGAACATGAACGGTGTTGCCTTCATTCTGTGAATGGAAGAGCGGCCTGACCCATCATCTGTCTGGGGGTGACGGGAAAAGAGCGTCCCCAGAATTTAGCTGCCGGGAGTAGGCACATGGAGCAGGGGTGGGTGCTGAGCTTCCGAGGAGCAGCGTGGTGAACACCCCGGCAGGGCTGGTCTGTGCTGGGGCCTCCGAGGAAGGTGTGCACCCTGTGCTGGTGCGTGTGGTTCTGGCCGCCCGAGGACACCGTCGTTCCGCCGGGGGCCTGTCTGCCCACACCCCTGCCATCTGTGAGCCTGGGTCCTGGAACAGAGGTACCAGTACGCCTGCATTCTCTCCCACCTCCCCCTCCCAGGGCCCTGGGGACCCTGGGCAGGTCCTTTACCCTCTCCAGGCTTCTTGTCTCTCAGTGGCAGAATGGACCAGTGCCCCCTCAGGCTGGTCTTGAGGAGCCCAAAGCTGGCCTGAAAAGAATGCTGAGCCAACGGGAGCCCTTGTTGCTGGCTTCTCCACCTCCTGACCTGTCTGCCTTCCGACGGCTGGTTCTCCCATCCCCACCCCTGCTTGGACATACAGACGGGCTTGCCTTCTTCCCTTTGACCCTCACCTTGCTGTTCTGGAGTCTTCTCCTGCCCCTGTTCCCCTGGGAGTGTCTCTCGGCTCCCACGAGATCTTCTCAAGCTGCCCCCGGCCCTGACCTTTGGGGGAGAGGGTGTCTGCGAGCTCCTGCTTGCCGGCCTGTTCGTGGACAGGAGCCAGCCCTGGTCCGTGGCCACCGCTGTGTGGTCGCCTCCTGTATTTCCCAGTCTGCAGCACTGAAAGAGCTCCCAGCCCACTCGGGACTCTGAGCTTGAAACAGAAAACATATTTTCACCCAAACACCTCTGCCATTAGCCCATTTGACTATTTACTCTAGTTCTTGTGGTTTCATGCTGAGGTTTTTGGCTCATTGCATTTGACCTGGAGTTTATTTTTAGTAGTGAAGACAGAGTTCAATTAATGTCAGAGTGTGAGGGCAAATGCAGCAGAGGGATTCATAAGTCTGAAGGAGAATGCGCCTAATTTTGTTGTTTCTGACCCTGCCTGCCGGGCCAGCAGACACCGAGCCTCCTCAGCTGTGCCCCCGTGGGCTCAGGCAGAGGCAGGCACAGTGTCCTCACCATCCCCGGAAAACAAAAGTGTTTCTGGGACTCTATCGGGTGCACTGGGCCAGCAGCTGGCCGCACAGATGGACAACCACTGCGGTTATCATTATGTGTGATCATTATTATAATTATTATTAGAGTAAAGGCCAGACATTGTCACTTTGGCTCTTGTTATGTCTCCAGTGGGCTTCATTGTCTCCGGAAGCAGCCTCTGACTTTGTGGAATACCGGCTTTTCCCCCTGCACTGTAAATATTTTGAGTGTCTTATGCTCTCTCTAGTCCCGGCTTTTGGCATCATGACAGGCACACAGGACGTGCTTGGGAGATTTTTTTCTTGGACTGACTGAGTTTGGGCTAGAGAGTTGGAAACAAGGCAGAAAGCCCTCCTCTTTCAAGGGCTCCCCAGTATGCTTTGGAACAACCTAAGCACGGTCCTCTGCTTTAGGGCTTCCCATTCATGAAGGCCTCCCTCATCTTTCCTCCTGCCTCTTCGGGCACGAGTCTGGACCGAGAGCCGACAGCATCCCACTTGGTGGGCATCCGCAGTAAAGGAGGGAGGAGCCACCATTCCTGCTCTGAAGGCAGTCTGGGAATGGAGACTGGCTTTGTGGATCCCTGATGTCGTGGACAGCATGTCTGTGTCTTCCCAAAATTCATGTGTTGAAATCCTACCCAGAACGCCGTGGTCTTAGGAGGAGGGGCTTCTGGGAGGTGATGAGGTCATGAGGGTGGAGCCCTCGGCCATAGGATTAATGTTCTCAGAGAAGGGACAGGAGAGAGTCACTTCTCTCTGTCTCTGCAGTGAGAGGGCGAAACCAGAAGACTGAAATCTGCCAGCCCCTAGGTTGTGGACGTCCATCCTCCAGGACTGTGAGAGACGAATGTCTGCCGTTTAAGCCACCCCATGGGTGGCATCTTGCGATGGTAGGCTGAGCGAACTGGGATGAATGACCTGGAGACTCAGAGAAATGGTGCCGGTAATGAAATAATGTTCGTATGCCCCCCCCCCCCCCCCACCTCACCCAGATTCGCAGCCTGCAGCCGTCTATCCCAGCCTGGCTATATTTGAGTGAAGGGAAAAAGCTTAAATAAGGCCAGAAGGGTGGGACCCTGACCTGATCAGATTAAGGGATGCGCTCCCCATGTCACAGGGAGCTGCACTGGGTCAGCCCATCCTAGTGTGTCTCTTGGTACCTCTCATCCCAGAGGCCCCTGATTCCTTCCAGGTCGCTTCCCAGCTTGGGCACCACATTTTCTCCGGTTAGAAACCCTTCCCTTCCTGCTCCTCTGGGATCCAGGTTCGTCTGGGTGGCTGGCTTCTAGGTTTGTAATGGGCAAAGTGACGGCCCCACGTGGCACACCGCAGGCTCGCGGCCTGGTTCCTCTGGTTGCTTCCAGAAGCCCCGCACTGCTGCCCTCTGGGTCCCTATTGTCACTCAGGAGTGACCAGCTTGCTGGAATTCACATTCTTCTGTTCCAAGCCATTTTCTCTCCCGTTTTGTCACTCTGGTGGAAGGAGTCGTGGGTGGGTGCCTTTGGGAAGAAGACACCCATCAGTGGGATGGATGCAAGCAGGCCTGTGGGGTGGTGGTGGTTGTTCTTGTTGTTTTAATATCCCTGCAAACATAAAACTTTTATTAAAATGAGGGAATTGACCCCTTTCTGCATCGTACAGTGTTTGGCCTCAAGGACTCATGGCCATGTTTGTGCTGCTGTGGACCAGAGGCACCCTGGCTTTGAGCCTGTGGGAAATCAGATGGGGGAGGGACCTTTAAAAAGGTTTCATAAGAATAAAAGTAAGACGGGGGGAAAAAAAAAAAAAGAAAAAGGAAAAACCAATTTAAATGCCGTCCTCTCTGAGCTTGCTTCTTTCCTGAGTGTCAGCCTCTCCCCTTGCTAGGATGGGAGCGAATATCCCCGGGACTGGCCTCAGCTGGAGAGGTAGAGCAGAAGGGACCCAGGAAGGAGACCTGAACCCTGGTCTCTCTGCTTTGCCACCCACCAGCCCTGTGCTAGGAGGAAGGGTCGTGGTGCTTCTGAGCCTCCGTTTCCTCGCTGCCCAGTGAGCTGCTCTGAGCACCAGAAGACATTGTAGCCTGACTCTTCTAAGACGCCTGAGATGTTCCACCAGTGGTCGAGGTGATGCGTTCACGGGCCATTTGCTTTGGGTTTTCAAACCTGACTGTCCCCAGTGATGATGGAAGGAAGCATCAGACAGTTGTCAGAGTTGCAGATACCGAAACAAATTTTCCAGGAGTCATGATTTTTACCTGGACCCCCTATGCTTCCACTCTCCCGGGCATATCCTACACACATATTTTTAAACAGATTTTCCTTTAGAACAGATTTCTGTTTTACCAGGAAATTGTGGCAGTCCTTCTGAAGGGTCCCGCATAACCCACACCATTTTCCCTACTATGAACATCTTATGTTAATGTGGCACATTCGTTATAATGAATGACCAATATACTTATTATTATCATTTTTTTAGATTTCCCTACTTTTCCCCTGCTACTCTTTTTACTGCCCAAGGATCCCATCCACTCTACTACATCTAGTCACTATGTGTCCTTAGGCTCCTCTTGGCTGTGACAGTTTCTCAGACTTCCTTTGTTGCTGATGGCCAGTAGGTCAGGTGCCTTGTAGACTGTCCCTCAGTTAGGATTTGTCTGATGTTTTACCCAGCAGTGGACTGGGATGATGGCTTTGGGAAGGAAGACCCCGGGGGCAAAGGGCTATTTAGCCACACCATATCAAGCAATATACTGTCACCTGAGTAATCACTGTTAATGTTAACCTTGACCAACTGGCTGTGGTGCCATTCATCAGAGTTCTCCATTGTACTCTACTCTCCCTGCCCCACCTTCTCCTCTGTGCTTAGTCGGATGTCACTGGGTATAGCCCACACTTAGGGAGCGGGAGACTGTGCCCCCTTGGTGGTGGAGCAGTTACGCACTATGTGGAATTCTTCTCCGTTGGGCGATTTTTCTTCCACGCCATCCCTATATACGTGTATAGATATCTGTATCTGTTCCTGTATCTGTATCTCAATATGGAGTCAAGGATATTGATTATATACTTTGGATTAAAATCCAGTGTAACTTTCTTTATTTGCACATGTTTTTCTAGCTTTGGCCATTGGGAGCTCTTTCTGTGGGCTCTGTCCTTTGACATACCATTATTTTGACATACCTTCCATTATTATAGGAGTTTTTGTTTGCTTGCTTTCTTGTTTGCTTGTTTTTGAGTGTTTCCTTACTTTCTGGCACTACTTATATATTTCCTGTCCTAGACCTAGAATCAGCCATTTTCTTAAGGAGCCCAGTTTGTTGTATCAGCAAATGGTATTAGAAACCAAGATGTGGGTATGAGATGTGCTCACAGCTACTGGGATGTCACCGTTCCTAGGCCTTCCCAATGACAGTGATGAAGTACATGTGTATATACTAACCCACATCCAACCACATGCGTATACTAACCCACATACAACCACACTCATATACTAACCCACATGCAGCCATGCGTGTATACTAACCGGCGTATACCCACACATGTATACTAACCCACATACAGCCACGTGCATATACTAACCCGTGTATACCTACCCACACGCATATACTAGCCCACATCCAACCCCACACATATACTAACCCACGTCCAGCGGCACATGTATCCTAACACGCATATACCCACACGTGTATAATAACCCATGTAAACCCACACACATATAAATATTTGCATAGGTATCGGTCTGAATCTATTTAAGCTAACCATGAATTCCACTGATGCCCCAGCTGTAGTCCATTACTGCATCATATACTATTGAACAGACTTGTTTTTTCCAGCCACATTGATTGGCAAGAGGTGGTGATGAATGGTGAGGTCCAAAAGTCCACATGGGCAGAGAGCCGTGGGCTGAAAACACTGGACTTTTCCCTGTGGGCACTGTGGTCTCATGCGCAGAAGCGACGATGATCTGGACACATGTGACAGAGGCTCAGAGACGTGTCCTGCCCAGAGTACGTGTTGACCAGGATGCCATCACGTGCACATCGACCTTTGTTCATTTCTCCCTGTGCCTGTGTGCCCTTCTTGTTCCCTTGGCCTTCCTGTCCTCCTGCAGGAAGCCTTCCCCATGTCAGCCCTGCTTCATGCCCTCTCCGCCCACTCTTCCAAGCCCATTGGCCTTACCACATCAGAATGTGCCCACCATCCCCCCCTTTTTAATTGAATATTTGTCTGCTTCTCTTAAGTAGACCAAACCCACGAGAGAAGTGCTGTGGCACCTCAGCAGGGCTCACACAGCCCCCCAAAACCAGGAGAGGTTTCATCCATTTGGTTCCTGAGGTTGTCAGGAAAATAAAGCAGTGGACAAGACACATGCCTGGCTTTCTTAGAATTTGCCACACCCTGCAGGGGAATGAGAGCGTTCACATACAGTGCGGGCTGCCCTCCCTGCTTCCATTTCCTGCTCGCTGTCTCAAACTCCTGTGCCTCCAGGACCAGGCAGGCGATGGGAGTCAGTGTTGTGGGCCTGCTGGGCAGGCATCAGGGCTTGCTGGGGAACTGGACAGCACACAGGGCCTGGCTGCCCAGCTGCCCGGCTCAGGTCAGTGTCCTGCCGTGTTGTCCGGGGTCTGTGTCTGACTGCTTATTTGTAAAACTTTTGACTCTTGCCCCTGTGCATGCCCACTGTCAAAGGAGCAGTGGCCAGCCCATGACCCATCATGGCCAGATCTGATGGCTCCAGGGGCACCATAAGCCTGGGAGGGCGGAGGCCTTGCACCGTGCTCTTCGCCGCTGTTCCTGGTGTGGCAACGGCGGCAGCACTTGGTCCTGAGAGCAACAGTGGCGTGTAGTGTGCATGGGTTCCTTTTGGCTCCACACTTTGGGAAGCAGCTTCACTGGCTGTTGTCAGAGATGACAGCCGCAGCCGAGACCCCGCCCGGGCCCGCCAGACTTCTCATCATCCCACTCTTGCACCCCCTCCCTAAGGGGATATACTACTCTAAGCAGCCACTGCTTCCCCGATGCCTCAGGGTCCCCCTTTGGCCTTTCCAGTAAATGGCTGTTTAATCTGAAATCCTGCCTCTTGAAACAACAGATAGACTTCCTCTTCCAGGTCGAACCCTGATTAATACACAAGGTCTATTTTTGTATTTCCCACTCCTGTCCCCTTTGCTCATCTGAGCTCGGAGCACGTTTCCAAACTTGTGACTTCGAGGCCCAGAGTGGGCCGCCCCACCGCCCACCTGCGTCCTCTGTGCCCGGAAGGCCTGTCGCTGACCCTCGCCGGCGGTCGTCTCCACCTCCTCCTGCTGCCACCCACGACCAGGGGCACTCCCGGGGGGCTCGCCGGCAGCCCGTCTCCACAGCTTGCTGAGCGGAGTGGGTGATGCTTCGGGTTTTCCGCTGTAAGCACCGGTCCCCAGGGTGTGCTGGGCTTCTCTGTGTCTGCAGGGGCGTGTGCCTGTGTGGGGTGTAAACAGCCCCGTGGAAATAGACCAGGGCAGGGCTGACGGGGAAGTGAGGCTGGCCTGGGGAGAAGACATGGGCCGGGGCTTCTCGGGGGGTTTCCTCTGGGTCGTGAACCCACTGAAGGCCGCCTCTGGCATGCATACTGTGGCCCTTCACGCTCCCCATGGCCACTCACCTAGGAGTGCCTCCTTGACACCGAAACGACTCTTGCGTGTGATTTGCCCCTTGTCTTGGTACCCTGGTCTGAATTCACCGTCCTCGTGGATTTATTGGCAGTGGTGTCAGTCTGCCGGCACTGCTGTGACAAATGACCACCAGCTAGGTGGTTGAAAACAACAGAAGTTGATTCTTTCTTAGTTCTTGGAGTCAGAAGCCTGAAATCAAGGTGTCGGCGGGACCATGTTCCCTCCGAAGATTCTAGGGAAAAGTCCTTTCTCTTCTCTGAGCTCCTGGCGGCATCTGGCGGTCCTTGGTCTTTGTTGGCTTGTGCTTGCAGCTCCCCTGTCTCTGCCTTAGCCTCCCGTGGGTTTCTCTCTGATTTGGCTATACTCAAATTTCCCTTTTCTTGTAAGGAGTAGGGCTACCCTAATCCAGGGTGGCTTCATTTCACTTGACTACTTCTACAAAGACCCATTATCAAATAAGCTCATATTCACAAGGACTGGAGAGGTAGGACTGTAACATGTCTTTCCAGAGACACAGTTCAACCCAAAACAGGGCCTACGAAGAAAAGGTTACATCTCCTCTTTTTATTTTATTCCCTTCTTAGAAAATGGCTTTATTTGTGTATGTTTTATTATAATACAGGCATTTATGTGTACAAATGACAAATACTTATGCAGAATTTGGGGGCTGTGCTCAAACACGAGTGATGAGGGCATACTCCAAGAGCACAGAAATCAGGCCACCGGTCTGATGTATGGACGGGCCAAGTCACAGTCTCCTTGGATGGCCATAACAAAATACCATAGAGTGGGTGGCTTAAACAGCAGGACATTTATTTTCTCGCGGTTCTGACACGGAGGAGTCCAAGATCAAGGTGCAGCTGATTCATTTTCTGGTGAAGAGTCGGTTCCTGGCATACAGATGGGCACCTTCTTGCTTCCTTACAGAGAGAGAGAGAGAGTGAGTGTGTACCCAGGCTCTATGCTGCCCCTTCATATAAGTATACTAGTCCTTTTGGATCCAGCTCCAGCTTTATGACCTCATTTATCCCTTGTTACCCGCATAAAGCCGTCTCCAAATACGGTCACATTGGGGATTAGGACTTCAACATATGCATTTCTGGGGAGACAGTCCACAGCATGTCACATCTTCTGGATTTTATTATACAGTCCAGTGCCCTTGGGTCTTGTGAATTACACCAAAAACCTGGAGCCTGGTTAGGCCCCGACTTGATTTCCAGCTATACCTGGTTTTTATCCCGGCATTTTTATCACTTGGTATTTTATTTTGTTTTATCATCAGTGCCTGGGTGCGTTGGGCAAGTTAACCACCCTCTCTGAGCCTCCCTTTCCAAATTACAGATGCCTTTGTCATTCTTCATGTCCACATGGGGATAATGCCTGCCTAGGGGGCTGTTAGGAAAGGGTAAATGCCACCACTAAGTAGGTGCTTAGTAGCTGCAGGCCATCTTCCCTTCTGCCTCCTGCCCCCTGCCCCTGCCCTGCCCTGCCCTGCAGCGATGGCTCCTCACCCCTGCTCCAGTGAGGCAGGGGGACTGTGGAGGGCTCCCTGTGGGTGCCACCCTCCTTGAGGCCTCCCGGGCCCTGTCTTTCTCAGCCCTCTGATTTATCATCCGGCCGTGTGTCTTGTCTCACCGTCACCGATGTCGTTGTCGGGTATTGACTATCATTTGGATTTTTATTCGTGAATTTGTCTTGCTCCAGACTAGCTCGTAAAGCAGGGCTGTGGAGTCCAGCCAGCTTGTATACAGTAGGTGATCATGACTGAGAACTTACTGGGTTGGTCATGTGGTGGAGAGAGGAGGGCTTTGTCCCCCATGGCCAGTGCTTCCCCTTTCTCACCCCTTCTTCATCTCAGAGGAGGCGGGAGGCAGCACGAACAAGTTCTGCTTCTCCCCTCCTTGCCCACTGTCCAGGGCGCAGTCAGGAGGAAGCAAGGTCTTCCTAGTCATAGGTAAGAGCCTGGCAGGACCGTCACGTAAACCGGTGGGAGTCCTCGGCCGTCCCTCACTGCTGGCAAGGACTTTGGCGAAATCCCAGTCTTTCCTTTTTGCAAAATGAAGCTAATCATGACACTGGCCTCGTCAGGTGGGGGTGGAGAGGAAACGAGTGACTGTCTGTGCGCCCTCAGCCCCATAACAGTCCAGGCCAGGAGAACCACTGCTCTCCAGGTGACCTCTGACCTAGGCTTCCAGATTCCAGCCGCCTCTCTCTTCCACGCACGGTTTGACTCCGGCCGGGTTACTTCCTCTCACTGAGTGTCTGTTCTCTGTTACCTGTACAGGGAGTATTGCTCTTCTCACTGTTATGAAATGTCCACAGAGTGACATAAAGCGGGTTATAAAACACAACACAAAGGTTGGGAGTTACCACGAGCAGGTTTGATTGGGAAACTTCGTTACTACATCGGTATTGTTTGAGACTTGTTATTGTAAAGTCTGGAGCTGAGGCCCGGTGGGAATGGGTACAGATTCAAGCTCTCGAGTCCTTCCCAAGTAGCCCATGAGTGGGGCATCCTACAGCTATGGGAGAGCCTCTCTCCCTGGTGTTTTTTGTATGTGTGCGTGGCCTGGACTCCTGCCCTTGTGAACCCTCTGGAAATTCCTCCGTGGCCAGATGCACCTATACTCCCTGTTCTGTGGCTCCTGCTCCCGGCATCTTACCCTGGCGGTGGCGTGCCAGAGCCGGCTTCCTTAGTTCCTTCATCAGGTGTTCTGCAAGTTGTAGCGATGAACGTTGGCAAGAGAAAGTGGGTGCTCTCCAGCTGTGCTGGGGGCCAGGGTGGTGATGAATCAGACCAGCTTTGTTGAAGGAAGTTTTGGCAGCACCTCTTAAACTGTTGAGTGGGTGCACTTCTGATGAGTCAGTCCTGGAGGAACAGGAACAGTAGAACAAGTTGCAAAAGATTCTCCTGCAATAGCATTGATAAAACGGCAGAACGTGAAGATCGCCTCACTGCTAGACGGTGCCCTGCTCCGCAGTCCCCAGGAAGAGTGAGCTGTTCTGTTCTCCTCAGTGCATCTGATCAGGAAGTACATGGTGCTGGTTTGTCCCATCCCTGAGAATATTGACCTTGATCACTTGATGAAGGTCAACCTGGTGTCTGGCCGGTGTAGACACTGTTAAGTCACTATTTTTTCTCTTTATTATTAAGAAGTATCTTATTGGGAGATACTTTAAAACTATGTAAATAGTGGGTTTCTCATTTTACTTTTACCTGACTAATTTTAGCACCCATCATTGATTATTTGCCTGAAACTGTTCAACTGTTGGTGCTAGCTTCACAGTCGTCTGTCTCATTATTTCTGTATTTATCACTTGGGATTCTAATGTACAGAAGAGCTTTCCTTTCTTTTCTACTCAAAAAAAGTATTCATTTTGGCAGGAAGTCATGCATTTTTATTATATTGGTTACTATTGGTAACAACAATTACTGTTTTGCAGTTTTTTCTAGATCTGGCCACTGGGGTGTCCTTCATGTTGAGCTCTGTGTCCTTTGGACATCGTCTTTTGAGCATTGCCTTACTTCTTGGCACCACAATATGTTCCAGTCTCATCTTGTCCGTCCCTCCCCCAGCCCTGGAGTCAGCCACTGCTTCAGTGGGAATTCTTGCCAGAAGCCCATATGCTGAAATTAGTAATGAGGAAATTGCCGACACAAACAAATTGAGGGACATTTCTACAAAATAGCTGCTCAGTACTCTTCAAAAATGAAAGACACAATAAGACTAAGGAACGATTACTGGTTGAAGGAGACTAAGGGTCATGTCAGATAAATGCCATATGTGACTTGGGACTAGATTCTGGGTTGGAAAAGACACTATTGGTAAAATTGGAATAAAGTCTCTGGATTAAGCAATTAATATTAATTTCTTGATAAGACTTGGTAATTGTACTGCACAAGACATCTGTACTGAGAAGTTTCAAGGCTGTGGGAATTCACTGTATTTCTAAACTCTCTTTGGAAGTGTGGAACTATTTTGAAATGAAAAGTTAAAAAAAAAAGAGGCGCCTGGGTGGCTCAGTGGGTTAAAGCCTCTGCCTTCAGCTCGGGTCATGATCCTGGGGTCTTGGGATTGAGCCCCGCATCCGGCTCTCTGCTCAGCAGGGAGCCTGCTTCCCACCGCCCCACCGCCTGACTCTCTACCTACTTGTGATCTCTCTCTGTCAAATAAATAAATAAAATCTTAAAATAAATAAATAAATATTTTAAAAAATTAAAAAGACATTTAAGTACAAATAAGATAAATTTATATATACTTATATGGATAGGTGTCCAGTATCAATTGAATAATAGTCGTACTTTTTGCATAGAGTTAGCCCACTTTTGTAAGGACTGTAACATATCTGACAGAACAAGACAGAACAATAGAGGACACACGCATGTTCTGTAACAAGACAGAATAATAGAGGACCCACACATTTTTATCAGCACATGGGAAAAGTTCTGAGAAGGGTCTGTACTTCTTGTTAACAGACATTTCTGGGAAATGTGATTGGAAGTTGTGAGAAAGCAGGAGCTTTGAGTCTGAGTTTTTCTCTTTTTAAAAAAATAAGAGCATGTCTTACTCCTAGAATGGAAAAGTTGTGAGCACATGGGTTGTGTGTGGATATGCTCTGCACACGTGCGTTTAGTTCTGATGACCCCCATCCAGCCCAGTCTCCGTGGCAGGTCCCTGCGCACAAGCAGTGCAGAGCAGAAGGTCCACCCAGTGAACACTCACCCACTTTTCAATCCACTCTCTGCCTTCCTCCATCTGATCCTTAACATATCCGTTGCTGGAGATGCATTGGGGTGGGCGCGCCTGCAGTCCGTGCTGGTTAATCATGAAACCAGCTGACTCATCTTACCTCTATCCAAGGAAGCTGGCAGTTGTTCACCCTTGAAAACTTGAGGGGAGAACTTGATGCCTGAGTGCATGTTCTTCCGGTCTTCCCAGAGGGGTATAAATTAGAAATTTGCCAAGTGACAGTCATCATAGTTCCTCCTCAACATAGTAATGATTGGTTAAGTGGTGCTTGGTATCTTTAAACCCAATTAATTAGTGAACTGTGATCAGTTCCTCCCAGGGACTTTTAATAACCACTAGGCTTTTGTGGTTTATGTAAAATGTCATTTACTTGGATTTATGTTTATGTATAGGTTAGTTTTTCCCATTTTAGAGCCAATACTTCTTGATTCAAGAAGGAAGAAGCAAGAACAAAAGTAACAGCTCTTGAAGCTCTACCCCCTGCTATGAGCTATTACAAGTTGACTAATGTAATCTCCTCACTGCTAGGTCACATTGTTCCAATTTACCAATGAGGAAACTGATGCAAAAGGTGTGCCTGCAGGCTCTGGTGGGTTCACTGGATTAGCTCCTGCAGGAACTGTCCCTTGCCCCTGGCCTGTCCCTTACTCCTTCGGGGACATTGTCCAGAATGGTTTCTCTTTGCTTCTTTCTGCTCACTGGGCTGCCCCATGACTTCTCATAGCTCCTTTTAAATGCTGGCCCCACTTTTGTGTTCTAGGTTCTTTGCCTTGTTCTGGCATGTTGTTTCCGTGGATGGTTTTCTTGGTAATTATTACTATGATGATGAAAATAGTAAAAATAGAATCTGTAAGTGTCTTTATCCAGCCTTCACTGTGCTGGACAAAAATGCCAGGCACTCCCAGGCTTTATGCTGGCAGCCACCCAATGAGGTTTAGGATCTCCTGGTGGAATGGGGGCCTGAAATCCACAGGTTTGTCTAGGAGCAAGAAGCTAAGTCCCCTCTGTGTGTTCTTTTCATTTCAGCATGCACTTAGATAGTTAAGCTCTTGCACTAGGTTTTTGCAAGCAAGTGAACAGTGCCAAATTATTTCTCCCACAGTATTATAGCTGCATCTTCCCAGACATTATAAGTATATGGTTAAACTCATATTCATACACATCACCACTTTATCAATGACATAAGCTAATAATGAAGTATCCCAATATTAAATTACACAGCTGAAAAGCATATAAAATATTAGATGTCTGCTTACTTCATTAGTAGAAACAGTTTTGTTTTTCAACCAAAGGCTATGGAAAAGAAGGGGAAAAGTTCAGTCTTTCAACAAAAAGAATCATCATCTTTTGGTAAGTATGGTAAAAGAAATGACAAAATTTTAAGAAATTCTATGATTAGAAATTGTTTTAGCTATAATAAAACCATCACATAACAAAGCATCTGTCTTTTAAAACATTTGCTACATTGAAGTGTCTATTCTAGAAGTCCTGGGTAAGACACAGGTACCATTATATTAAAAATTCTTAATAGTCCCCTTTGTTGTTTTTTTTTTTCCTTCTTAAGATTTTATTTATTTATTTGTCAGAGAGAGAGAGAGAGAGAGCACAAGCGGACAGAGCAGCTGGCAGAGGCAGAGAGAGAAGCAGGCTCCCTGCTGATCAAGGAGCCCCATGCAAGACTCGATCCCAGGACTCTGAGATCATGACTGGAGCCGAAGGCAGTGGCTTAACTAACTGAGCCACCCTGGTGTCCTTGATTGTTTTTTTGTTTGTTTGTTTTTGTTTTTTTTCAGATTTGTCCTGTCACATTCCACCCAAAGAGCAAACATTAACTGAACTCTAAGACTTTTTTGTCTGAAGAGCTCTGTGATGTTTTCAAAATAGATGTGTGTGTGTGTGTGTGTATACAGTTCTTTCTCAACTTACAGTGGGGTAATATCCACACAAAACTTTCATTAAGTTGAAATATTGTAAGTCAAAAATGCCCGTACTACACCTAACCTCCCTACTGAGTATCATAGTCTAGTTTAGCCTACCTTAAACACGCTCAGAACACTTAACATTAGCCCCTAATTGGGCAAAGTCATCTAATGGAGAACCTGTCTAATAAAATGTGGACTATCTCATGTAATCTATCCACGACTCTACTGAAAGTGACAAGCAGAGTTGTTGTCATGGTATCAGCTGTTGACCCTTGTGATCGCTAGCTGACTTGGAGCTGGGGCTCCTGCCCAGCACCACAAGAGAGGCTCATACCGGATGTCCCTAGCCTGGGAAAAGTTCCAAATGCAAAATTCCAAGTATGCTTTCTACCCTGTGTGCATATTGCTTTCATCATAATGTCAAGAAATTCTAAGTCAAACCATCCTGAGTTGGACACTGCTTATACGTGTACCTCTATTTGGAACAGTACATTTAAAAAAATCGAACACTTTGCAGATCTGACAAAAGCAATGGCTGTGCCCATCCTGATGTATTGTGTGTGGATGTGAGCAGTGTAAACATAGACGTCCAGGCAAATGTCTTCAGTGTTTGAAATGACCAAAGGGAAGCCACATTGTAGTATTCCAGTTCTATGTGAACTAAAAATATGCACTATTTTAGTAAAAAATATTTTAATATTCTGCTAAATTAATGTTAAGATAAATAACAGTATACAATGTTTTAGTATAAAACTGTGCTAGACCTGAAAACAAGTGTCATTTTGGGTATTTTAGCACCCAGTCCTTCTAAATCTCTTGTCAATAAGATTCTGGCATGGGAGGTAGAGTTGAGTCAGAACTGCCGCTCAGCAAGGCCTGACTTAGGAAAGTCAACTGAAAAGGGAAATGTGCTTCCAAGGCTGAACAGTAAGAATCTCTCCCTGAACGTTGGGGGAGATTGACAGGAACCCAGACAGGAACCCAGAAGGAGAAGTTACACTTTGTTCAAGCTGGTGCCCTGTAACTGCTTTTTGGACTCTGGTGGAAGCTTCTTTGGACATCTAGCCCATCAGGGATCCACACTGCTGATCCCTCAAACTGGGTCCTTTCTCAGTTCCCACTTCAAGTAGCTTAAGGCCGCCCCGGTTTACTGAATGACTTTGTTGCCTTGGTCTTCCCAGCTGTGGGCAGGTTTTCCTCCTCCATGACACTTGCATGAAGGCCAGGGTGGGAGTCACCAGCCCTCCCCCAAGACCTGCCGCACAGCAGGCAGCGACACAGATGCCAGCTTCTTCACCCAATTCCAGTTTTCCATGAGTGAACCTGTCATCAAGACCTGGGATTTGGTGGTGAGTGGTCATCAGAAGGCCAGTCCAGTCCTGTTGTGCTCTATCTGCACCAGAACAGCGTCACAGTGACTTCAAGGGCTCAGCTCTCTGGGACCTCTGGGGCCCTTGGCTCTCCTTAATAATCAGGGAGTGATCCTCTGGCATTTAGGAAGGCACGTGGCCATCCTTGAGTAAGTGCCAATTAATTACCCCTTATGATAAAGGCTGACTTTGGAGAGGTCTGAGTTTTCACTCATTATTTGATGAGTTGTGTCATTAAGCATGTCCTCGGGGTATGACCCCATCCCACCTGGAAGAATCGCACACCTGTCTCAGAGCACAGAATTCTGTTCTCTCAGGGCTGCTGGCTTGTCTGCTCTGCTCCTGGCTACGTCTGCAGCCTGTAGCAGGGATCCTGGTAAGCGAGAGAAGGTGCTCAATCCGTAGTGAATGACTGAGAGCCTTCTGATCTCAACGCAGGGCTCACCGCCTCTATAGTAGAAGCTAGTCAACGGGCAGGACTATGTTTTCTTCTTGCTGTGACCTCTTGTTCTCTCTTGTGAACTTCCTATCCCCAGCTTCTGGCCCATTCTTTCTCAGGGTACAAGGACTATTGATGTATAGATAGAGACCCCTGTAGACCCGTTGTGTCCCGAGGGCAGGTCATTCCCACTTGTTTTCTCCACATATATAACTAATGCATCATAGGCATTGTGGGTGCTACTGAGCAAGAACCTCTTCTGAGCAAGAGAACCTTTTGGGGGGATGTGTTGTGGCTGAACTGTGTCCCCCCAAATTCATGTGATGAAGCCCTAGCCCGCAAGGTGATGGTTTATGGAGATGGGTTTTTGGGGAGGTGATTAGGTTTAGATGGAGTCATGAGAATGGGGCCCCAGGATGGGATTAGTGTCCTGTCTAAGGAGAGATATCAGAGAGCTTGAGCTCTCTCTCCTCGCTGCTGATAGGACACGGCAGGAAGGTAGCCATGTGCAACCCAAAGGGAGCCCTTAGAAGAACCTATGCCTGTCAATACCTTGATCTAAGACTTGTTTCCAGAACTACAAGAAAACAGATTTCTGTTGGTTAAGCCACCCAGTTTCGAGTTGTTTGTTGTGGCAGCCTGAGCTGACGGAGACCGGGAACTCGCACTGCCCCAGCTTCCCACAGAGAAAACTGGAGGGGAATGCTCATGATGATCGTCTCCAATGACATCTCCAATGATGCAGGAAGGATGACGAAAGCTCCGATGTGTCTTACATGGCCCCAAAGATCAGAACCAAGATACAGAAGTGGAGAGAACAGGCAGACATCTAAATGAAGGAAAAGGAAATGGAGACCTGGCTGGACTGAGTGGTCTCAGACAGCAGTCACGGTCCCTTTGCCGGCAAGATCCACACAGAGGTCACACTGCATCGAGAGGGAATAGGATGAGAGGAATTCGAGCATCACACCGAATGCTCCCCTGTAAGGTCCCTGCAGACCCGGAAGCGCATGAGCCCGTGGTTAACCATTACACACAGAAACAATAGCCTCTCCTTTGTAGAGCAGATTACAATGTCCAAAGCATGTTCACAAGTATTACGTCATTTGATTCATCCAACAGCCTTGTGGTGGGTGCCCAGTACTAGCTGGATGACTGAGGGAACGAGTAGACAGATGTGCCATGGCCGTGCTGTGGGCCACCGAAGAGGAAACTGTGCACAGAGTGGTTTCTTGACTTCATAATAAAGGCCAAGCCAGGCTTGAACCCAGATCTCTGCTCTACTCACCACTTGACTCGACTTCCTCCAAGCTGGCAGTGGTAACACTTTCTCTTTAGGTAGCGTTTTTCTGGTTTTGTTCGTTTTTCATCTTAGTGAACTCTTCAGCACCCAGAGCCCCTTCCATCCCCGCAACATGCTTATTCTCGTTTTGCAGGTGAGAAAACATGCTCCAAGAGTTGCGTGACTTTTGCAAGGTGTCCAGCTCCTCTGTGGTAGAGCACTGGGTTTGCATGTGGTGGGCAGCCTCCCCAAGCACCTGTGAGCCTCCCACTTTGGCCAGGCTGAGCCCACCACTCCTGACCACAGGCAGAGTGGACGGGGGTCTTCTTTTCAGGATGTTGTAGCAGGTAAATGAACGACTCATCTGGGAAGACAGTAGGCCAACAGACAAGTCATTCCTTCTTGTACTCACACAGTTCCTCCTGCCAAAACCCTGCTCTGGAAAGGTAGTGGGTTTGCAGATACCTCACCCGAAGGTCCTCAGCTCTGTCTGCATGCTGTAGTCACCCAGGAGCTTGCAAAAACTGCTGGTATCCAATTTCTGCAAACCCACCCCACCCCATGCCTTCTAAACCAGGCTTTAACAGGTCTGGTGAGGGATCTGGCTTCAGTATTTTTAAAAGAGTCTTCCAGTAGTTGAGAATCACTGAATTAGTGTTGCTGCGGGGCACCCTTGGGCGTGCACTTTCCCTGGGGATTGTGATGAGACATGAAGGCTGGTGTCTGCCTAGTCTGGTGCTGGTGGCTGTCTGCTTTTCAGGCATGACTTCGTGTCTCCTTCCCTCTGACTCTGCTGCTTTGAGGTTGTGCTCTTGTGGCACACCGTGTGAAGTCACGCAACTCTTGTCTCTACTAGCTCTGTGACCTGGGGCCTGCCACCTTCTCTCTGTGTCTCTGCCTCTCTCCTCCTCTGTGAAATGATGATGCTGACTTCCTCATGAGGCTGTGAGCATTCACTCTGGGGATCACAACTGGTCCATATGATCAGTTGTTGTCATTGTGGTAGCCACGAGTTGTCTGTGTCGGTATATAATGTTGCTGTTTGCTTCAGGGCACAGCTAGCCACTTTGTCTGTGTGTAAGCCTCGCATCCCATAGCCCTATCTGTGTCTATTAGGGGATTATAAGGTGTATTCGTCTCTAATCGGATGTATCCGTTCCACAAATGATTATTGAGCACTTCCGGGTGCGGGGGAACGGACAAGAGAGGAGCAGTCTCTGCTCCTTGGGGAATTTTGTCTTTGAAGGGGACAGATGATGAGCTAAGGTTATAAGAATGTGCAGGGGATGCTGTGGCGAGGCAGGCCGGGATGCTGAGGAGTGCGTGTAACAAATCAAATGGTCCTCATTCATGTCTGCTCGTCCTGGGGAGGCTGCTCCTGCCGGAGCTAATGACTTCTCCATTATTTCTTTATTTTGCACCTCCGATGTCCTTGGACTCGGTGTGATTGCTTAGCTCTCCACCCTCCCGATTCATCTACAATCATCGCCTTGGGCTTAGGAAAAGCATTTTGTTCATTTTTATACCCCAGGGCCCTCCCTGCTGCCTTGCTCCCTCTCTCCCATCCTGCCTTCCCTTGGTTGAATTCAGTTCAGGCAACACACCCTGAGAACCTGTGCAAAATCTGGAGCCACACCGATGAAAAGACCTTTACCTTCTTGCGGGAAAGGCGGATATACAAGTGCATGTAGGTCTGGACCATCACGGCCGCTCTGAAGAAGCGGGCCCTTGACCGTGCGTGGGGTGGAAGCGTGCATGTGTCTGTCAGCCTGATGCACAGTAGGTCCTGATCCACAGCAGCTGGACCGACGAACCATCTCCTCCCTGGGGATTGTCCTGTACTCTGAGGAGAAGGTTGGCTAACGTTGGGAAGCCCCGAGCGCTGTGTCGAGTCCTGTGCTGGTGCCGAAGCTGCCCTGCCTCACAGGAGCTGCCGGCGAAGGGCACTGTTTTGTGACACCCTCAGCTTCTCGTCACTGCAAGAAGCTGACTAATTGTGAGCAGGGAAGTGAGGGCCTCGAAATGCCCCCGTCTGCACATCTGGCTTCCTTGTCCCAGCTACTACTCATTTCTGATAACTTCTTTGGCTTCTGAGAGGCAGCCTGGCCGTGCCTGGCCACAGGCCGTGCTCATGATAAGCTGAACCCAGAGCACAGACTGGGGTTGGGGCGGTGGGGATGTGGTGGGCGGGAAGGACGGACTCTTTTAGCCCGTTTCAAAGTTATCAGAAGCCTTTGAGCCTCGTTAGGTGTGTCTGTCACCACCTTTGCTTTCTCTGTTTGCATTGGAAGTGACATTCTGGATGGACTGAACCTGGCTAAGCAAAGGGAACATGGACAGGGAAGCTGATGATACACGTACCTTGGTTATTTCTAGAGTGCTTTGTGCTTTCCAGAGTGTTTTCCCTGAACCTTCTTCATCTGGACTCTCAGAGCACTGAGAGAGCTCTTAGCATGTCAGCGGCTGGGTCTCAGAGAAAGATCTCAGGCTTTAGAAACGTTCTAAGCCACTAGTGGAAATCAACACCTTACTAGAAGTTTAACCTTGTCAAGTTTAATCTACTGCTTTGAGCCCTGGTTTTCTCATCCAACAAAGTAAAAAAAAAAAAAAAAAAAAAAAAAAGAAAGAGAGAGAAGAAAGGAAAGTTGGGACTCTTTCATTCCAGTAACTCTAGACGCTATAACAAATAAACCTCATTATTTTAGTAGCTCAGCACAAAAGTGCCCATGTTTTCCTCACGGACTGGCCCCTGAGGGATGTTCCTGGTCCACAGGTAGACCTTCTGCAGTGATTGGAAGACTCAAATGTGTTCTGTGTTCTTAGTCTGCCATCCCTTCCGTGACCTTGAAATCTAACCCAGCTGGCAAAGGAAGGAAGGGAAGGTCACCCACTTCCGAAACACCAGGTTAATGGATTGTTCTTATGTTTTTCTTCACAGGCTACCTTGTAAACTCCTATGTTGGTAGCATGTGTGACATTTGGGGGATGAGATGAGGGAGAGGTCAGGCTCCTTCTGTGTCTGTCACAGTACTTTGCCAAAAACTGTCGATGGTTCGACAAGTTTGTGGTGGTTCCTTACTGGGCTTTGTGGCTACTTGCTTTTCCTTTCTAGCTGTTTCTACTGAGAACTCAGCAGCATGTACAACAGGGTTTGCGTTCAATATGTGGAAAGGGGTTTTTGGAAGAGTTTAGTCAAGCATGGTGACCATTTCCTGAGAAAGGAAAGGGACATTTTCTTTGGAAGTTTCCTAAATAAGAAGAGCTCGCCAGGTGCTCACAGGGTGCCAGGAGGCAAGTCCTTACCTGTCCTGGCTCACTGAGTCCGCTCAACAACCCAAGGCAGGTACTGGGATGATCCCCACTCTCTAGAAGAGGATCGTGAGGTTCAATGGCCACACTGTGCTGTCACCTGGTGGCAGGGAGCCTGGAGATGAGGGGGGCTTAGAGGGGAGCATAGGACCTTCCTACTCGGCCCTGCTCCTGACCTCACCACTGGGTGGGTGAAGAGGGGGCATGGCAGACTCTGTGGTGGTATCCCAGATACAGATAGGAGCAAGTCCCTGTCCCTGGCCCCAAGGAACTGGTGGTTTGGTGGGAACAGAGGTGTTGGTGATGGGATGGATCATGAAAGCAAGACTAGTGGAATCTCGTTAGCTGCCCTAGTTTTGTTGTATAAAGGGAAGGCAAACACTGAGTTAGTGAATGCTGAATCATGGCCCCAGGGGGAAAGAGAGGGTCAGGGCCCCGGGGCCTCTAGCCACAACATTTTCATTGGCCAATCAATACATGATCTTGTTTTCCGTGTGTTTCTGTTCAAAGGCACCTTCTTTAATGGGGATTGTTGGTGCGTTGGCACTGGACGACTGGCCCACAGCGCTGTATCTCGTGGTCTGAACAAAGTTTATCTCACACAAGAAGGCACCTCACAGCCTCTGTGCTCAGGAACAGCATGCAGCACTCGGGCACTGGGTTGAGAGGCTTTTTGAATAGCAAAACCACCAAGGAAGGATGAGAATATGGCATTGCCGAGACCTCAAAAGGGATATTCCTTTACAGTGTGAGAGCCGAGCAGGAGCCGGGTATCGCCTTGTCTGGCCTCAGCTGGGAACACGAGAGCTGGACAGTTCACATTGTTTTACTGCTCTGGGAATATCTGGAAGTAACTGCGAAAGGGCCACGTATTGGGGGTTCCGGGTAAATTTTAGCGAGGAGGCAAATGTACGATACAGAATCCCGACCATAGTGATCAAGTGTGAGCCATACATCCCTGTGGAGCTGCCAATCCACAGAGGTTTCTAGAGCAGGTGGAGCCTTAGACCAGGGTCTGAAGACCGTCTGTGCACAGAGAGCAAATATTTAGGGCTGCACGGCCCATGCGGTCTCCACGGCAGCTACCTGGGCCGTTGTAGCGCAAGCAGCCATACACAGTACAGAGCGACTGCCCGTGGCTGAGCTCCTGGGAAGCTTTATTTTTTCACTCTGAAGTTCGAACTTCAGATAATCATGATGTGTCACAAAATGCTATTCTTCTTTTGATTTTTTTCCCCCACTAAAAAAATCTGCAAACCACTCTAATTTCATAGGCCAAACACACACAGGTGATGGTCAGATTTGGCCTGAATGCCATGGTCTGCCCTTTGCCGTCTTAGATGCGACTAGGTAGGAATGCTTATTATTTATGAAAAACATGATATAAGGCAGAGAAAGACAAAGGATAAAGTTTAAAAGTTTATCTAAAATCCCAAAACCCAGGGATTTCCACACACAGCGCATAATTGCCCCCCACAGGCACGCATGGCCACACACATCCGTTTGTGTGGTTCTGTAATTAATTTACCCCAGGAGAGTATGTGGTGGACGTCTCTCTATGCTGTAAGCACGGCTCGCCATCATTCGTGTAAAGCCTCACAGTCGTCTTCCAGAGCTGGATCACGATTTCAGTTAACTTGTCCTTTGCTGGCGTCTTTCAGATCGTGTTCAGTTGTATCTGCTTGTTTGCTGAGATAGAGGATACAGAATGAATCCCACATACTCATCGCACAGCTGCTGTCGTAAGGGAGACAGAGATGAGTCCTGCCGTTCGCTGCCCTCAGCACACTTGAATTCAACAGGTCTCACAGGTGACACAGAGCAGCTATCCCGGCACAGACGGGGTGGTTTCCAGAAACAGCTCGAGTGCTCTGTGGTCTTGAAATACAAAGGGTCTCACTTCTTGGTCCCGGTGAAGCCATCAGGCTCCTGCCTCTCCTGGGTTGGCAGCTCCCTTTTTCTTGGGTTTGAGAGCCTCAGAGAATGTCAGAAAGGAGGCCTCACAGATCTTCTGGTCAGCACCCCACTGCTTATACGTGGAAAAACAGATTGAGACAGGTCGAGGGAATTATGCAGAGTCAGAAACGAACTTACTGGACCTCAGATCTGGGTTTCCCTGGCCCGAGTTAAGGCCTCTTGGGCCCCTTTTCAAGCTTCCAGAGTGCTGTTTTTCCAAACATTGTGGATGATCCTTCCTGGGCCAGGGAGACCTTCTTAGTGGTCTGGGGTTGGTATGGAGGTTGGTAGGAGAGGTCGTGGGTGGGACCCCAAAACTCCAGCCGTCTAGTTCGTGATACAGAAAGAATGTGTTAGCTGCACCTCCTTCCCCTGTCAGCACGAGTGAATAAAACCCAGACACCAGCCCCCTCATTTGTGTTGGCGGCCATCCTCCGCCTGCTGTCACCCGCCAGACAGGACCTGGGGCGCGAGCGTTCTTATTTCTCCCTGTCGGGGATGATGCCGCACCTGACCAAGGTGCAGGTATTACAGATGAGTACGTCGATTATTTTTCAGTTATTTTCAGAATCCCGTTGTGCTTATGCACAGAGATAGATGTTGGCCGTAGTAGCATTTATACCAGCGAAAAACCAGAAATGGCTTTAAAGTTGCGTAATATGGGAACGGCTGAAGGGTTGGTAACAGCCGCAGAGAACTTGTGGTCCCGCCACTGAAGCATCACAGGGATGGTTAGGAAGGGCCACCTTCTGGGAAGGAAGGGCAGGATGAACATCGTTTACATGGCACAATGATATGATAAGGAAAGACAAAAGTGCCATAAACATTTAGGTCAGGTGACCCATGGATCCCCCGTGGGTCATATCACGATCAGCCGCTGTATGCCAGGCACCTGGCTGGGGTTGGGCAGAGCTCTCTAAGCTCTGCTCCGCAGCCATCTGTCCATGCTTCTGTCTGCACCATTAGGCTCCCTGAAGCCCCCGGCAGCGCCCTGCAGCCCGGCTCCAAGCGGACCCTCTGCAGGATGCCGCGGCAGGGCGTGTTCACCGCTCTGTAATGGTGCGATTGGCACCATGGGTGATGGTGGGCTCACTGCTCTGTGCGATGATGACTTCACCACTCCCTGGAAGCATGGTCCACGTGTTCGCTGTTCTGAGAAGTCACAGAGGGAAAGGAGTCCTGGAGAAATGCCTGGGGTAAGAGGCCAAAAGATTCCAGGTGGAAAACTCCGATGCAGGTGCTGACAGCAGTGCAATCAGGCTAAATCGGGGTGTCTGCTTCGGGGAACCTGAGTTCGTCTTCCACCGGGCCTCTGTCCAGCCTGCTGAGCAGAAGCCCCCCTTCCTACTACCTCGCCCTGTGGGCTACGATGAGTGTGTTAGTTACTCCGGACATTACGCATCAGCTGGGCGAGTAGTTGGTGGTGCTGTCTGCTGTTCAGCCTCTCGCCTCCACTCCTCCGCCCCTGAACATTCTCTGGCTGTGACCGCACAGAGGGCAGGGCTGGCCAGGGGAAGCAGAGCTGGCGGGCCCCAGAGAAGCTCTCCTAGTTCTCTGACGGTCCGAGTGTGATTCATAATGATTGTAGCAGATGAGGCATGAGGCCCATGGCTCAGACTGCAGCTGATGGAGGTCTTTTCCCAAGGAAGCGTGCCCAGCCTCCCAAAGGACAACTCCCCCCACCTCCCGCCCGGCCGTCTTGCTGGCCTGGGCCGCTCCATTCCCAGCAGTGCCGTCAGTGATGAGCCGCGCGTTACCGTGGGGAAGTGGTTCCTGTCCGCCTGCCAACGTCAGAGCCTGCTGCAGCTGCCTCCGTGACTGGAGAGCCCCGAAAATGGGGATGACAGCGAGCTCTGGGGTGCATTTTTATGCTCATTATTTGTATCTGTAAAGTAATGAAAAGATGTGAAAAAGATTGTAATTGCCTCAATTTGAAAAATTAAGAATCCAAGGAAGGAAGAGTGGGCCACACCACTGTGAAACGCATCGCACCTCTTCCTGAGATAATCCCTAGTATCAGTTTGGTCATTTACGCAAACCCAGTGGTGCTCTGTTCAGCCTCTCAGGAAGGAATAAAAGAGCCCTGAATTGTAGGTTTGCTGACTTTGGTGGTGAAGTTCCATCATGGCCAATTTCAGGTTACGAAAGGTTTAAAATCCAGTTTGCATGATTCTTGAATCTTTAACCATTGGGTTCTCTAAACCCGTACATGGTTGCAAGTGATCACTTTCATTTGGGGGGGAGGGCGGGGGAGGAAATTGGAAACCTGTTACGCGTAGTGGTCTACATGTCGTTTTCATTTCCTGTGCCGCATACCTCTTCCCCAGCCTGCACATGCAGATTCACTTAGCTCATTTCCCTTGCATAGTGGGGTTTCCGTGAAGGTGCACTGCGCTGCTTCTGGAAGGTTCTTGCAGATTCATTCCACCAGAAGAGGGGAGCGTGACGACAGTTCTTAGTTCAGGAAGGCTGGCCCCTGCACCACTGTCCACATCTTGGAGACTTCTGGCCTCTTCTAAACATATTATTCTAATAGTCTGCAGGCTAACCGCCTCTGGTGGTCACACTTCCCCTCACTCTCCCTCATCTTCAGGGTCCATTGAATAATCTCATTTTTCTTCTAGGGAGCCTCTCCTGCTGTTCCTCTCTTCCTCATGCCTGCTCTCCAAGACTGGGTAATGTGCCTTTTCCCTGTCCCTTACAACGCAGGGCTCTCATCTGCGATGCTGGTGGTACTGATTATTTATTGTATGATGTGTGCAGGTTTCCTGTAGAGGAGCAGAGATGCTCTCCCAGGCAGAAGAGCCTCCCTTATCTCTGGGGCAAGTCCTATGAGATGTTTACTTTACCTGACTGGAGGGACTTTGAGGATGGAATTAAGATGACTCATCGGTGGGCCTCTGTGGAGATTATTCTGGACGATGCAGAGAACTTCTTTGGGATCAAAGAGATCCCCTAAAGAGGGATCCGAGAGACTTCCAGTGTGAGGAGGGTTTGGCGTACTGCTGGTTCCCATATGTGGGGGCCCAGGTGCGAGGTCAGGCGGCAGAAGTGTGGCCCCGCTGACTGCCCGCAAGGAAATGGGCCCTCAGTCCTAAACCGCAGAGAACCAAATTCACCCAAGGACATGGATGAGTGAGCTTGGAAGAGGGTCCTCTGCATAGCTGCCCCTCCCCCCACCCAGTTAGAGCCAGCTCCTTGAATCTAGCCCACAAAAGCTGGGACCGAGAACCTAGCTGAGCCAACTCGCACGCCTGACGAGGAGACTGAGACAGTGCGTGCGCGTTGTTTGAAGCCACTGTGTCTATTTGTCCCTGTAGCTGTAGAAAGCTCGTGCAGGTTCCAGGCCCTTCTCTTCTGACTTCCCGAGTGTGAGCTCCTCCCCAGGAGACCCTCAAGTCCCTAGTGTGTGTCTTCCTCCAGGCCCAGCCCTGCTCCCCTGGGCTCTGTGGAGGCAGGCGATTCCATCATCTGACAAACCCTTCGCCTCTCCCCCTCCAAGAGTTGCTACTTGGTGGCTTTTCCACCACGATGTAGAGTTCAGCTCCCAAAGTCAGACCCCCGATGCTGCTCTCTGAACCTCCTAGGGGGTCTCCCCAGCTCCAGACCTGCTGCCTCTGCCTGCCCAATCTCCAGAGTGCTGTCTGATCTGCCTTCTAGAGCATGGCTTTGCCCCAGTGACAGCCCTCCCTGGGGGTCCCTTTCCCCTGAGTCAAACACAGACCCCTTGGCTGGGAATTCACAGGCCTCTGCAGCCCGCTACCCCAGGCCTCCCTCTGTGTGCCTGCCTCCTCCTCTTGCCCCTGGCATGCCCCAGCTGTCCCATACTGCAGGGCCGGGCTCGTGGGCCCGCGCACCCCTGCAGCCTCAGCAGGACCCCTAGAGGCCCTGCCCCAGAGCTGTGTGGTGCACAGGCCAGACCCCCACTGGACCGTATATGCTGTTTTCGGGCCTTTCTCCCTGCTGCTCCTGCAGTGCCACGAAAACGCCATCTATCACCTGTGCTCACCACTCAGTTGCAGGATGTCCAGGGTGAAGGGGAAGGGCAGTAGGATGCCGAGGGCCTGCCCGCTGTATTGGGCACAGTGCCTGCAGTCGATCATTACAAAGCCTCTTCCGGGAGTATTCCGCGGACTCGTTTGGCACTGTTTTATAAGGGTTGTCTCCAAGGTCATCAACCATCTCCGAGGTGTTTTAACACATCCTTTTGGTAATAGCACCCATGTTTGCAGGAGCCACTTACAGTGCATCTGGAGGTGGCCCAAACATTGGTGAAAAAGTATTTTACAATTTATAGCGCAGTATCGCTGTCACTAATTTTGTAATAGTGAAGACATGTTGGCCATGCATGATCATCACAGACAAGGCTATTTGATAGTTACAACAATGCTGAGTTGTTCACATTGTATGGATGAAGAAACAGGCACACAGAGACAAAGTGATTTACCCTAGGTCACACAGCTGGTTAGGAGTCGAGCCCTATTTCCCAGTCAGGCAGATACTCTAGAGCCTACAGCGTCACGACCCCTGAGCAGCCACCATTTTGTTCCACCCACCAGAAGGAGAACAGCCCTTTTTTCCTGGGTGGACATCGTAGCATGATTGCTGGGGTTCGCTGATTTTTACGATTTTTAATAAGTCATGTGTACAGTAGGCCTTTACCATTTTAAAGGCTTTCCTCCCCATTCTCACACTGAATAATCACAGGGATGTGAGCCTGGTGGCCGTGGCAAGAGTGATGTCCCAAGTGAAATGATGAGGTGTGAAGCCGTGAGCTCATGGGACCCCACCGAAGCCCCAGGGTGCAGATTCCCCAGGACTCCTCACCCTCAGTCCAGTGTCCCTTCTTGCACAAAGAGGGCCCCACAGCAGACGGACAGGCGTCCTAGGCCCCTTGAGGTCCTTGAACAGGCCCGGATTGGAAGTGACATTTTAGAATTTCATTTTGGACCGTTAGAGTTTCCGTTTGTGAGTTCTTCTCCTCTGTCAGCATAGGGAGGCTCCTTTTTCTCTTTCATTCCTTCCTTCCTTTCTTCCTTCCTTCCTTTCTTTCTCTTTCTCTCTCTTTCTTTCTTTCTCTCTTCTCTTTTTCCCCAAGCTGGGGAAACGTGGAGTAGGAAGGGAAAGAAATTAAAAAAAACAAAAAACAAAAAACAAACCCTTTTTCTTATCCCATCCTAGGGAAGCTTGCCAGAGAGTGCGTCCTGTCAGCTGTTGGCTGGACGCCCATCCCCATCCTCAAAAGCCACGTCCACACAGAACGTTCTGGAGAGCCAGAGCCAGCACACAACCCGGGGGCCTCCCTAGCAGCTCCGGGCATTGACTGCAGGCAGCCGACCCCTCCTTGGAATGTGCCTTCAAAAACAGCATCTCCTTGGCTCCAGAACACCCTTGTGCTGGGAAGCAGCATATTTCCTATTCCCAGTTCGAACCCCACCCCCCACCATTACTTATAATAACTACACAGGAAGTTCCTTTCCCTCCAGTAAAGATGGTCATCACGTTTTTCAGACTGGATGTTGACGTTCTGTTCAGTCCCCAAGGGCCTTGAAACAGGCGCATGAATCACACTCTAGAGGAGGTGAGAGATCAAGCTCTATCTAGACTAGAGGAGACAGAAGTTCAAGTACAGGGCTGGCCCATGGACAGGCTGTGTAGCCACAGGCAAGTTGCTTAACCTCTCTGAGGCTCCTTCAGTTCCTTGTCTGCAAAAGTGGAGCAGTGGACGGCAGGTAGACGTGGTCCTAGCAAGGCTGTGGAGACCCAAGGAAGGCATGTTCCTTGCGTGGGTGCATGGACACAGTAGGTTCTGGGGTAGCTGCCTTCCTCGTGGTACCCCCTTTTAGGTGGGTGGCTTGGCAGGAAGTGTAGTGGAGACTGGCATGAAGAGGTTGTCAGGAAAAAAATGAGAGGCAATGTGCATAAGCCATTTCCCATCCCAAAGGATCAGAGAAAGGACTTAATGATCTTAACAGTTTTGCTCTAAGGTACTGGGGCCACAGGCAAGCTCAGGAACTCGACTCCCGTCTTTATAAGGGTGCCTCCTGCTAGGCTGGGGCGTCTGGTGGTGGGCAGCACCCCCAGGCGGGATTCTTGCTCCTATGCGACCGCAGCATGGGGGTAGGGACGTGGGCTCTGGGATCCAAATGTCTGCTGACACAGCTGGGTGCCACAGCTCCCTAGTTCTGGGACTTTGGACACTTCAACTTCTCTCAATTCTCTGTGCCTTATTTTTCTCACCTGAAAAAGATAAGCGATAAAAATACCCGCTGCCTCCGACTACAGAGAGACAGAGCTGCGCGCTGAGCACTCGGAGCCCAGAAGCAGAGCTCCCCCTGTGAGGAGTGAACACAGCCGGCTGCTGTGATCACAGACCCGCCCCTCGCTCGCCATCACGTGCTTGTGATGAGTGTGTGCAGCGTTCCTTCATCCGTCTTGGGGACAAGGGGTTCAGAGTGTGATCTGTGGAGAAGCTGCAGCAGAGGTTCCTGGGGCGTTCATGAAGAACACCAGCTCCTGAGCCCCAGCCCAGAACCACTGACTCTGGGGCTGGACACGAGCTTCAATCCCTAGTAGGCCTTTTCTCTCTGGTCTCCAGCCAGCAGAGACAGCAGAGCTGCGGACCCTGTACAGAGGTGGTTTATTGCTGCGTGTTCTCCTTATCCCCAGTAAAACAAGGACATTTTGGGGTGGGGAGCAGGGGAGGACAATTAGCATGGAGACTTTGCTCGACCTTTATCCTGGGTTTATGGAGCTTGGAAGATTGCCTTCCTTTCTGTGGGACTGCGTAACTCACACACTCTTTCCCCCAAATAGGGCTGCCAGTTTGTTCCAGCTATTTTAACTAACTCCTTGCTATTTGCCCTCATTCTGTATCGAGGAAAGAAGAGAGTTTGGGGGAAGGGGGTACCTGGGTGGCTCAGTTGGTTAAGCAGCTGCCTTCCACTCAAGTCATGATCCCAGGGTTCTGGGATCAAGCTCCACGTCGGGCTCCCTACTTAGCAGGAAGCCTGCTTCTCCCTCTCCCTGCTCCCCCAAGCTTGTGCTCTCTCTACCTCCCTCTTTCTCTCAAAAAAAAAAAAAAAGAAAAGAAAAGAAAAAAAAAGAGTTTGGTCACCAAACCTGGTTACTCCTCAGCCTCTGTTCCCGGGCATCGTCGGTGCTCTGGGACCCAGCTGCAGCATCAGGCCGGCAGCTCTCGTGTTACAGACTATCCGTGACGTAGTGTAGGTCTCCTCCCTTAGCGCACTGGTAATGGATTGCACCCATGCCCTGTATCTCGGATGCTGGGCTCGACTCTCTGACTCACGTTTGCCCAACACAAGCAGATTCAGATACACCGCAAAGAGAGCTCTGAAGAAGCGTCTCCATTTACACTGTGGGTCCTCCGTCCTAGCCAAGAGAACATTTCTGGGTGAGCCTTGAGGAGGAGAGACACCCAGAACATAGCCAAGGCTCTATTCAATTCTCTTGGAGACCAGCCAACTCCCAGACCCTTGAGTGAGCCCCACAGAGGTCACAAGAGCCACCTGACTGACCACCCAGACACATGGATACTTAGTGTCTATGCCATGGAGCTTTCATTGTTACACAGCATTTTCTTCCCTTGGTGGTAGATATGATGGGAGCATCAATAATAACTAATAGATGACTTGAACTCTGCCGAGGGCAGGGTTGCCATAGCACTGCTTGCATTCCCCGGTCCTTCTCATCCTTGTGGACTATTTGAGCAATCTAATAGGGGAAAACCATTAGAAAAGCCCTCTGTGCACCTCCAGCTTGCGGCTGGCCCCCTCTCTATTCAGAATCTCTCCGATCGGCTGGGATCCATACCCTCCCCCCTTCGTTTGGTTTCCTATAGGAGCCGTGGTGCCCTTGCTGGACATGTGTGGAGGGAGTGAGGCGGTGAATCAGAGAGCAGGAGAGACAATATGAATGTGTGCATGTGTGTGTGTTGGGAGTGGAGTAGCTCAGGTCCTAGTTTTATGTAGGAAAGTGTGAGATCAGTAAGGCTCTTTTGATCCAGTGAGCATTTTGGGTCCCAACCCCCAGAGCAAGCCTGTTCTCTTCCACAGAAGGAAAATGATTGGACACAAATAATATCATTTAAGAAGGTACCGTGGGTACGGAGGGTCTAGCAGCCCCCCATTTGGGGCACTTGCTCTACACTTGGCCCCTTCGGCCGTTCTCGTTTGTTTCTCACCCAGAGGCCGCAGGGAGAAATTGCCCTCTCCACCTTGAAGACAAAGAAACAGCTCAGAGACATTAGATGGATTCCCACAGCCACACAGTGAGGAAGGTAGCAGCACAAATGTTGATGTCCAGGGCCTCCTGACAGCAAAGAGCCTCTTGTCCACCCCATCATGCCCTGCAGGGATCTTAGCAGGCTCCGGGCCTGAGCCCGTCATTGTGTCCATGAGGAAGTCCATCCCCAAGAGCAGAGGCCTGATTTGCCCCAGCCATGCACCGTGAGCAGGTTATCTGACACCCTTCTGGGCCCTGCGGTGTGTCTGGAGGAGATCTCATGGGTCAGTGGCATCACTGAAATGCCCTGATAGGTTCCCAGCGAAGGCATTAGCACTTTCCAGGTGTGCACCTCAGCTCCTGGAAACAGGCACTAAGACGCCCAGCTTGCCAGAGCCTCTGGGCCCCTGCTGTTTTCACCCCACCAAGAGGCTGCGGAGGGAAGCCTCCACTCTGAGCATCAGGGAGTGAGAGCGGGACCAGGGCCAGGGCGCGGGCTTGGGCTGGCTGGGCCGGATGAGGCGGGAGCAGCGGGCAGAAGCCCTGCTTGGCTAGCTGCCCCGGGCACCTGCTATCCTCCTATGTTTGCTCAGCGAGTTGGGAGAGGAAGCAGGATGCTTTCCGTTGGGCCCTGAGCGTTCCGGGCCTCGGGGGCCAGCTGCTGGGGCTGGCAGCTTCTCCGGGGACCTGTCTCTTGGGCTCTCTGTACCTCCCTGTCTCAGCTACCTGACAGGCAGGTGATAATCCCACCACCATCTAACGTGACCCTGGAGTAAGGCAGGAGGTCCCCCCCACCCCCGCTGATGTGCACGGAACAAACACTGGCAAGGGGCCCAGAAGCTCGGCATCGGGCCCCTTCAGGCCCTGCAGGGAGCCAGGCCCCTGCTGGCAGCATCCCAGCCCCTTCAAATGTCCGCCCTCCCACCATCCCAGCCCTTTTGCCACGTCAAGAAGTATTTGCTGCAGTTCTGGCCAGGAGAACACCTCCGGTGACACACTGGCCGCCTTTGATTGAACATTAGCAATGATTTAAATTCACCCAGAATTTCAGGGCAGCTCCCTTCCTGTCAGAACTGTGAGAGAAATGGGTTCCGAGGCCCCTTCTTACGCGGCATTGCCGTAACCAGCACACGGAGAGCTTTCTGGCTTGCAAAGGCTCACTGATGTCAGTGCATATCCAGTCCCGCACACCCTGGGGATGAAGCACGGCCACCCCCATCCTACAGGTCAGGTGTCTGAGGCCAGGAGACCGTACGCTGCCCAGTCCTTACAGGTAGAGCGAGACTGGAAGCCAGGTCTTCCCCCTTAATGTTTAGGCTTTTCTCTATTTCCCTCTTTGGCATTTGCGTGCATCAAAAAAGCCGTGGGTTTTCACTCCAGGGAATTTGCTCTCAAAATAAGGTCAGAGTAGAAAGAAAAGAATTAGTATTTCCCTGAGCTACTTCTTGTCTAGGCTCTGCTGTGTGGTGTCTCATCTAGTCTTCTGAGCAGGTTTTATTCGCCCCCCACGGTGCACCCAAGACAGCCCGGGCATCCCGAGGTGAAAGGTCTTTCCCCAAGTTCCACAGTAAGTAGAGGCAGCTGGTTGAGACAGGCCTCTCTGCCTCCCGAGGCTCGCGATTCCTCTCAGCGTGCTGTGTAGGCTTGCCAGGGCTGGCAGGGGTTAGGGGGTTGTGGTGAGGAAGACCCCACAGGTGGGAAGGCTAGGAGGCACCCAAAGCCGTGCACACCCTGCTGGTCCTTTTCCCCCCGCAGGGACCGTGTCCTTCCAGCCTCTGCTGGCCCCCGTCCAGATCCAGGGGTCTGTGGTGTGGAAGGACAGACCTCCGTGATCCCCCTGCTCCGTGACCCTCACTCACCTAGTGAAGGGGCATGTGATGGGCCCCTGCCTCCTCGGCCTGTGCTCCAAGGCTCTGGTCCTATCTGGCCTCTCCTGGTTCCCCTCTCTGTCTCCCTCATTCCCCAAGCTCTCCTGTGTGACCTGTTGTGACCCTTGATCACAAGCTGCTCTGCACGGTACCCCCGGTTCCATTTATGTGTGGCTGTCATCTCCAGGGAGAACGTGAGGACACCTCCGGCAGGGACCAGACATGACCTTGTCTTTGGAACGGGCTGGAAAGTCGGGGCATTGAGATGGTGGGATCCCAGTTCCCTGCCCATGTGGCCGAGGGCAAGGTGTGCATTATCTCCGCCAGTTAAGTGACTACTTCCTTCCCCCTGATGTTCTCTTGTGGCAGTTACAATGGACCCAGGTGTCTGGGGGCTTAGACGATGCCAGCCTCTCTCACTCCATGTGGTGGTGATTCCCTGGGAGCCTGTGAGACACGGTTAGAGGAGACTTTTCCTGGGGACAGGAGTCCTTAGCTGCATCATGGGCTTTCCCGCACCTGCCAACATGCTGATGTGCTTGGCTGCCAGTGACGTTGACCAAAGAGACTCTGTGTGCCAAGCACAGAGGCTTGGGGGTGAACCCATGCCCGAGGTCACAGTTGGGGACAGAGTCAGGAAGGAAGCCCAGGCCTTCTGTCTGAGGGTCCCACATGGGCACCTAACTGCTGTGCCATGGGACAAGGCTCTTCCCTGCCCTCAGCCCAAGGGACCCAGGCCTGTAGGAGCTGCCACCAAGCAGGGTCACTGAGACAGGACCCCTGTCATTCCGGCTCATGGCCGGTCCTCGGCGCTCCTGAGTGTCTGGCTCATAGTGGGTGTTGGTCCACATTGGGTGAGTGGAGAAATGAGCGAATGAGTTCTCTGAAGTGCATAGATGCCTACTGGAGTCTTGGGGGTTCCTAACAGGCACAAGGGGCTGCTCCCAGCTACCTGCCACCTGCCCAGCCTCCCCCACCCTCACGTTCCTCATGGTGCGGGCGCCCTGCTGGGACCTCCTGCTGGGGCCTCCTGCTGGCTCCGCAGTGCCAAGGTCAGCTCGCATTGCTCGCCGCAGCCCTCCCTCCGCTGCCTCCCCTTTCCCGCCCTCCGTCCCGCCACAGGCTCCTGCCAGACCAGCCCACATGGCCCCCTTTGGTTCTCCCATCTCCATCTCCGGCGAGCCAGCCTAGCCGGGTCCCCCAGCTTGCTTGGCACAGCCCTTGAAGCCTTCACAGCCAGTGGAGCTGGCCCGAGTACACAGGGGCCGGGGCTGCGGCTGAGGCCAGGGCAGGGCCCCGGGAGGCTCCTGCCCACCTTGCCACCTCCCTGGGCCTGGCTGTTCCGGCGCCCAGTCCTGCAGGGACAACAGTGCCTGGGTGTTTGCCTCGATCGGCATGGACCTTTATCCAGGGCTGCTGGCTGGACTGTTCCCACAGCCCCGAGTCCTTTCCCAGGCCTTTCCTGTAGTAAAGCCCAGTTCTGGTCCCCACAGAGGAGAGCGAGCATTCATTGGGAACAGCCTGGCTGGGTTCTTAGCTCTCTACGTCGGGTGGGGAGCAGAAACACAGGCTTTGGCTACACGCATAGCTTGAGCACCTCACTCTACCGTGGCTAGCTGTGAGGCTTACCTACTTTGTGCCTCAGTTTCTCTTCTGTATGCAGGGAGAACAGAATGCCCAGGGCATGGATGTCCAGGGAGGAGGGATGAGGTGCTGATGGTCAGCACTGTAAGCATTTGATAAGCAGTTGCTGGGATGTGTCATCATTATTGGTGATGTTCACGGAGTTTGCTGAGCCTTTGAGCACTGGACAGAGCCAGAGCCAGTACCTGAGCCCAGCTTGCCCTCTGGGGGCCTGGGCTGATTCCCTGTCCCGTCAGGCACCTGCCAGGTTTGCCCAGGTGCTTGGGGGACAGCTGACACCCAGACTCTTGTCCATGGAGGTGTCTGTGGTTCCCTGAGGCAGACGTAGCAAGAAGGTGCGTTCCATCAAAACAGGGACCGAGTCTGCCTGCCTCACTCTTGTATCCCCCGTACCTGTCATGGGAGCGCCTTGCTAACAGTCATTGAGTGAATGAACCACATTGTCTGCTGCCCTTTGATCCGTCTTGCTCACACCTCATTCTGGCATTCAGTGTGTCTCCACACATGGCCCTCACACTAGTTGTGTACTCCTGAGGACAGGACCAGGTCAGACTAGCTTTTTATTTTTTTAAGATTTTATTTATTTGAGAGAGAAAGCAAGAGAGTGAGAGGGACAAGCAGACTCCCTGTTGAGCAGGGAGCCCAATGCAGAGCTTGATCCCAGGACCCTGAGATCATGACCTGAGCGGAAGGCAGACACTTAACCAACTGACCCCCCAGGCACCCCAGGTCAGATTAGCTCTGAATCCCGCAGCCAAAGGGCCTGGAGCAGGTGCTCGGTACTTGAATATTGGAGAGTGGATGCAGGGATCTCTGCACTCTGGATTCCAGGCAGTGCCCTCACCACAGAGCTTTTCTGAACCCTTTCCTCACATGCAGAGGTCAAGTTCCATGGCCCCATGAGTTGCCAGCGATCCTCCTGTCACCATGGGTCCAGGAGCAAGCTGGCCATCGGCCCCTGCCTGGCTCACGTGGGCTGTTCTAGAGCAGACCATGCAGCTGAGGGTTCAGTAACTCCTGCAGTGGTTACAAGGCCAGGCACCTCCTCTTTGCAAGTCTCCCGGGCCACCTGGTCAGGGTTTGGGGGCTGGAGGGGAGGGACCCTGGCACGGCTTCTCCCTGTAGTTGCTGCCAGCAGATCCTCTAATGCCGTGGGCTGCCGACCCAGCCGAGTGCACCATGGAGGACGAAAGCTGCAGAAGCAGCTCAAGTGAAATGAGAACAGCCTGGGAACCGGCAAAGAGCTTATCAGCCTTGGGTGTGGGAAAGCATGGGGGCACGCTCTGGGGCCTTGCTGTGGCCTGCCCATCGCCTGCGACCCTGGGGTAACAGGCACCACATTGCCTTCAGATCGAGGCAAGTCCCTTGACGTTTCCCAGAGCCCTCATGAGGATTCAAGGAGGTGAGACACTGTCTAAGCATCGTACGGGCGGCAGCCCCAAGAGGGGAGCTAACCGAACGGAGCCTCCCCTATGTGCCAAACACTGTTTTAGCCGCTTTGTGTGTATTAACCCATGGGATCTTCATGATGACACTGCGAGGAGGGAGTACTATGATCATCGTTTTATAGATGAGAAAACGGAAGCCCGGAGATATTGACTTTGGCCGGCTCCCTCAGGATGGTGGACTGAGGCTCTGCATCAATCCCATGGTGATCGCAGACCCTCTTGTGAACGTGGTGGGGTCACAGCTCCCGTTCACCAAGAGCAAACACTCATTTGTCTCATTTAATCTGCACAGTGGCCCTCAAAGGTCCTTATTATTACTCTCAACCTACAGATTGAATTTAAGACTTATTGTCCCAGTAATGCCACGTTTCAAGCAACAGCATCTCACTGTTCTGATAATAAGCATTTATTGCTTGCAAATCTGGGCTGGTTGGCTGAGTGGCTCTGCTGATCTTGGCTGGACATCCCCCGTGTCTGGGCTTGGCTGTGGTTGGTCCGTCTGGTCTCTGTGGGGTGACTGAAGTGTCTCAGCTCTACTCTGTGTGTCTTTCATCTCCTGGGCCAGCAGACTATCCCACCAACGTCCTGAAAACTGGCACTTTATGTAAGGGGGGAAGTCAGTACTATGATTCCTGGGGCTTCATGAGCAGGGCCGCTTTCTCAAGGTCGCCCGAGAAGTGGCTCAGCCACGAGTGATTGTCCTCAGCCTGTCTCTCGGGTGCATGTGTGGAAGAGCCCGAACCTGTACCCAGGTCCGACTCAGGAGGAATGCGCAGCTAGTTAGTGGACTCAGTGTTTCTTGGAGGCTGGATGCTGGGAAGAAAAGATGCTGTAAGACAGAAAAACAGTGACCTTCTCTTCTAAGGGGTGAGGAAAGCCTCTGGTTCCCCACAGTCTTCCCTCTGGGTAGCCAACCCCATAGACCATAGGAGATGGTTCCCTTGAAACCCCAGATTCTCTCTTGAGACCCTTGAGACAGGGGGCTTCCCAAACACCCGTGACATGGAGCAGCGAGGCCTGTCAGCTGTATAATAGCCGTAGTTCAGGGCTGGGGCCTCACCCATTAAATAGCCAGCCTTGAGGATCAAAACCAAGTCAGGGATCTGATTTTGAAAATGGCTTCAAAGGAAGGGATTCCTCATTGTATGGCTGGAGCTGTGGCTCCTGCTCCTGTCCCCCCTTCACCCACGGCAGAGTCCCAAGGAATAAAAATGCCAAACGTAGTCTTTGAGCTCTGTCTCAGAGGCTCCTCCCCGAGGAGCCCTGTCCTCTCCCCCGCTGCCCTGGACCCCTCACCATGCTTTGCTTGCTTTCCCAGACCAAGGTGCGCGTGTCTGAGGGGACTGCTGGGAGGCCAGACTGGAAGGCTGGGCAACCACCTACTTTGACCTCACCTCCCTAGCGGGAGGAGGCATCACCATCTGGGCCTCTGTTTGCCTTGACCTTTGACCTGAGAAAGGCCCAGTGCAGAGCCTCCAACAGGGAAGACACAAACAAGAGGCCACCCTCTCCCTCCTCCTCTCCCTCCTCCTCTCCCTCCTCCCTCTTCCCGCCCTTCACTCACTCTGCATCGTGTGTGCCAACCATCAACCCGGGTGTGTATTTTTCCCAGTGAGCTAAAGGTTTATGAAGAAGATCCCCTTCGGCCTGTAAGAACTCGAGTGTTCTTTCATCCCTGGAAAGCTCTTCATCCTTCAGGACCTCGTAGCAGAGCCCAACGTCCTGAAAACTGGCACTTCATGTAAGGGGGGAAGTCAGTACTGTGATTCCTGGGGCTTCATGGGGCTTCAAGGGGCTTCACCCCCACAGCTGGGGCCACTGACCTCCGTGTCAGGGTGCGGCCTCAGCAGGACACCGTCCCGGGCCACAGAGCGCTGCCAGCACTGGTCAGGTTTATCTGTGTGTGTGTGTGTGTGTGTGTGTGTGTGTGTGTGTGTGTGTGTCTGTCCACCAAGCCCTCTGAGGAGAGTGACAGTAGCTCCATCATCTCTCTGTCCCCAGGGCCCGCCCCTGGGCCTAGCACGTGTAGACGTCACTTCCCTGAGCAGAGTGACTCCTTGAATGTGACGGCAAGTGGGTTACTGTTGCGTCAGCAGAGGGCTTGGGCTCCACATCCTTAGCTCCGAGTTAGAAGCTGGAAAGCCCTCCTGTCACACCAGCTGCAGACAAAGCCTGTGGCTCCAGGGACACAGTTTAACCCTCACGCTTGGCAGATCTGCGCCCTCTCGGAAAGAGCCCAGCCTGAGAACTCGACAGACTCAGAAATCCTTTCTGTGCCTTTTCCCAGCTGGTGACTTTTGCCTTGTGCCTCTGTTTCCACACCTGTGAAATGAACGCGGAAACAAACGTTTCCTCCTCCCCCCACCCCATGGCTGAGAAGAATAGAGATCATTGTTGGCAGAGCTCAGGCTGAGCTGCAGCTCTCACTGCCACAGGCTTTGTCCTGAGAAGGGACCATTTCTACCGTTTCTTGGCAGGGGAGAGGAGGGCGGGGCGGGGGTGGGGTGGGCACCCAAGGCTTTTTGTGGCAAAGCGGCAGTTACCTGGAGGCTTCCGGAGGTGTCCTTTCTTTTGCAGTGAAAGTGCCCGCATCGAACACAGCAGCGAGCCAGCTGGCCGCTCCAGCCCTGCCTGGATTCCCAGGAAATCCGCAGGAAGGAGCTGCCTGCTGCCCCCGGCCTGCTGTGTAGACAGCAGTAGCTGTGGGAACACACAGGGACGGGAAAGCAAACACACTGCACACTGGGGATTCCGTCCTTGGGCCTGTAAGGAGCCGATACTTGGCAGTTTGTAAGTGTGCCCAGTGGCAGCATAGCTGCTAGTGAAACCTCCGCTCACTCTCGCCCTTGTGGGGGCTCAGGGACGGATGCAGACTTTAGGATTGTGTGCCCACGCCGGGCCCTCCCTTCTTCTTCCCTGCATTTCCTGGGCACTTCTTCTGCATTTCCTGGGCACTTACCGTCTAGCGGGCATCACGCTATGTGCTGGCGCTAGGAGGAAGGGTGACAAGTGGTGTGGGACAAAGACAGAGCAACACCCGTGGTTAGCCCCATCATGGGCCCCCAAAGATCTCCACATCCAAATCTCCAGAACCTGTGCCTGCCACTTTGTAAGGCAGAAGGGATTTTGGCAGAAAAGATGAAGTTAAGGATCTTGAGATTATCCTGGCATATCTAGAAGGAGCTAATGTAATCCTTTTTTTTTTTTTTTTTAAGATTATGTATTTATTTATTTGAGAGAGAACGAGAGAGTGCACAAGAGGGGAGGGGTCAGAGGGAGAAGCAAACTCCCTGCTGAGCAAGGAGCCTGACACGGGACTTGACCCTAGGACTCTGGGACTACGACCTGAGCTGAAGGCAGTTGCCCAACCAACTGAGCCACCCAGGCACCCAGATCTAATGTAATCGCAAGTGTTCCTAGGAGAAGGAAGCACAGTGAAATGTGACCCTGTGACCGTGGAAACCGAATGATGTAGCCAGGAGCCCAGGAATGCCCGCAGCTTGTAGAAGCAGGAGACATGAGGACCATATTTTCCCTTGAAGCCTCAGAAGGAACCACCAGCTTGGCTGCCCCCTTGATTTTAGTGTCTTAAGACTTGTTTTGGTCTCCCGACCTTCAGAACTGAAAGAGAATGAATTTGTGCTGTTTTTTAGCCATGAGGTTGGTGGTGATTTGTTACAGCAGCAACAGGGAAACTCATAGGACAGATCATTGCCATACAGTCTGATGATGAAGGAACCCATAGTGGCTCAGTGGTTCAGAGCGAGATCCCTGGAGTCCCAAAGCCCTGGCTTAATGGCTTAAGTCTGTTTCCACCTTCCATCGGTTGAGGGGCCTTTTGGTACATCACTTTTCAAAGCTTCTCATCCCTGCCATGTGCCTCCTCCTTCGTCAGCAGGATGCTGGGTGTGGGGGTGCCAGTGGGGCTGCCCAAGTGCAGGGTTACAGCTGGAGAGGCTCCTGAGCTGGCCCTTTTGATAGAGAATGGTGGGACCAGCAGGTGTCATGGGTTTTCTTGTCACCTGATCTTCCCAAGGTAGTGCAATTTACAGAAATGCCCAGTTTTTCCTTTTAAGCTACTCTTGAATATGTATCTCACCCCTGCTATGTGCTCAGCATCGTAGGGGTGAGCAGAGTGTGTGGAGCTGCCACAGGCCATCCAGGCGTCCCAGGTTCGGGCTCCTTCCTTGGCACAGTCGGTGTTGATGCTGCTCGGGATGGTCTGTTGCAGACCCCTGCTGGGATTCTCACTTGACAACAGGCCACCTGGACCCCTTTTCTCATGGCAGAGTCCGCTGCACCATTCCAGGGGTGCAGAGATCGAGGAACCCCAGGCAGTGGGCGGAGCTCAGGCTGCTCAGAACCAGGCATTCCAGGGGGGCTCTGTGGCAGCCACACTCCTGAGAAGTTGGAGCCCTTGTGCCCATATTACAGACTGTGCTCTGTAGCGCTGTGACTGGGTAACACTCTTTCTTCTCTAATCCCACACATCGATTCAGAGGTGAGGGATCATTCTCGCCGCTTGCACCAGGGAAATTGAGGAACAGAGAGGCTGACTTGCCTGTGGTCACACAGAGAGTAAGGGGTGATCCCAGATGTGATTTTTGGAGTTTATACTCTTTGGTTTTGTAATAGATTTAGGGGAGAGAGGAAGGGTTTGCATTGATTTGTTTTGCTGTAGGGTATCTCCGGCCCTGTACTCCACTACCCACCACTGGAAATAATGTGTCTTTGTCTCCCTGTTGTCATCAGAGTCTGCCTGCATTCCTGCCGCCACGTCAGCAGGGGTGTTGGAGAGCGAGCAGGCAGCCTGGCAACATCTGGGTCGTGAGATGCATCCATCTAGAGGGCAGAGCTCATTGCAGTTTTAGCATATGTACCAGCTGGGCTAAGGAGCCCACGAAGATGGGGAGCCACCAGCCAGCCCAGATTCTCAGTCCCGGGCCCTTCATCTTGTTGTGCCTACGTGACGCTCTCTGAGAGGTGACGACACACAGCCCCTGTGTTCACACCAGAGCATGAGACCAGGGCTTGCTGTGAGGTTCTGTTGGCCAGTGGGAGAGGGGTGCAGTCTGCTCCAGGACAGAGCAGGTGCTAGGCGGTTCAGTGAATACCTGCTGTGTCCCCAGGCTGTCTCAGGGCGTCTCATAGGCTGTCCCATGAAGCCCTGCCTCCCCCTCTCAGGCAGACTTTTCACCCCTATTTCTCAGGTGAAGCAACCTCAAGCCCGGAAATTTAAGTATTTGCCAAAGCATTTACCTAAGGGGCAGAGGAGCTAGGGTTCACCTGGGATCCTCCTGACTCCTCAGACCCTCCTTTTTGCACTCTAAGCAGCTCGCTGATGTTATAAAAGGCAGTTCAGATGCTTCACTGGAAAATGGGAGCAATGTAAAATACAATGGACCTTACCTATTTACACTAATTAAATGAGGAAACAAGTTCATCATTGCCATCCATTGCTGTAATGAGGCCAGAGGACAGCAGGTGTGTGGATGGGGTGCCCGTGGCAGTTGGTAGGATGTTTGGAATGGGTTTTGTTAGCGTAGGATGCAGAAATACCTTGACGGTGTCTGCATCTTTTCATGCCATTACTTCATTTGCCAGTTGTATCCTAAGGGGATAGTTCGAAGGAAGAAAAAAAGCCTATTTTGTGCAAATGTCTATTAAATCATGATTTTATTATTTCTTTTGATGATGGAAAATTTCAGACATCTAGGAAAGTAGAGAGACTGCTATAATGAGCACTTATATACACCACTTCCCTGTTTTAACAGTTACAAACGTTTGCTTTATTTACTTCATCTTTTTTGTTTCCAAAATATTTTCAAGTAAATGATAAGACATCGTGATATTTCATTTCCAGATATTTCAGAGTAACTTCAGTTATGATAATGAAAAGTTGAAACCAAAGTTGATTGAATGGAGACTGTTGAGATAAATATGATTATCCACCTGGTCCAATATTTTAAGACCCTTAAAATTATCATTTTGAAGTTCCTATTACAAGCTTTCTTAGAGCTCAACACTTTGTCTTTTTGTAGGACTTACCATAGTTTCGAATAAGGTCATCGTTTGGTTGTTTAATTAGGGTCTGTTTCCCTTACTTCTTTGGTGGTGACAGTGTCCTTTTTGCTCACCATTTTGTCTTAACTGCCCATGAAGATGCCTGGCAGATAGCAGGTGTTAAATAAAATTGGTTGAATGAGTGCCAAACGAGCATTTTGAGATCCTCGAAATGACATGCTGAGTGATGCAGGCAGAGCACATCATCTCATATGAGTACAATGTGCAAATGCGTGGGCATGTAGATGACTTCCAGAAAGGCCACTTTGGGAATTTCAAGTTTTCATGCCAGCATGATGGGAGATACTGGTGAGATTTGCTTTCCTGCTATGGTTTCTGTCACGTGGTTTTAAGAGTGCAGAGTCCATCAGCCACCGCCGTGCATTCCTCTTACTCTGTGTGGTGCAGGAGAGAAGGAATGGGGGTCTGTCCTGGGAAGTCTCGGCTTCTAAGCTCGCACTTCCCTACCTCACCGTGAGTCCCTGGGCAAGCGCTGAACCTCACAGGGCTGAGTTCCTGCAGCTTGCAAGTGTGGGAGTGGCTCCTGCTCCTCTGCATTTCTGTAATTGTCATGCACAGTGCACAGATAGGGGCGAACATTGCAAAATGTTGCCTGAGCGGGCGCCTCCCAGTCTTCCCCACCATGATGTTTGGCCCTGCAGCTGCCCTGATCCCCCCTGACAGAGAGCCCGAGAGCAGATCTACTGAGTGTACTGTGCAGTGAGGGCTGTCTTAGGGGTCCATCTGGAAATCCCTGCTGATTGTAGACAGGAAGGTGACGGCTAATTAACTCTGAGAGCTTCCTCCATGCTCACCCATCTCACTTACTGACGAGTCCATCAGTCATCCAGCGGTATTTACTGCACTGGGCCGGTGTGCTCATTAGCCCTTGGCAGCTGTCCACCCTGCCCAGACTCTGGATTTTTAAGTGGCACTGGAGTCTGTGGACATCTGGTCCTTGGGGTCACAAGGGAGGATGAAGGTGGTTCAGCCAGGGGCTGGGGACGAGGGCCAGGATCATCACCTTCCAAGGAGAACTTTTAGTAGAGGAATCCTGGCTGACTCTCCCCTCTCCTTTCTTCCAAAGAATCTACTCAGGATGTTAGAGCCCATGTGGGTGTCCCAGCGTGGCCATAACAAAGCACCACAAACTTGTCTTACACAACAGAATTTCATTCCCTCACAGTTCTGGAGGCCAGAAGTCCCAAGGCAAGTCCCAAATCAAGTTAGGAATACCCCAGTCTCCCTCCGAAGGCTCTAGCGGAGGATCCTTCCTTGTCTCTTCCTGGATTCTGGTGTAGCCAGGAATCCTATAGCTTCGGGTCCTTGGCTTGTGGACTCCATCCTGGACTTCTCTCCTGTGTGTGTGTGTGTGTGTCTGTGTGTGTGTGTGAGTCTCTGCACCTCTCTCTCTTCCTAAGAGCACCAGTCCCTGGGTTTAGGGTCACACTAAATCCTGCTATGACCTTAACTCAACACGATAGCATCTGCAAAGAGCCCATTTCAAGACAGGATCACATTCATAGGTACTCAGGGTTAGGATTTCAGAATATCTTTTGGGGGGATACAGTTCAACCTGTAACAGAGCCCAAAGCAAAAGCAGTACCTTTTGCTCCTGACTGCCAGCGCTAGTGCCCGAAGGAGCTCTGCCTAGCGTGTGTATAGATGGACAGATTTTTCACGTGGGACCTGGATGGGTCCCTTCTTGCTCATCATCCTTTTTGATTCTATAGTAACTCTCTCGTGCATGTGTTCAGGCTCACAAGACATACCCCTTCCTTTCCAGCCTATACACGCTGAGCAGCGGTCCCTAGTCAGGCCATCAGAAATGCCTTTGGCGGGGCGCCTGGGTGGCTCAGTGGGTTAAAGCCGCTGCCTTCGGCTCAGGTCATGGTCTCAGGGTCCTGGGATCGAGCCCCGCATCGGGCTCTGCTCAGCAGGGAGCCTGCTTCCCTCTCTCTCTCTCTCTCTCTCTCTCTCCCTGCCTCTCCATCTACTTGTCCTCTCTCTCTGTCAAAAAAAAAAAAAAAAACTTAAAAAAAAAAAAAAAAAAGAAATGCCTTTGGCCACTGCCAGATGTTCCCTGGGGGGGTGAGGGACAACCGCGTCCTCCATTAGGAACCCCTGGTGTAGCCCAGCGAGGCCCCACCTTTGCAACTCCCGAAATCCCTTGTACTGATTTGCCCTCGTCTCAGACAATCGTTCCAAATAAGCAGGCGTCACTTGTCCGGGAGTCCTTGGCCCACCTTCTTACCTAAAACCCACTTTCTTACCTAAAAATAATCCCCCCATTGGTGTCTCTGATCCTTGCAACTGGGCTGAGTTGGTACTACATTCTGGCCGGTATCAAGCAAAGAAACTTGACGTTTGGGGAGCTCTCTGGACTTACTGAAAATGAAACAGAAGGTGCAGTTTCCGGTAGAATTTCTGACCAGTTGAAAAACAGCCCAAATACCCGCAGTGACGAATCCCGGAGAGGGACTTCCTCCACCGCCTGAAATCACGTTTTGGATCCAGTGTCTGTGGACGGTTCCTTAGAGCTCCGGATTTCTCCAGGAATCTCCATCCTGTCCCCCTCTCGTGCGCCCGAGGGGCGTTATTATTCAGTGCAGATTTACTCCGCGCGCGCCACGGGGCTGGTGCTTCTCGGGGTGCAAGGGTGCCGTGGGAGCAGCGCCTGTGGCCACGGCAGGAACAGGACCCGTGGGGACCATCAGGAGGCTGTGGGAGAAACAGTCGAAATCCCCGCAGTGCCCAGTGCTGAGACAGAGGCGCGGCCCTTTGCTGGGCTCGAGGGCAGGGCTCTCTGGTACTGCAAGACCCTGTAAGTAATCAGGTCACCCTCTCGCCGGTCTTCCGGCTCAGCCCTAGCTTGGTTCCCTTCAGAGCCCTGTTCCCACCAGTTGCCCCTCTAGGGAGAGTCTCGTCATGGCTTAGAACACGCTCCGTAGCAGACAGTGTCCTGCTAACCGAGAGGTGTTTCTGAGAGGGGGTGGGGGCCGGTCTCACCGGGTCCCGTGAGAGGAGGCCCCAGAGGGACCTTGGACCTCACCGCCCTGCTGAGTGGCTGGGCAGGTCCTCTGAAGGCAGCCTCTCGCGCTCTGCAGGATGAAAGATGTTGATTCCTCTCTCTGTCCCTAAGTCTTCAGCTAATGCCTCAAAACACGGAAGGGACCGTGCCGACTTGGAACCTTTGTCCTCAGATCCTGTCAGAGGGGGAAGGGGCACAGGAGGAGGGGAGGGGGGTGGCCGGCTTCCTTGCCACGCCATCCCACTGGTTCCTCCTGGCCATGACCAAATGCAGTGTTTTCTTCCTGTGTCTGTTGCCGGGACCCCCCCAGCCGGGGATGTGTGGCCCGGCCATCTCACGGCAGCGAGCGCTCAGAGGTTGCCGTGCACCTGTACAGGTTCTCACCTCTCCCCTTCCTCCCTCCGCCCGCCTCTCCTTACCTGGAAGCCCCTTGATTCTTCTCTTAAAATGCACTTCAGAGAACAAGCCACACCAGCTGCCTTTGGAAGTCTTTCAAAGACACGAATCCCCGCCTGTACCCTCCTCTCCTTTAGTTAGCACTGGGCATGGCTGCCACCCACATTGTCCTCCAGCTTCCGTACTCATGCCTTCAGGGTCCTGGCTTGGTTGTAAGGCCGGTGGTGCTGGCTAGGCTTCAGGAAATGCCCCAGGTGGGCACAGCGAGATGGGCAGGCGTTCCCCCCAGGGAAAAGGCAGGCGAGCCACAAAAAACAGAAGAGAGTCAGGGATGAAATGGTTCAGAGAGGGTGGGGCAGGGGGCGTTGGCTCTTCTCTATTGAGTTGGGGCTATTGGAGGCTGCTGACCAGATCTGACTTGCTTTTAACTGGCTCATTCCAGCCACTCTGCTGAAAATTGACCAAGGGTAGCAAAGGTGGGAAGAGGAAGACCAGTTAGGAGGCTCTGGCAGAAACCCAGGGCTTTTGCAGAAATCCAGGGAAGGAGTGACAATAGTGTGTACATGGTAGCAGAAGAAATCACAGGAAGGGATCAGATACGAAGGTATCACGAATGTAGCATTTGCTGATGGCTTGGATACAGAGTATCCGATAAAGGATAATCCTAGGGTTTTACCTTGAGCAAGTAGAGAGTGAAGTTCCGTTCATTCTTTTTAGGGGATCAATGAGGGGATAGGAAATGTGTGTTTTGTTTGTTTGGCAGGTAGGAGTCCACTCATTATGTTTGAGATGTTCATCAGACATCCAAAGGGAGATATTCAGGAAGTAGCTGGATATGTGCATCTGAAATGTGAAGATTAACTTTGTGTGTCAGAGGGCTCCTTGACAGGCTCAGTCGGTTAAACGTCCTGCTCTGGATTTCAGCTCAGGTCATGATCCCGGGGTCTTCCCAGCCTCTATACCTCAGTGAGTCAGTTCCTTACTTACGTTTCTGTTGCTCTGAAGAACCTGGACTGATGCATGGAGTAAAAGGATAGTAGTATCCTTTTGGAAGTATTTTGGAGTCCTATTACTTAAACCAAGAGACTGGTGCGATCCCCAAGAGGGCAAGTGTGAGCAGACAGGAGCAGACCACTGGGCTCTCCAGCATGCGCGCGCGCGCGCGCGCGCGCGTGTGTGTGTGTGTGTGTGTGTGTGTGTGTGTGTTTAATATATACTGACCACTTACTATGTGTTGACATCCCCCAGGACTGGTTGCTGCCCTCTATCTCCTTTTTTGTTCGGGAAGTTTGGGAAATGATCCCCAGGGGACCTTTATTTATTATTTGACTGATCTGTTGCAATGTGTCAGCCTCCCCAGTGTTCTGGGCGTCGGCATGGCACACAGCTCTTCCTTCTCCTGTGTCAGAAATTGATTATTCCGGCATCTTCTTTCCCGGACATTTTCAGTTCCCCTGACCTCCCAGCCTCTCGAAGCCATTTTGTGTCTCCTGATACTGAGTAATTCCATTTATTGAAACATGTGGAGCCTCCTTACTGGTAAGGGTTGGTAAAAATAGTTCTGCAGCCCCAAGGGACAGGGGCATTTGAACTTGGTGACTTGAAAAACGTTTGGTGTGAATAATGAAAAGTGCAGGACCCTGCTGATGAATTTCCCTCACCCTCTTTGTTCCTTGTTTTTTGTGTTTTGTTTTGTTTTGTTTTGTTTTGTTTTTTTGGTGGGGGGCGGGGGGGCGGCAAAATGTTTAACCCATATTTTCCAAGAACTCTGTAGGTAGGTTTCTGGGGACAATTGATTTTTGGGGAAGTATTGTTCCTCTGGATGTGGAAACCATGAAGCAAAGAATAACATTGAGCAAGAGTCCTCCTGATGACCAGGCCTGGGCTGATTATGGTGTGTTTGGGTCACCGTGTGGTAGGAGGTATCCTGCTGCTGCCTGAGCTGCACTTTGACCCCAGAAGCCTTGTTCTAGCCACATGTCAATGGATCATCTAACTTCTAAGGCTGCAACTGATTCAAACTGGCAGCCAGAAGAGACACAGGTCTCTGTGTGAGGAATATGGAGTTCTGATCGCCTCCCGCCCCTGGCTTGCTGTGTGACCTTGGGTATGTCTCCTGACCTCTCTCTTTGATGAGTTTGGGCTGGGTGATCTCAGAGGGATGAGATGGTGGCCAGAGGGAGGGTGCAGGCCTGAATAAGCAACCCCCCACCCGCCCCAGCACCCAGCTAGCTACTGTGTTGTGTGGCATCATGGCTGCCGAGTTACTTTTTTGGACTATGTACTGTAATGAAATTTCCTGAATTTTAGATGCGGACAACGAATTCAGAAATACAACATCCCCTGCGTGAAACCTGTAGCCAGACAGAGCCCATAGGTCCTCATTTACAGCTCAGTGGGAGGGCGTGGTCCTTCATGAGTTACCACAGGCGGGAACCCTGGAGGTGACCGAAGCTCCTTCCAGTTATTTTGTCTTGAAATCAGTACAAGTATTTTCAAGGAACTGGGGTGGGGGGCAAAGCTAGACTGGAAGCTGAATCACAAGATTGCTGTGGCCTAGAGCCCCAGAGAGAGGGCATGGCCTTCCTTTCATCGTGGGCGGAAATGTCAGCCTGAGGCAGTGGGCTGGGTCAGCTGATCTCCGTGGAACTTACACACCTCCCCCCCACCCCCGCAGCCCTGGGTCCGCTGGCTCCACGGGCTGCAGAGCATTCTGAGCTGCAGACAATCAAGTATTTCAATATACTCGTTCTTCATTGAACAATATCTCTTACAGGTCTTTTGTGGGTGTATACGTGTGTGTGTGTGTGTGTCTGTGTGCGCGCACACAGACACACACACACACATACCACACACCCTTTGTTCTTTTTTAGCTGCTGCATAGTATTCCATAGTTTTTTCGGCTGTTCTGTGGGCATTTTACATTTATCCTCTTCTCCCTTTTATCTCTATTTCCCATGATTTCATCCCATAGGCATTTTCTTTTTAACGCTACACTTCACACCTTCCTTTTCTCTCCCTTCTCTCTCTCCCTTCTTCCTTTTCTCTTTTCCTTGCTTCTATCCACCTGTGGATCCATTCATCAAACATGCTGGGCCTACCAGTGCCAGGTGTAGGGGCAGAATCCTGAGGCCTGGCCTTCAGGAGCTCCAATCCAATGGGAAGTCAGAGAAGAAACATATCACGGTGAATCCCCAGAAGCAAGTTCTTCAACAGTTTTTGTTTTTGCTTGTTTTTAAAATTTTATTTATTTGACAGAGGAGAGAGATCACAAGTAGGGAGAGAGGCAGACAGAGAGAGAGGAGGAAGCAGGCTCCCCACTGAGCAGAGAGCCCGATGCGGGGCTCGATCCCAGGACCCTGAGATCATGACCTGAGCCGAAGCAGAGGCTTAACCCACTGAGCCACCCAGATGCCTCGTAATGTTCCTATTTCTAGGATGAGGGCCCTGAAGTTCAGGGAGGTATAAATCCTAAGGCGGAGCCTCAGGCCCGGGTCTGTGATGTCCAACACCTCACACCTCTGCTCTTGCGATGCTGTTTTATTTGCATTCCAATTCATATTGAGCTGTAAGCCGAGGCTGAGTGCTGTGCCTGATTGTGTTTCTGGTCTGCTGCTTATGGTGCGTAAACTGTCTCCAGATGCAGACGCTGTGCTGGGAAGAGGTGCGTGAGAGAAGATACCCTGGGTTGTCATGCTGAGCCGTGGGCAAGAGGCCCGAGGGTTAGGAGTAGCCCTGTTCTGGATCCAGACGTGCTTCCCGCCTCTTAACTGCTGTGGGATCTACATCCAGTAACTAGCCTCTCGAAGCCACAGGTTCCCTATTTGTAGGATGGAGCTAGTACCCCTATTTGGAGGGGACACTGAGGGTTTGAGACTGTTTAAAGAGAAAACACAAAGCATGCTGACTGATGTGTAGTTGGCCAGGGCACATAGCGCACGATGGCTATTGTGTTGTCACATTTTAGTTCATAGTGTTGTATCTAAATGTTACTTCTTTGTTTGCCTTGTCTTTGTCCTTCCGGAGGGAGAAGACCACGCCTTACACCTTGGCATCCCATGGAATCCAATGGGGGGCTCGATCCCAGCACCCTGGGATTGTGACCTGAGCCAAAGGCAGAGGCTTAGCAGACTGAGCCCCCCAGGCGCCCCGCATCCCCACCTCTAACAAACCCAGTTCTTGGTACATGGTGATTGTATGCCCACTTCAGGGTACACGCGAGAATGAATGCAAAACCAGGCTTGGGCCAGGGGTCTGCTGGGGCCATTTCTGGCCAGTTGTCGAGGGACGTGTTTCCTGGAGTCTTATCCCGGCTTGTCAGATCTAGGCCAGGACAACGGTCCTGGTTCCATTGTTCCCAGATAACATTTCCTATCTTAACGTCTCCCTGGAGCCGCCCTGGGCCCCACCCCGCCCTCCTGGCCTATCACTGATTCCCACTTGGGCCCTGACAGGTTCCATTCCAGCCTGCCAGGAACAAAGCTTTCATGTGGTCAACACCGCTCCTTGTCTCCTCCCCACCCTCGTTACAACACTTGTGGAAGGAGGCATTTCTCTCTCTGGAACTTTCCACATTGCAGGGAGGACCTAGGAAATGTGAAATAAAGTTCTTTACCAGAGCCTGACCCTTCATGCTGTGGCCTGTGTCTTCCTGCTTACACCTCACAGACACCTGGTCTGATGGGCAGATCAGTCTTATCCCTGGCCTGCCGTGGACAAAGTTGAAGACAAAAGGCTTGGGGTCTGCAGTAGTATCGGTGGTTTGCCTGAGAGCCTACCCAGTGACCAGGTCTGTGCACCGCACCCACGCTTTTTCCACCGCATGTCCCTAAGTGGCTGTCTTTTCTGCTGTTCCCTGGCCTGCCTCCTTCCAGAAGGGTTTGGATAGCTCTGTCACGGTCATCATGACCCAGGGCACTTTCAAGTTCGCTAGTCAGTGCGGCATCCCCGGAGAAGGTAGGGCGCCCAGGCATCACCCTGAGCGTTGGGAAGCAGAAAGTTAGGGAGCTAGGTGCCTTTCGGAGATTACCCAACTGAAGGTGGTGGCACTTTCCCGAATGCTGCCATGTTTCCCTTCCTTGTTCAGTTCGGCCCTTAGATCCGTTGTTCTCAGATGGGGTGTAACGTTGGACTCACCTGAGGAAATGAAGAATCGTGTGGCAGGAATGCCCCGCTCCTGCCTCCCCCAACCCCCAAAGATTCTGACTTTGGAGTGAAGCCTGGGCACTGAAGTTACAACACCTTGCCAGGTGATTCTGTGGCACAGCCGTGCTGAGAGCCCATCTGACAGCACCTGCTACAGGGATGCTGGGAAGCTCGTGAGAAGCCAGTAGTCCTCAAAGTCTATTTCAGACAAGAGTTCCAGCGCTCCTCGAGCAAAACCAGGACTTAAGCCTGCTCACCTTCGCTCAGATTCAGGGCAGCTCCTGTCTCCAAAGAAAGGGCAATGCTGAAAGAGGAAACGGGGAACAAGGATGATGGGAGCAGCCCCCCAGACTGTCATGTGTTGTGCCCCTGTCATGTGGCAGACACTGGTCTGAGCACCTTACATATACCAGCTTTATCCAATTCACCGTCCACACGCTAGCACAAAGAACAGGCTTCTGCTGCTGTTACCCATTTCACAGATGGGAACACTGGACTAGATAAGCAACTTGCGCAACCTGGCGGTGGCAGAGCTGAGATTTGAAGACAGATTGCTGGCTCTGGAGGCTACTGGTTTTACCACTATGTCTGCTGCTTTGCAGAATGACTTGGGAGCCGTGTATACTGAGTCCCCTGTGGCCGAGGGTCCCTTCATGGTGATGATCTACCATTCTGCTGCTCAGCAGTCTCTTGTGACTCCCATCCCATCTGTAGAGGAAAGCGAAACTTCTTAACATAGCTTGAGGGTTATCCTTTACCGCCTGGCCCCTGGGCAAGCTTTCATACTCCATGTCACACATGATGCTAAGACATCTGAAAGTCCCCTCCCCTTTCTCTGCCTGGTGACCCCTACTCTTCAATACCTAGCTCAAATAGCCTCTTCTCTGTCTTGTGCGGCAAGAGTTTGTGCCTCCTGTCCCTTTATTCCCAAAGCTCTTGGTCCCTCCCTCTATGACCATATGGATCACAGCCTTTCTCTCAGGACCCTCCAGTGGGTCTTGACTCCTTTAGAACAGAAAGGGGGTCTGCCGTACTCATGTCTGTGTGCCCCTCAGCATCCACTGCCATCTTCAGTGGATATCAACCTCTAGGTTCCTCTTCATTTCAGCCAGGGAGATAAGTGTTCTTTATCTTCTGACTATCAGAGGATTTTCTGTTTGTAATGGATGATTTTCTTCAAGGTGCCTCGGGCTCCAAAAGGCATAATTGATATTTACTGTGTTTTCCTAGGTTGTCAGGCTGTGATTTTAGCGGCGTCCTGAGCTCCTATGGAGATTTGCCTCTCTCCAGCCTTGGGCTATCTGCATTCCTGAACATCTCTGGGCCCAGAAGGAAAAGGAGAATGCTGACCGGCTCTGGGAATGGCCTGAATGAGGAGAGGTTGGTGTGTTGCTTAGTGTTCAGCTTGATTCCAGAATGAACCCACCAGGGGCAGGAAGAATGGGGTTTTTGGCAACCAGAAGTGGAAATATGCTTGTTTCTTCATATGCTTTTGTGGAAATGGCAGGAGGTGCTCACCGGGGATTAGTAAGGCCCTTTTAGCAAGTCCCACTGAGGTCTGAGAAGGGTGAGCATGCTAGGCGCCCCCAGCTTGTCGATGCTCAGTGTCGAGACTTTGCTGCACGAGGAGAGAAAAAACGGAGTTTCTAAGACACTGGGTGAATTCTAGGAATTCACCTGCCCAGGTGCAGACGGTGTGAATAGCATCTTCATCTCAATACTGCAGAAGTGGCAAGTGATAAGACGATTTATTTATTTATTGACACCCGAAGCCTCGTTTTTAATCAGATTACTGGATACATAAAGAAGCAGGAGAGACTGACCCAAACTCGGGGGAAAAGAAAGTCAGCAGTTAACAGAATACAACTGAGCCAATTGTGATTCACACTTGTATGATCGATTGGTTTTTATTATCATTAAACAGACTTTATTTTTCAAAGCAGTTTTAGGGCCTGAGAAAAATTGGGTAGAAAATGCAGGGAACTCTCATATCCACCCTGTCTCCACGGATGCACTATCAGCATCCCACACCAGACTGGGACGCTTGTACAAATGTACACTAACACGTCATCATCACCCAGAGTCCATAGTTTATGTTGGGATCCACGCCTGGTGTTGCCCCTTTTCCAACAAATGTGCATCAGGTATCTAGCATTGTAGTTTCATTGTAGTATCATATGCAGTTCATGGACAGGTGAAACCCAGAGGAACTGTCCATGCGTCTTTGTGAGACACCATCCTTAAAGCCCCTCAGTTCGAAGTTGGGTCCGTGGAATGGATCACTATGCAGCCATTAAAAAGAACGAGTGGCTTGATGAAGGAATGTGGAACCATCTTAAAACGATAATCACTTTCAAAACGCACTCTCAGCCTTACCAGTGTTGACGAAGCAAGGACGGCCTGGAAGAGTGTGGGGTGTGCCAACAGCCACCTCGCCCCAAGGAGCCACCTGTCCTTCCGGCACCCCTCCTTACCATGTTCTGTCGCTCCTACCTCTCCACTGATCTGGGCTCCCCCTCCTCTCTCCCTTGAATTTCTGTGCCCCGCCAGGCTTCCTTGGCGTTCCAGATTGTAGAGACCCGGGGATGGGGAGAGGCTTGCCGTGGACCTTTGAAACGGACAAGTTGGGCACATCTGACCCAATTGATGAATTTAGTCCCGGGAGCCAGGCGACCCAGCAGCTGCACGCTGGTGAGTCAGATCCATTGGGGTCTAAGTCTGAGCTCTTGCTTGGCTGCCTGTGTGACCTTGGTCAGGTTACTTAACCTTCCTGAATCTCAATTTCCTGGTCTGTAAGAGGAGGCTAAAAAAATGCTTCTCTTGAAGTTGCCTTGAGGAGTAGCTTTGATAGCTAGCATAAGTGAAAGTACTCTTTGAGGGGAGACCAGGGGAGAGTGTTTCCCTGTAGGGAGCAAAGTGAGGAGGCCCCCTATTGTCCTCAGGTGCCCCAGCCTTCCCCGGGAAAATCCCCTCTGCAAGTCAGAGAGGTTAAAATTTGGCTCCTTCCTCTTTTATTCAGTGTACTTCTCTGGGCTGCCTAGGGCTTTCAGCTTAAGCAAATAAATTATCCTGCTCTGCTGGGCTCTGTGTTCTGTAGCCAGCCATATGTTTGAGCTTGATAGAGATTCTTATCTGGTGGTAATATTACCCAGCGAGGGATGACATTTCTTATCAGAGGCCCTGAGGAATCAGACATAGGAGCCCTTTCTTTTTACCGGCAGCCGGGCCTCAGCGTGTGGGGCTGGCAAGCGGGGCGTGAGGGGGGGTGGCCGGGGGCTCAGGGTGGGCACGTTGCTGTGTGCCAGGCATCAGCTGGCCCCCTGTCTCTTCCGCATGACAACCAGCCACTCCCAGTAGCCTGCCTGGTCACTGGAAGTAGACCGTTGGGAGATTTTTGCATATGATCGAAGCAGGGCAGGGCAGGCCAAGTGAATGAGGAACGAAGGAGAGGATGTGAAGACGCTGGAGCAGCTGGGGGTACAGACAGAGCACCAGCACCTGTGGGGCCTTACCCTTGACGGAGAGCCAGGTGGCCTCCTGCTCCAGAGCCTAGGCCTGGGGCCTCTGCTCCACGGTTCTACAGAGGGGAGGCAGCTCAGGCCCAAGTACCCGCCACAGTCTTGGCTGTAGGAGGGGCAAGGTGCTGCGTGACCTCCTTGTCCCCCTCTAGATGCCCCCCCATCCTCCACCTTGTCCTGGCACAGAGGGGCTGTGCTATGTGGGTGCAACAGGATGGATGCCACACGGGGCTCCTGGGCCCTCTGGCTTCTGTTTGGGAGGTGGGGTGGGTGGGCAGGAAGGGAGGAAGGTCAGGGTTCTCGTCGGCTGCTCCTGCTGGGTCCCAGATGGACATGGGCAAGGTCTACACCAAAGGCCTTGCATCTGAGTCCTGATTCTGTCCCTCCCGCTGTGTGACATTAGACAAGTCCTTTACCTCTTGCGCCTAGGTTTCTACCCATCGCATGAGGTAACCTCGCCTCCTTTGCGGTCTCTGGCCACTTGGGATCTCCGTGATTTCTGTGTCTCTCTTTTGCCCTGATATCTGGAGGAAGGGGCACTGCAGGGTCCCCGAGAGCCCCGAGGGTCACTGCAGATGAAGCTCCAGGGTGGGTAGAGGAGGTCAGAGGTGACCACATGATTTGGGGACTGCAGGCTCCATTTCTGACACATGCGCAGAGCTCTTTCCCTCCTGATTTTTGGGAAGTCCTGCCCTGTGCAGCCCTGCTCTGCAGTCATAATCTTGCCATCATCGAAAGGGAAGGAGAAGTGGTTTCTCCCTCTCCCTGGACCTGTTCCAGCCAGCAGTCCTGCCCCTGCTTCACTTCCTTCCCGTTGGCCCCAAGTCCTGCTTCCTTCCGCCTCTCCCCCGCCTCTCCAGCCCCGCCCTCTGGTGGGGCGTGCGGAGGTTCCCGGGCTCTCTCCTCACCTCCCGATAGCAGGTCCGCTTTCTGAAAGCACCGTTCTGCCCTTGTCCCTCTCCGATCAAAGACAGTCATTCCTCCTATCACCCATTGAATCTCCCCTCAGTGTCGCCCCACCCAGTGATTCTGTGCTGGTCACCTCTGTGATGATGCCTCTCACGCGGGGTCCACCCCTGTCTTTTGAACCAACCACTATCTTTCTTTGACTTTTGTACCTGATCATGTCTCCTCCTGAGGGGACCACAGACAGGGCTGGGCTCCTCCCCTGCTCTACCAGCTCCTTGCTCTGTGACCGTGGGCTAGTCCCTAAACCAGACTGAACTTTAGTGTCCTCAATTGTGACATGGGCTGTGAGCTCCAGCACCAGGGTTCTTTGGAGAAGAGTCCCTCTGGGGCTTGCCCAGGGATGGGTGTTCAGTGAGTGAGGGGTCCCCTCTCTCTAACTGGCTGCCCCTCAGCATACTCAAACCTTGCCTCTGCTCAAATTCCATTCCATCATTCACTTTCTCTCTGGGCTCTTTTGCCTTGGAAGTCAACTTCCTCTGCTGGAAGGACTCCATCTTAGTGCCCCCTGTCTGGACAGCCGGAATAGACCTTGTCTCTTTCTGCCTGTGTCTGACTTCCCAGCATGACGTAGATTGCTCTAGGGCATTGGCTACAGTACGTCCTGATTCTCAGCTTGGCCACGATTCAGTGATTGAGCAGTTGACTCCGAGGGAATGGAGGAGAGTCATTTGTTCTTTGGTTGAGCCACATTTGACTGAACGCACATCTTGTAGTAGGTCTGTGCTTGGCACTGGACTTGGAAGGAGGTGTAAAACGGAGACTGTCCTTATGGAGCCTGTCCTCCAGTAAGGTTTCCTTATCCAAGAGTCTGTGGCAGTCATGGACTACAGACCTGGAGGGATGTGGTCCCTCCCCATGGGCAGCTCAGAACCTGATGCGGATTGGGGGGTGTGGGAAGAGTTCCATGCCCAAGGAGATGATGCCTCCCTTCAGATGGATGCCCCCAGCCCCCAGATCAGAGCATGGGGCCCCCTCTCGAGATGCCATGAGTGGCCTTGTCAAGATCGAGACTATCCAATCTGCAGATTCCCCCTGTCATGGCCTCCCTTCCTACGATGGAGGGGGCAGCTCCAAGGTCAGCAGCACTTTGCATCATGGACCTGGCACAGGCCTTGTTAGGTGAAGTCCTCCAAGAGGGGTGTTGTAGGAAGTTCCAACCCAGATGATCGTGATGTTGCCTTGAGTTCATGACAGCCTGTCCCTGACCAGCGCAGTGGGAGGAAGCCGGCAAGCTGACCATCCTGGCTGACTGACTTGGGGTTTCTTTCCTCGTGAGACTCAAGCATCTGGGATTTCAGTTAAGTTTATTATTCGTCCACTACCTACTTTCCTACCCAAATCTTCCTCACCTCCCCATAGCTCATAGCTAGAGCTTCCAAATTCAACTCCCGGATTAATCCTTGTCCCTCTGCAATCCCTTCTGCACTTGGCAACCAGCACGATCTTTACAAAATGTGAATCAAATTGTGTCTGCCCCACTGAACCTACCAAGGACTTCCCATTTCTGTTCTTGGGATAAAACTCCAAATCCCCCATGGGGCTCTACATGAATTGGCCTGGATTTCTCTCCTAGCTCACTGTTCTTCAGCCACACTGACCTCTGCTGAGTGATACATCCTATTCCTGCCCACCTCAGGGCCTTTGCACATGCTGTGTCTCTGCTTGGAATGCTCATTCCCTCTATTTTTGCATGCTTTCTCACCTTCACCACTCCCATTGTTTCCTCCCACTAGTCCTTGCTTTTCCTTCCTAGTGTGATCTATCATGATAACATTTATTTGTGTTTATTTCACACCTGTCCTCCTTCATGAGACCATACTCCTAGAAGTGCAAAGTTGGGGTCAATTTCATCTACCGCAGTAAGAACAATGAGAGCCAGTACTTTGATCATATTGACCATGTGCCAGCCATGGTTCTAGGTGTGATGTTTACCCAGCCACTTAATCCTTATGAGACCCTACTGACATATAGATGTCGTCACTGCCTTCATTTTACAAATCAGCAAACCGAGACACAGAAAGGTTAAGTAGTGCGGCCCAGCTGCCCCATCTGGTAGATCTTAAAACCAAACCATAGCTCCAGGGTCCTTGCTCTGAAGCCCTCTGGCAGAGCCTGCTGGCGCTTCCCCAGAGGGGATGCTCAGTGAGTGGATGGCCATATGAATCAAAGGACCGGTGTCCCGTCTCTCAGGGAGGTCCTCACTGTAGTTTTTGTGCTGGGCCCAGGGATGGTGGCACAGTCAGGGGCGGGGAGACCTGGAATGAGCCCAGCAGACCTGGACTGCAGTTAGGGTCCCCCTATAGTCACTAACTGGGGACTATGGAAAGCCCCTCACTTCCCTGAGCTAGAATGTTCTTAGCACGGACTTGAGCAGTGCTGTCGCCCTTGCACAGTGGTGCAGGAGCGCCGGGAGGTGAGCAAGGGCTCATAGGTGACTCACAAAGTCTTCACTGCTCTTGTCCTCCTAGTGGGCTTCTTGTCTCTGGGGAGAGTGCCTCACACCCCTTTCAGGTAAAAGTTGCTAGGAGGAAGCAGACCCCCCTCCCCAGCAGGGGATGGCCTGGCTGGATGACAAGGATTAGGGACGGAGTTCCCAGAGGACACAGAGGGTGGCCCCCATGCCTCCTCCCAGCCTTAGTATGCCCTCGCCATAACTGGAGTGTTCGCTGACTTCGGTTGCAGGGCCAGGGGTGGTGGGCTTCTGGTGACCTCACCCCCTGCCTATGCCACAAAGCTGAAGGCCCCTAAGAGTGTCTGGGTCTCCAGACAGGACGGACCTGCCACCTTCACCCTGTGACCCCAGATGCCCAGAATCATTGGTGTGACTTTCTGACCCTTTCCAGGAATTCCCTGCCTGTGGCCTTCAAATAAAATTTCTCCGTAATGTTGAATTCTAAACATCGCTTTGCTCTCCGCCTCTCTCCCGGTCCCCCTCCTTCCGGCTGCCTCTCCCCGGCTTGCATCCTCCTCCCTCGCTCCCTGACCCCCCCCCCACCACCATTCTGTGCCTAACCCTTTCTCTCTGCATCTCTCACCACCCCTTTACCTCATTCTGGCCTTCAGACACACAACTTTCCAAGGAGCCCACATGCCGGCTTCTTGCAGACTGGCCTGTCGAGCAGCTGGTCCAGCCCCTCCAAGGCAGGAGGAGAAGGACGTTTGGTCCTGTGACGGCCATGGACAGCTGGCTCATCCTGGACGCTGGCTCCCTGTGCACCTCGTCCCTGGAAGGTGGTTTGGCCCCAGGCCTGGCCCTGACAGCAGGGCCATGCTGATGAGACCAACAATTCAGCCTGGCTGTACTTTCGATGGGCAACCTCTGACACTGTCTTCTTCTTACTTCTGGAGATCACTGCAAACCACCCACCTCCCGGAGGGCACCCCCTCCTGCCCCAGAGACTGTGACGTTTAGATCCATGGTGTCCTAGCTCCCTCACTTAGTAGGTCCTTGACCCGCAGGTTCTTCTGAAGTTTCAGAAGCCAGATCGGATTTTGATCCTGGTTGCATTATTGACTAGCGGTGGGTTCCTGGATGAGGCTCTGTGCCTTGGTTTCCTCATTTGCAAATTGGAATGCTGACAGTAGTGCCTTTCTGTGGTAGATGGAACAATCAGTCCCAGTGCTTTCCTCCCCCATCATCTAATTAACACGTGGACTCTGTGGCCGTGGCCGTGGCCATGGCCTTCAGGTGAGCAGGGGCAGTCGTCCCCGCAGTGACATCCATCTCGGCCATGTGACTTGTTCTCGTCTATGGGGTGTTAGCAGCGTAACGGGAAGACGCAAATCGTACGGGGTTGGGCTTCTTTGCTTGCGTGGCTTTCATGGTGACCACGTGCCTCTGACAGCCTGCAGTCCACAAAGGACAAGAGACATGGAGCAGATTCTGAATTCACACCTCGTATGGAGCTGAGCGCAGACGTGCCCGCCTGGTACCAGCCAGCCCCCAGCTGCCGGCAGACATGTGAGCGAGAAAGCAGTGCTCGTTGTCGTTGGCCCAGAGTGCGGCTGTTTTGTCACACGGCCCCCTTGCAGCCACAGCGGATACCATTCGATCACTTCATGGGTTATTGTAAGAATGTTGATTAACTGAGTGAGTTGGTTCACATATTTGGTTTCCTTTGCTGCTGTAACGAATTACTACCCACTTAGTGTCTTCAGGCAGCACGGTGTATTATCTCACAATTCCACAGGTGAGAAGTCCAGCTCGGGTCTCACTGGGCTAAAATCAAGGAACACAGGCCTGCCTCCTTCTGCGGCTCCGGGGGATAAGTGTTTTTGCTTCTCAGAGCCAGCAACCTAACCCCGTCTGTGCCTTTCTCGCATAGTCACGTCTAACCCTGACTGCTTCTCTCTTCTGCCTCCCTCTCCCGTTTTTGGATGCTTCTGATTATATTGGGCCCACAGAAATCATGCAGGATTATCTTTCTATTTTAACATCGCCGCATTCACTTTCTTTTCCTCTGCCAGTTGAATTTGCCTTTGCCAGGCAACTTAAATAGTCACAGGCTTCAGGGATTAGGGTGTGGGTCGCTTCGGGAGATGGCGAGTCTGCAAACCACTGCACGCCTGGCACTTACAATGGGGCTTTTCGTGCTCCAAAGACTTTCTATCCACTGGTATGATTGTCAGCCTTAACGTTCCCCTTCGTGACATGAGATGAGAGGTGGTCTCATCTGACGCCCACACGGGCTCCTCTGGCAGGCTTTGTTGGGCCGGGCATAGAGAAATATTCCATCCCTTGGTCCTAGGTGAGTGGAGACAGTGGGTTTAGGAGACAGGAAGGGGGTGAGGTCAGTTTCCTAACTGGCTTTGGAGCAGCCCAGAGGTTCTCCAGGGCGATGATAATTCTCCTGATTCATTATCGTAGCAAGTCTCCTGCTGTCCTCACTGTCCGTCAGCACAGCCCCCTGCTCGGAACTGGCTGAGTGACCAGAAGGGCTGGGGGAAGTCAGGCAAGGGCCAGCCGCTATCTCCACGTGCCCAGCTGGTTCCGTCCTTGCGCTCGACAGGTCCTTCTGATCTTCCCACATACAATGGATTACAGGGAAAGAGAAACTTCCTGGCTTGCCTGATACCAGCTTGGAGGAAGTAGCTGGCTTCAGTGGGACAAGGAAACAAACCCCAATGACAGTGATAACCTCTCGCCAGGCTTCTGCGTGAACACAGAAGCTGCTGGGTGGCTGCAGGACACGTTCAGAGGTGTTGGTTGAGTGTGAGTTCTTACAAAAGGGGAGTTCGAATTCAGTATGTCAGCACAGAGTGGAAACAGGGTGGGACTAACCAGTAGGAGAGACGCCCAGGCTTGGCGGTTCCTGGGTTTTGGAGGTTCCATTGGAGACTTACCGTATGGCCACAAGAAAGCAGGTGATGGGCTCAGCCCCACAGTCTTTATGGTGGCAAAGTGGTGTTCCCTGGGCGTCCCTCCATCTAAAGTAGATGCTAGGCAATGACTGGTGTGGGATCCAAAGCCACAGAGAGTCATGGACAGAAGTGGACGTCTTGTTTCAGAGCCTGCCTCTGCCGCAGACTGACTGGGTGACTAGTTTCTTATTGTTTCCATGACTCAGGCTCCTCTTCAGGAAGATGGGGACAATACCGGTACTAAAGTAGAGCTTGTGTGAGGATATGCCTGTGTGCGTGTGTGTTACGTGGGTGTGCGTGTACACATATACGTGTGTGTGTGTGAGTGCACGTGCATTTGTGCATATGTCTACACACACCTAAGTGCACCTGTCATTATTTGTGTGAATACGTGTACACGTACATATGAGTGCACAATCTCTGTGTGTGTATGAAATTGAGTACATCACTTTTTTAAAGAATTTTATTTATTTATATATTTGAGAGAGCGCGAGTGGAGGGAGGGGGCAAGCAGACTCCAGGCTGAGCGTGGAGCCTGACGCAGGGCTCCATCCCATGACTGAGCCGAGACGAACAGTCAGACACTTAACCAGCTGCACCCCTCAAGTGCCCAGAGTGCCTCGCTTCTAAGGTTATTTCCTTGTGCGTACATCTTTGCAGCCTGCCTTGCCCTGGGCCTGGGTCGTGTTTCCGAGAAAATTTTAAAGTTGGATGTGAGAGCTGGTGCCCAGCTGGAATTTGGACTGAGCCCTTTCCAGGCCCATGCCTGGTACCCTCACTCTAGGAGCCGTTCCCTAGCCTGTCCTTGAGAAGCAGAGTGTCAGCAGGTCCTGGTGAGATATGGACCCTCCTCGGCCCCATCCCAGTCCTGCTTGCCCAGTTGCTTTGGGATGATCTGCCTGGGACCCACACTGTGCTGCTTCTGCTGGTGGCTTGTCCCCTGGCTACCACCTTCATTCTCTGATTCAGTCACTTTCCTGTTTCATTCCAGAAAAACCCAGTACTTTCTACTCACACACAGTTGGGATCTCGTGATGGTGAGGAGGTGAAGCAAAGCACAGGGCTGTTTTCATATTTGGAGTTTCAGTCCAACTAAACTTTCCCACACCACCAAGGAAGACATGGTCTCCTCGCTTCACCTTTTCCAGGCTGAGCCAAGGTCAGGGTTAGCTCTGGGTGGCCAGACCACCCTGGGCCTCCAGCCCTCCCTTTCGTAATGAGCTGATTTTCCCCAAGGTACAGCTTCTGGGCAATGTGACCCTGTTTTGTTGTTCCCTGAGTCTTCCCACTAGGGAGAAAAAAACAAAAACCAAAAACAAAAATCAAAAAAACAGCTGTCATTTATTGAATATATATGCTTTATACATATGTTGCTGCAATTATTACCCTGCAGGAAAGATACTATGATCCTGAAAGTAGGAAATAATAAACAATTTCCAGAAGGAGCCAGCATTTAAACCTTTGTGCACCTCACTAGAAAGCCTTTTCTCCTCCATATGGCAGAGGTGAGATGTATGTAGGATTTCTTTTCAAGGCCATAGGTCCTAAATACTTCCCTTTAACAAATGTCAACAAAATCCCACAGAGAAAGTGTCTCCAATGTAAAATGTACAGACTACCCTTGGGGTTACAAACACTGTGTTCCAGAAAGTCAGGAGCTGCCTTGGCGTTGGCCGAGTTGGAAGGCACAGAAGGGGGGAGGCTGGCCAGGGTGTGCTGACGGGGAGTCACACTGCTCACTGTCTTTCTCTGTGGAGTCTTTCCGTTGTAAACATGTTTTCTTCCCCATCCTCTGGCATCCATCAAGACTGAAATTCCAGGTTGTCAACCCTTGAAGGAAGGGGTTCAGATCTTGGCATTAAGTTATTCCCATCGTGTGTACAGAGCTTTGATGCTAAGGAACGCTTCCCAAAACTTAACTGCTCCACACAGCAGCCCGGAGAGGACGTCGGCCTTCTGGATGAGAAAGACAAAGGCCAAGGGCCTCACGTTGAGCCCGAACACGAGGCTGCTCCCAGCTCCCAGGAGTCCTCTGTCCGGTAGACTGTTAGCCGAGCATATGTGCAGTCACTGAGGCTGCTTCATGTTCTGGGACAGGATCTCTGCCTTCCCCAGGATCTGATGGTCCCTCTGCCAATACCGTGGGACATCAACCCCTGAGTGCACTGACGTGTTCGCCTGACCAGTTCTCTGCAACCAAACCGGGGCCCCATCAGCCTCACAGACCTCCCTCTGCAGCGCACATCCCAGAGCGTGGCGCGTGGCGGCCTGTTGAATGCACACATAGTACTTCTGCTTTACCAAAGCCAAGCGGCTTTGGAGACTTGAACTCCTGCCGGCCACCAGCTGCCCTTCATTTCTACTCACAAAGCACCGAGTATGTATTCCAGAAACATCACCCAATCCAAACACGCAAGGGCAGGAAGCTGCAAGACTTGTGTTACCCTTCAGAGGTGATTGTCGGAAAGGAGCGCTGTGTATGCGTATGCATCCTAGGCACAGCAGGGTAGGGCACCCGTTCGTGTGCACAGAGCTGCCTTACCAGATGCGCGACGGCTGGCCTTCCACATCGGCATGCCCACTTCTGCCCCCTCACCGTCTGATTGCTGGGACACGCAGCGGCACCATTGTTCACACAGAAAGGGCAAAGGCCCTCCCAATTTTTCTTAAGGGTCTGGGGGAACTAATGAATTCCACACTTGTACTATTACAAACAGGGCTTCCGTGAATATGAACATGGTTAAATCTTCACGAATGTGTTTTCCTGTTTTACGAGGAGGTATCCCCTAAGATAGACTAGGCTGTTTCGCTTGCTGCAGGCCGTTCGGGAAGGCTGGGCAGGTTTCTCTCTCCACCACCGCATGGGACACCGTCACGTCTCTGAGCCCCCCGCAGTAGGGAGCCAGGGCGGACGTGCCTTTTCTAGCCTCTTCTCTTTGACACTTGGCACAGCACCAGACACATGGCTGCTGTTCCCAACCTACGTGTCCCTTCACCAGAGGACCTCCCTCACCGTGGGCTGTGTAATACCCTTGTTCCTCCTTGTAGCCGTTGCTTTCTGTAACAAATGTCTCAAATTAATTAAATCATGATTTGTGGTGTTTGGAGCGGAGCCTGAGTGGGTCTGGTTCCCTGTTGTGTCCTGGCAGCCGGCACAGTAGTTCGTAACGGTCAGAAGCAAGAGCTCACGACAGAAGGACCTGGATTTCTGACAGCGCTGTCCCTCTGCCGACCTAGGGCTTTGTTTTCTCCTCTGTGTGGTCACGTTACCTGCCTCACACAGTCAAGGTGAGGTTTAAACGCGACGTGGGGCATGGAGTGTGCGCCGTGTGGTTAACACACGCAGGGGCTCAGCTCTCGTTGCCGGGGCCGTGGTCCGGGGGTGGTGAGTGCCCACTGTGTGCCAGGCTCTGCTCTAGGTGCTTTATGTCGGGAGAGGGATGGCAAACTGCCGCTCACCCGCCAAATCTGACCCACCATCTTTTCTGGTACAGCCCAGGAGCGACGCATTTCTAAATGGCTCACAGATATAATCCAGAAGTATCGTATTTTCTGACACATGAAAATCGTATGAAATTGGATTTCATTGTCCATAAATAAAGTTTTATTGGAACACAGCATGCCCTTTCTTTTGGGTATTGTCTGTGGTGACTTGGCTGCTCTGATTGTAAAGATGGGGAGCTACTATAGAGATGGCATGGCCCGCAGTGCCCCAGAATATTCACTCTTTGGCCCTCAGTTTGCTGAGCCGCGTATGAACCCATCTAACCCTGCACAGGGCAGGCTGTTACTGCCGCCACCCACACTATCCGGGGAAGTGAGGTTAACAGAGTGCCTGAGGTCATCACGGCTTGTAGGTGGTAGAGCATGGGTTTGGTTCCCAGAGCTGGGGCTCCTGATGGCTCCACCGTAGGGCAAGTTCTTGGTCTTTGGAGGGGAGGGACATGAGGCAGGAAGAGGCAGAGGTATACCTCCATGAGTGGTAGAGTCAGGACGAGAACCAACCCCACTGGACCTCACAGTTCTTGACCTTATTCTCGTAATGAGTTTATACCCTCCCCACCCACCACCGTCTCCTGGTGTCACCCGCTAAACACACAGCCAAATGTACAGAAGCATTCAAGATGTCCCTAAAAGTATAGTCCCTTGAGAGCAGGGAGGTAATACGACAAGACTAGATACGGTTATGTGCTTTCTACTAAATATAGACTTAGTACATGCTGGTGGAATGAGTGAGTGCATTTTGGTGAATGTGTCCTGGACTCTTCAGAATTTAGACTCTGGAGATAGGACAGGGACCCCTGGGGAAAGCGGTAAGAGCACATTCTCATGGGAAGGAGACCACGGGAAGGTGGTCCTTCATGGACCACGGTGATGCTCCCCAGGCGGCATGGGGTTCCTGGGCTGCAGTGCCAAACACGTCTGTCAAAATCCCACGGAAGGAAAGCTGGTATCTTTCCCATGTGTCGTAACCGGCTCCATGTGGGTTGATTCCGAATGTTTGGTTTCTTTCAACAGCTTTGCTGAGCTATAATTCCCGTATCACCCAAGTTACCAGTCTTAGAACATTTTGACTACCTCAGAAAAAAAATCTGTCCCCATCAGCTATCACCTCCTTCTCCCCCTTCCCCTGGCCCCTGGGGTCCTGAGCAACCTAGAATTTCTGTCACAGGGGATTTGCCTTTCCTACATTTCACACAAACGCAGTCGTACAATAGGTGGTCTTCTGCAGCTGGCTCCTTTCACTCAGCATGACGCTATCAAGGTTCATCCCGCTGTAGGGTGTGTCTGTACTTCATTCCCTTCTGTGCCTTAGTAATGTTCCATTGTGTGGAGGGACTGCGTTTCATTTACTCTTTCTTTGGTGGATAGACAGGTTGTTTCCAGTTTGGGGTTATTATGAATAATGAATGCTTCTCTGAAGATTCCTGTGCAAGATTTTGAGCGGATGTGTGTTTGCATTTCCTTGAGTATATATACCTAGGAGGGGAAAGGCTGGGTCACGTGGCAACTCTCTCTGCAGCCTTTTTGAGGACCGGCTAGACTGTTTTCTAGAGCACCTACACTGGTTTTCATGCCCATAGGAGCTGTGTGTTCTTGGCCATCATTCATGCCCATCTTTACAAATCACAGGATTACATTTATATGAACTTTTGGAACACACAGAATTAATGAATGGTGCTAGAAATCAGTACAGTGGTTTCCTCTGGGAGGTGCAGCAACGATTGGAAAGGGCACAGGGAACTTTCTGGGTGAGGGAAATGTTCTGTGTCTTCGTGGGTTAGTGTTTTTGGTATGTGCATTTGTCAAAACTCATCAAACTGTTCATTAAAGATCGGGACATTTCACTGTGTTGATTAAGCTTGAATTTTAAAATTTGAAAAAGAGCATATAAGTAAAAAAAAGCATAGGCAGAGGGGGAAAAAGAAAAGAATATTAGCTATCTCCAGGCATGACTTATCCTGGACAGAGGGCCGATACCTGGCAGGCAAGGCCAAGTGTGAGAGGCTTTTAATTGATGTGATTAACTGTGTCTCAGTAGGGAGCCTCGTTAACACCAAAAGGAAGGAAAAGAGGTTATTTTTCACTTACCTAACTAGGGAAAGGGGGGAAGGGAGGCCTGGGGGGCCCTTAGAGGGCTGGTCCCTGCAGTGGGGGATGGGCCATTCTGAATAGTAGAGCTGCATTTCCCTTGGCTTTGAGATACTTTTTGGGGTGGGGGAGGGCATTATTTTCTTGGTTGTTGCAAAACCTATTCTCCATTTTCATCTGCGGGGAGAAGAAAACCAACCTGAATTTTGGGAGTGGGGGTGAAGTGGGGTGTGTTTTTCAAAGTGGCATCTTCCACGAGAACACAGATCTGTTTAGCTAGAATACTCTAACCCTTCCTTAAATGCACTAGTGGCTGATGAACAGACAATAACAGGCAACAGAAAAGAAGTGGAAGGTTTTATCTCTCCCTTAAGCTCTGCAGAGAAATTTATGGATGGCCGTAAGCGCACAGATCAGGGTTGGACAAACATTAATTACCCATGTTAAAAATCAGCAGTATGAAATTTCTTATAAAATTGCAAAAATTGCATCATTTTATTTGTAGACTAGGAAAAAATATATATGTATACACACACACACACACACACATATGTATTTGGCTAGAATAAAAGCCTGGAAGTATAAATGCTGTTATTTTTAGGAAAATGTGATTATAATGTGATTTATTTTCTATTGCGTATCTGCGATTTATTTTTTCCAATGACTGTTTACTGCTTGTGAATTCAGTTGTTTGTTGAGTGATTTTGCTTCTCTCACTCATGGAAGAGGTCAGTTTGCATAGGCTCACCTCCCTGGAAGAGACTCCTCACTCCATCCCCGCCATGCTTCCTGGTTCTCAGCTCTGTGTAAGTACCAAACACAGACTTCAAGGTTAGCGAGGTCAGAGTTCTATCTTGCAGGATCGCGGGCAGGTCTTTCTGTGTCTTGGTTTCCTCATCAGAAGAATGGAACTGAAGGTCGTCTCCCAGATCAAGTGGTGTAAAACGTCCATGGGAACCGCGGCCCTACACACACACACACACACACACACACACACACACACACACACAGAGTACTTGGCCCTTCCCAGCAGCTGGATACTCTTGCTCCCCCCTTTTAGCAGGACGCCTTCCTGGTACCTTGGAAACTAGCCCTCGAGGGGTCCAAGTGACTCCTGAGGGCGGAGCACCAGCCCTCAAACCATTGCAGAAGCTTATATACACCTTCAGCCCATCATGTGTGTGTGCGCGTGTATATGTGCGTGTATGTATATGCATGCGTGTGTGCGCACATGTGTTTACGTATGTGTGTGAGAGTGTGCAGGCTCATCAGGAGCACTTCTCTGTGTGTAGTGTGACATTAAACAGAACCTCCGTCCCTGTGGACGAATTGGGGCAACTCGCTGCAGGGACTAGGATCTGTCACAAACCAAAGGTCAAACCAGCTGCAGCAACGGGGGTCACCACGCTATTTACGTTCCTTCCTGCAGCACGATTCCTGGCGGCGGTGGCCTCGGTCCCCAAACAGCCTTGTCCGCAGTGTGCCCAGTACGCTGGAAACCTTCTCTTCCTGCAGCTCAGGATAGAGAACGCAGTCCCGGGGTGGAGTATGAGTATCATTTCCCCAGGGCTGGGGGAAGGGCTCGGCAGAGGGTGAGTCAGGGTTTTGCAAATGTATGTTTACGCTGGTGGAACACGCAGGGCACACATGGGCAACAGCGATTTGCACTCATGCAAAGCAGGAGCCACGTGCTGTCCGCATCCCCTCGCCTCCCCTTCCTCGGTCACCTCTGCAGCCCTCCTCCCGGCTCCAGAATGCCTGCCCCAGCCCCTTTTCTCGGCTTCTTTTTCTGGCAGTGGTTTTCAAACTTCAGTTTGCAAATGACCACCTGGGAAACTCGGTAAAATGCAGATCCCTGGGCTTCCCCCACCAGATTTTTCTCATTCAGTAGCTCTGGGGTGGGGCTTGGGAAATGGCATTTTCACGGGACATCATAGATGGGTTCGTTTTACCAGAAAGACACTATGTGTGAGTTTCAAAATAGGAAGACAGAGATGCAAAATGGAAATTGTTACATATTTATATAACTTTTTATTGCCTGGTCAAATGCAACTCCACTTTTGCAGTTACATGGGAATTATGTTTTATACAGGAGCCAGGTAGGTTAACATACTTGATAGCTGTCTCGGGGCCTACAGAAGCCTTGAAGGCGTTTCAGCTGCATGAGCCAGGCTCTGAGGAGCGAAGCCTAGGGGATGTTGTGTTCCTAGAATTTTCTTTTTCTTTCTTTCTTTCTTTCTCTTTCTTTCTTTCTTTCTTTCTTTTTTAAAGATTTTATTTATTTATTTGACAGACAGAGATCACAAGTAGGCAGAGAGGCAGGCAGAGAGAGAGGAGGAAGCAGGCGCCCTGCTGAGCAGAGAGCCGGATGCGGGGCTCGATCCCAGGACCCTGAGATCATGACCTGAGCCGAAGCCGAGGCTTAACCCACTGAGCCACCCAGGAAGAACATTTCTTCCTGATCGAAAATGCTGATCTCTCTCTCTCTCTCTCTCTGTCAAATAAATAAATAAGATCTTAAAAAAAAAATGTTCTTCTTCGGTGCCCTCCCGAGAGCCTGACCTTCCGACCAAGGCAAACCTGAAGCAGAGGCTCCAGTCGGGGAGATGGGCAATAGGCAGCACGACCGGTCCACACGCAGTCCGGGCCTTTGCGAGAGTTCCCAGCGCTGGGAAAGAAGCAAGACGAGGTGGGCGGAAGGCGAGCAGCTGGGTGCATGGCAGGCCGTGGCGAGGCTCTGACTCCACGTGGCCTTTCTCCCTGTACCCCTCCGTCTCGGCAGCACCTCCACCCCCCACCCCCCAGCCACACCGTGTGCAGGGCACGGCGGGGCACTGGGGTGGAAGAGAGAGGGACGCTCACAAGCATTTCCCCACAAAGACCAGAAAGAGCACGTCAGCTCTGCTCACTCCTCGTGCGCCGGATCTAGTCCCCGCCGGTGAGGAAGTGCAACCCTGCCCTGCAGGAGACAGTCTGGAAAAGCGAGTGGCGTGGGTACGTCCCTTTTCAGGGCACGCGTACTTTCTCACTCACTCATTCAACCAGCAAGAATTGACGACACATTTACCAAACGCCGAACATCATAAAATATTGCCGCTTCTTTTGGTGCTTTCATCAGTCCCGAAGTGGCAGGGATCCTTATACCATTTCCCCGTCGGCAGTAGAAGGCTCAGAGGCGCCCAGACGGGGAGGGGTGGGCCTGACTCCACAGCACAATCCCAGCAGGGAACGCCACAATGACAGGAGAGGAAGGTGGCCGTGCAGGGAGGGCCCGAAGGCACAGCGGTTAAGCAGGCGGGTTCTAGAGGCGAACTGCCTGGGGGTGCATTCTGGCTCCATATTCCTGAGCCATGAGATCAGAGCAAGTTACTTACCTTCCTTCGCCTCAGGGTCCTTTTCCGTTCACGGCCAGGATGCTAACAGCACCCCCAACCTCATCACAGTGCTGTGACAGGTAAGGCAGAAAGTGCACGGAAAGCCCTTGCCAAGCTCCTAGCACAGCCTCCGGGCCAACATGCCAGGGATTACAGTGAGTTACCATGGCCATCCACGTACAAGGGCCATCCACGTACAAACTCACATGGGCCACAAGCCCCTTAACCCAGGGCCTGCCGTGCGGGCAGGTGGGACGGGGACGCCCTGGTACCACAGGCCACCCTACTCACCAGCTTCTTCCCGCAGGCCCTCCTGAGGGCTGCCCCACACGGATCTCACAGACGCTCCCATCAGCCGCACTGCTTTATGAGCTCTGTGTTCCTCTGCCTGGCTCTCGGGGTCCTCAAAATTCAGGCCTTGACTCACCCAACCAGGATTTCCAGATGTTTTCTTTCTGTTCTAGGCCCAGGAAGCTCCTCCCTGGCCTGTGAGTGTGCCGCCCACCTCCCCCGCTCCTGGCCTGGATCCCAGGCCTCCTCCCCTTCCTCCTCCGCCTCCCCACCGACCCCCAGCCCCCCATGCTGTGGTCATCCTGAGCACTTCCTTCGCAGCCTGCGGGGACCTGCCCCCTGACCCCAGACCACCCAGGACACACACGCGATCAATCTTGGATTGTCTTGCTTTGTTATCTTAGCCTTCATTCCTCCCTGGTATCTAGCATTCCTCGTGTTGGCGTCTTGACTCCCTAACTCGCCGCTACGGTCGAGAAATGGCCTTGGTGTTGCAATCCCTCACCCGGAGTCTAGGCGATAACAGGCATTTGAGACATTCGTGGTCCAAGCACTGGCTGGCTCCTTGGCGTGGGGCTCGGGAGTGGAAGGGGGAAACCAGCGCAGAGTCGTGGCTGAGGACGGCTCCCTCGCTTCCACCATCCGGTCCACACACCACGCCCCTCCCAGGCCGGACTTGCTGTCCGCAGTGAGCAGAGGCCAGCTGTGTGAAGGGGTCCACAATGTATGCAGAGACCCTCTGGGAGCACTCGGGAGCACGCAGATCTCACAGGAGGACGGCAGAGCATCGGTGACCCCGGGGAAAGTCTACCTTCCCTGAAGCTCCGGGTGCGACTATAGCGTCCCGCTCCCTGCACGTTTCCAGATGTTTTAGAGTGATGGGTTTCTGTAGGCAGCCTGGCATGTGCCTCCACCACACGTGGCCACATACATGGGTCTTTTGGAAAAAACCGTTTGTCAGGAGTTATCAAACACCATGTTGACCTCGTATCCCTGTTCAGGGAACGTATTTCAAAGACACGCTCCAGGAAGGAAGACACTCGTTCGCAGGTGGGAGGTTTTTTGAAGCCGGGCACATTTGGGAGCAAAGTTGGAGACCAGGAGACACCCAAGGATACATGGTACTTGGGCGCCAAGGCATTTGCCAGACATCTGAGGAGAGTGGCCACCATCCCTGATGTGACAGTCACATACAGCAATCTGCCCTTCCTTATGGGAAGTTACAGAAAGAGAATAGCTCTTTGTTGGAAAAGTGAAGATTGGCTTATTTGGTAGCATAGCAGGCGAGTGATGTTAGTTTCTTCCTTGTGTCTCTTCTCTTTTTGGTAACCTAGCTCATCTAGTTAAAAATGGATTCACCGCCACAAAAGGAAAGAAAAAGACATATCTATGTGGATTTGTAAGGCCCCAGGTGTCCAGGAGTGGGAGCATAAAGATAGCCCGAGATGTCCCCTCTCTCAGGTTTGTGCGCAAAACAGCATGGGTGCTCTGCGGGGGGTCGGGGGGAGTGAGACACGGGTGTCCTGCAGGGAGGGGCTGCCCCTGCTTCCAGGTCTAAAGGGCCCGTGTGCCGCACCCATTGAGGCTGCGATGTGCTGCTGTACTCCCAGCACAGTGCCTGGTATGAACCTGAGCCCCTAGGGGACATGCTCCCTTCCTCCCAAGTATGCCAAACAGCGTCATTCATCATTGTGCTTTTTGTCCTGCCTGTGTCATGTGTCACTGAAACCACACCCTAAAGGTACAAGCTGGGTAATGTCCCCGTTTTACAGACAAGAAAGCGCAGTCCTCAGTTGTCATTCAGTTGCTGCATTCCAAACGGGCTGCGCACACGTCTCCTCTACAGGGCTTCCCTTTGTATCTGCTTTTGCAGTGGGGAGACTGAAGCTGTAAGTGACCTGCCAGAGGGCCCACAGCCAGTAAGAATCAGTCCTGGAAACATGCATAGCTGCGTTTTCTGACTCCCAGTCCGCTTGCATTTTATCTTTGGAATTTTATGAAAGCCTCCTCTGTTCAAGGCACATTCTCTCTGGCCTCTGCAAGATCCCTGTCATTCTTCTTGTGTTCTTCCCGTTCTGCTCCCTTTGCTCATTACCAGCGTCTACTCAGGTGCCTTTGCTGGGTGCTGCACAGGTGGACTGCTGCAGGGCCATGATTGGGTACTTTTTAGTTTAGACAAATGGGGTTCTCTTAGAGATCTTCTCTTCATTCTGTACACATAGCTTATCTGAGGGCTGCATCTGGTCTTCCCTTGCCATTGGTCCTGCCCTGTTCACTCCTCTTGCCCCTGGAGATGGACACTAGGGAAGCGCAGCCAAGTTCTGTGGTGACACCTTGCACCTGTGCCCGTGGGGACTGTGGGAGAGTTTCTCTGTACAGACTCCAGGCGGGGATGGATGGTTGAGTCATTGGCTGTGCTCATGTTTAGTTTCACGAGTACTGCCAGGTTGTCTTCCAGAATGACTACACCAGGTTACACTTACACCGGTTAAGTGTGTAGAGCTTTCTGTTTCTCATACCCTCCCCAGCACCTGCTGTAACCAGATGTCTCAGAAAGCATGCATCTGAATGGCCTGAGGGCATCAAATTAGCATCTCTGTGATGCTTTTCTGTGTTGCAGACCTCACCTATCACAGCAGCCTTCCCGGTGGGAAGAACATCCAAAAGGAAAAGGAGTTTCTTCCTACTGTAACTCTCTTCTCTTCGGGCACAGAATTTCCCCAGAAATCCCCAGTAGACCCCCCTTCTGTCTCACTGGCCAAATGGGGCCAAGAGTCCACCCTAGGCTAGACCGTAATGGAGACAATAGGATTCGCCACAGCCGTCGTGTGCCTCTTCCAGATACCTGCGCAGAACTGGGGAAAGTTGAAACGGGGAAGAAAGCTGGTCATTCAGCCGCCAGTGGACTCTTCTTCCACCCTAGTTCTTTAATTGTACCAATTTTTTGAGTCATGCTGCTTCATCTTTACAAGGAATCATTCTCGAAACTCTGTGCAATTAGCCAATTTCATTTCTAAAGCAATGAGTCAGCGAGCCCATGGGCATTGCCTTGAGGACTTGATGTGTCCGGCCCATTTTGGAACCTGCCATTCTTCTTGCCAGGTGGACGTCAGACCTATTCCTATCCTGGCTGCCCCAAATTAGGTTTCTGTGTGGGCTTCCTGTGAAAGTGGTCAGTATGGAGACCCTGGGCCGAGCCCTGGAGCTCCTGCCTGTGGCACACTCTCGAGGCCGAATACTAGCACTGTAGGCAGTAGCTTCTCACTAGCCACGTGCATACTATACTGAGCCCTGCTATGGCCTAACCAAAGAAATTAATTTCTAAGTGATACCCAATAGTTACAATATATTGAATGCTTGCTCTGGGCCAGATGATCTCACATAGCCCTCTCTGACCGCCTGTGAGAACATCTCTGTTAATGTGAGAGCCCAGACTCCAGCCAGACCACCTGCAGAATGCCAGTTCTGACATTTATTAGCTGTGTGGCCTTGAGCAGGTCACTTCACCTCTCTGTGCCTCGGCTTTCTCATTTATACGAGGAGATTAGTGATCATGAGTTACAAGTACTGGATGACTGGGGAAATACAGAGTGCTTATTTAGAATACTTAGAATAACACTGGCACAGTGGACATGTATTGCTCACATCTGATAAACATTAGCTGGTGCTGTTGCCATTTCTAAAAATGAAGAAACCAGAGCATTGGAGAGATCAACTTACCAAATATCAGACAGGGCCGAGTAGCAAGGATTTTTTTTTTTTTTTTTTTTTTTTTAAGAAACCAATTTGGGGGGGTTTTTTTTACTTCAAAGCTGGCCTTTTTTTTTTTTTTTTTTGGTCCAACTATACATCATCCGTAGTAGCTCCATGGCTCAATGGGACATTGCCATCATGTTCCTTATCAGTAAGATAAATTTTCATCTGAAGACCCAGGAAAGCTTTTTGTAAAGAAAGTGTAAAGAAAAAGAAAAAAGCTAAAAAACAAAAAACAGTGTCTAATCACCAGCCTTAAAGATAATGCTTCCAGCAGCAGGTAGATGGGCAGGTCGTTCCTGGAAGGTGGCTGGGAGGCAAGGGTGTCGGGACACAAAAGAAGCCTGTGCCCTGGGACAGCAAAGGTACAGCGTTCAGTTCCTGGTTCTACCACACACCTTACGGGGCCTCAGTCTCCCCACCTTTACTTAAGTCAGATTTCTCTTCTATTTCCCCCCAGTAAGGATTTAAGAAAAGCTTTATAAACTAAGCATAATCAATGCTACTTATTCCGGAATTAGGATTTGACCCGTCATTTCCTGTTTGTCCCTATCTCCATTCTCATGTAGGCACAGTCACACGAAGTGTAAGCATGGTGTCCCCTAATCCCCTTTAGTCATGGGAAGTCTCTGAAGACCAGAACTTTAGTTAGAATCTTCTACAAGAGATTTGTCCTTGTCTAACGAAGACGGGGGAACTGGAGCCAGGAGCCCCTGGGATTTGGGGAGGGTGGGGTAGCTCTAGTGTCCGTCGATTTGGGGGAGCAAAGAAACAAGGGAGCTGTCTGCCGCCCGGGACGTGCCCTTGCCAGATCCTTCACACAAGCATGTTCAGCCATAGATGTGCTGGGTGTGAGGGACCAAACGCTCGGTCTGAACAGAGGGTCATGGTAGAAAAGATGGCTTTGTGGCCTGAATATCTGGGAGGACTGTTAACCCTAACCCTGTATATGTAACAGGAGACTCAACTCTCGTTTATTTTATTATTATTATTATTATTTTTAAATTTCAGTGTCCCGCCCTTGCTTTTCTGCTTTCCTTTTCTTCTTCCTTCTCTTCCTCCATCAGTTTCCAGCTCCCCAGCCCATAGGTCTCCCTTCCGCGAGGCAGTCAACTTCAAGAGTCTCGTCTGTGATTGTAGATGGTCTGTGCCTAAACGGCAAAATCCCTGTGTGTGTACCATTTCTTTCTCTACAGTATGAGGTTGCTGTGTCTTAGAGCACACGGGCACTGTGATTTAGGCCACGACCAGGGGAAGAAGACGGTCTGTTGCCCATCCCATTTCTCCTCGTTCCCAGGCACCATTCCCGTCTGTCACTTTCTAGCTGCTGCTGTTGTCCACTCTGCACTTGGGGCGTATTTCTGGGTGCACGTGATGACATGGAGACATCTGTGATGATGTGACTCTGGATCCCAGTGTGGTCCAGCCCCATTGGTGAAGAATCCCTCAGTTTCTGGTAGGTCCTATGCCTCAGTTTCCCTCTCTGCAAGGCACGAAGACTGGATGACAATTTGGGATGGCCTCCAGAAACGTGCCCGCCACAGGTGGCCCTCTGAGGACCCTACTTCTGCCCCAAGGGCAGCTTTTAGATCACGCTCTATTGATTCGTTCCCCTGGTGCAGAACCACACACCTGAAAGATGGCCAAAGCTTTCGTTCCTCAAACTCGAACTGCACATCTGTCTTTAGGGAACCCTTGTTAGATGCAGAGTCTCGTTCAGTCACTCATGTGGGGCTGAGATCCTGCACTAGGGGTGGGCTCCCAAGTGCTGCCAATGCTGCTGGCCCACACACTGACCCGTTCGGAATAGCAAGGAAACACCGAGTCCTATCCTTTGCGGTACCAGATACTGTCTAGAGCACTATACTGCTACACTGCATACATAGATTCCAGCTTCGTCACTGGTTAACAGTTCATGGACATTATCCTTTCATCTTCCTGATTATCCAGAGGGTGTGGGAATATATATATATGTATATATATATATATATATGCACATATGTACATGTTATATATAATATATATTTTAATATATATTTATGTGTTTATATATAATGTGTGTGTATATATCATAAAAATGTGTGTGTATATATATATATATATATATATATATATATATATATATAAACTGTTTTTTTTTTAGGCGAGAGAACTGTTCAGACATGTTAAGTAACTCAGCAGAGGTCACACAGCTAAGGCACACAGAGGAACGTATCAAGTAGTGAAGGCCATTTTCCATCACTGCTGTCCTCCACGAGCTTATGTCTGGAATGGGAGGCATCTTTGCACCAATGAACGGGTTGGATGGTGAGTATCATTTTCTCTTCTCTCCCTGTCTTTATCTCTGAGATTTTAACTCTGGTTTCTTACTTTCAGGAGCCCAGAAAACACTTGACACAGGTAGCATTGACCCAGAGAGAAGTGAATCCTTGTGTCCAGTGACTAGAAGACACGCGAACCCGGAACAAGGAGCCCAGGAGGTTGCTGTGCTTCCCCCACATAGGAGAGCGCCCACCCCTCCTGCCCCTCGCCTGTAACACATGATCCATTCAGCAGTGATTTGGTCACTGCTGAGCTGTCTTCATTGCATGTGATTTTGGCGGCAGAGTCGGTCTGGAAATTGTATTTTCGATTAAACCCCCTTGTTGAGCCGCTTTGGTTTTGAAAGGATCCCATTAGGGTGGATAATTATACAGCAGTTGCTATAGGGAGATATTTGCCTCAATTTCCGCTCTTAGGTGATTCAAATCAAATGTTATTTCTTTTCCTTCTCGGAGCTGTGTGTGACCATTTTCCTCGTACTATAGGCTTCTCATGAGTTATTTTTGGAAATCCAAAGCAAAACAGCCGTTTTGGCGGAGGCCGTTTCTAGCCTAGCAGAGTAAGCCATATGTACCAATAAACACAGCCAAAGAGTCCGTGTCTTTCAAAAACACCAAAACCATCTCCCTCTGTGGGGGTTAAATTCTTGGGGACCACAGACTGTCCTTTGTATCATCCTGTATTCCTTTGTGAACTCTAGTTAACTGAAGTCAAAGACAATTGAAAATCCTTTAAAATTTGGCACCCCTGGGGGGCTCAGTTGAGCATCTGACTCTTGGCTTCGGCTCAGGTCATGGTCTCGGGGTCGTGGGAAGGAGCCCCACACGAGGCTCCGCACTCAGCGCTGAGTCTGCTTGGGGTTCTCCTTCTCCCTCCCGCTGCTCCTCCCCCTGCTCACATGCTCTCTCTTTCAGACAGAATAAATTAAAAAAATATATAGATAGATAGATATTTATCAAAGTTCTGTCCATTTGCGAACAATTGTCATTGCCCTTTTGTTCAAGATCGCAGGCCTTGACAGAATTTTACTGGGGACAGTCTGGTCTCTGGTCTCCCATGAAACACAGAAATCCCTATATTTTCCCACTCCCTACTGTTTCCTTCCCTCCCCAGAACACACGTAACCTACCTCATTACGTGACTCAAGCAGACAAATCTTCCTCTCACCCAGTAGCAGTAAGTGTGCAAATAGTAGGATGGATACAAAGATGAATGAATAAAATCCCATTTTCCTCTTAAAAAAAAAAAAAAAAAAAAAAAGCTTGGGGTGCCTGGGTGGCTTAGTGGTTAAAGCCTCTGCCTTCGGCTCAGGTCATGATCTCAGGGTTCTGGGATCGAGCCCTGCATCAGGCTCTCTGCTCAGCGGGGAGCCTGCTTCCCCTTCTCTCTCTGCCTGCTGCTCTGCCTACTTGTGATCTCTCTCTTTGTCAAATAAATAAATAAAATCTCACAAAAAGAAAAGTTTATTACGCAAATAGTAAATGAATGTTTTTCACCTGGGGAGGGTGCTTTCCAAATAAAGCTAAGTTCTTTTTAATCACTGGGTCCCTATCCTGGTTTGTTCATCAGCTCTGCTTGGGTTATTTGGAACGCAACCTTGTAGACTTTTCTAATGTACTTTCATGCACACGCGCATGTACACACACACAAGTGGGCGCATGTGTGCCCAGGCACAGGGTGCTGTTATTTAGACCTTTGATAAACTAATTACTTGCTTTTTCCCCCTCAGCAACAGATCCTGGAGTTCTTTTTTAACTGCCACCGAATTTTATCCCATTGTGTGGGTATACCTTTTATTCGATCAAATACGTAAGTTCTTTATCTGTTCTCACACTCATTGTAGTTCAGGATCTCTTGCTGTGTTCATGTTAAGAAACTTACCATGTCCACTGTTGCCTTTGGTAGCTATAATGCATTTCATGAAAATCAGCCAGCTGCCTTGGAGATGATGCCAAACCAGTTGACAGAATCCTGGGAAATGCTGAGGATTGCCAGAGGGACCTGAATCGCCTTGTCTGTGGAAACAAGGGAGATGTACTGTGCCTGGGAAATGCCACAGGTCTCCAGAGAGAGTGATGTTAGATATCGCGTTGGCTCTGCTCATAGTCATCTGACGTTCTTTGATCAAGTCAATTCCTCTCCGCGGACCCTTATTTTCTCATCTGCACAATGGACTCAGTAAGCCTTTTCCATTACTGGACTCTGAATAATGGGATTTACACAAAGCCCCAGGTTTCTTACACAGAATGGATGAGCCCACCCTTCACTATGGGTCCAGATGGGAGAGGGGCAATTTTAGGATATATTTTAAATTTAATTTTATTGAATTAAGTATGTTTTGTATATTTTAATTGAAATATGTATATTTTAATTTTTTTTTAAAGATTTTATTTATTTATTTGACAGAGAGAGATCACAAGTAGGCAGAGAGGCAGGCAGAGAGAGAGGAGGAAGCAGGCTCCCTGCTGAGCAGAGAACCCAATGCGGGACTCGATCCCAGGACCCTGAGACCATGACCTGAGCCGAAGGCAGAGGCTTTAACCCTCTGAGCCACCCAGGCGCCCCGTATATTTTAATTTTTAAAGATTGTTTTATTTATTTATTATACAGAGAGAATGAGTGAGAGCCCAGGAGTGGCGGCCCAGAGGGAGAAGCAAACTCTCCCCGCTGAGGAGGGATCCTGACTCAGGGTCGATCCCAGGATCTTGGGGTCATGAGCTGAAGGCAGACAAACTTGTAACCAACTGAGCCACCCAGGCACCCCAAAATATATTTTAAATTTTTTAACTGGAGATGCAGCCCAGAGCTCTTAGCTGGGTAGAAGTCACGAAGTCCAGAATGTACCACCTTTGGGTCTTACTCTTATTACTTTATTATCCAACTAAAATGTATATATTTTCTTTTTCTTTTGCTCTGTGCGAGCTTTCTGTTCTAAGCAAGGCCATGCGGTGTTGAAAAAAGAAGTCATAGACCTCCAGTTCTTACAGGCTTCTGTAGTTCCAGCTGTGTGGTCTTAGACAAGTCACAAACCTCTGGATGTCCAACAGTTCATACTACGATTTCAAATTAGTCAAATATCTGCTTAAAAAAAAAAAAGTAAAAATCACACCCACGTGTGTTTCATCTGGCATTTCTGAGCCTTGTCACCTGTAGATAGTTCATCTTGCGACTTGATGGGACACCCTAAAAGGCCACCAAAACCCCTGAAATCACCTTTCCCATGAGAAGTGTGCAGCTGCCCTAGTCCCCAGTGAAGACCTTCAGTGGGTTTCCAGGGAGGCCTAGCGAAGGTTCTGCGAAGCCATGATTCATAGGTAGACTTCCCCTCACCCCCCGAACCCCAGAGCTCGTGTTGTTGTGTAACCCCTGCTTTGAGACCCAGGACCACACGGGTCCCAGGGTGATTCACACACAGGCTGGGTTTCCCTCGGGGTCCCAGTCAGGTTTTTCCCACGTGGGGCGAGAATTCTGGCCCCTGGCCTTGGCATTACACATTGGTCTGGAGATAGTGCAGTCGTGCAGGTGAAAGGTCGTGGTCAGTGGGTGTGAAAACTGCGTGGGTGCTGTAGCCCCACAGAGTTTCTGGGGTTCAGTTTCCCTGCTCCCCACACTTTTTCACCCTCCTGTGAGCTTCTGTATCTGAACATCCCTTGGGGTCAGTGTTCCTGGTTGTGCAGGTCTGTACGGGCTGAAGACAGTCTGGGCAGCTCCCCCACCGCGAGCTCCTGAGGCCAGGAGCATCACCTTGCCGGATCCTGCTCCGTCTTGAAGAGATGAAATAGGATTGCAGCAGGTGTTCAGTCCAAGCTACCATCCCTCCCCTTCCCCTGGAAAACAACTTTATAGGCTCTGAGTCTGTAACAGTTTCCAAAAGCCTGCCATAAATATTGTTCACGTGACCCAAAATGAAACAAAAAGGCATCCTTGTGAATGGAGAGAATAGCATCAGCATGATGCGTATCTTTACTTCGTGGGAAAAGGGACTGATGGGTCCTATTCATTTATCTACCCTCACTCATCCGGGAGTACTTTTCAGCAGGTGTCTTCCCTGTCCCCCATCCCCATTTCAATAAAACACTTACAAACCTGCTTTGCATTGTTACAGATAAATGTAGAGCGAGTCACAGTGTGCCTTCCTACACTTGACCCCCCTCCAAGTGATCAATATAGTTTTAATTCACAGCCTGGAAACTTTAAGAATGAGTCAACCTGACCTATGATTCACAGATACTTGATCTGAAATGCTTGATGTTGAGGGGGTGGGGTGGGAGGTAGAATCAGAAATAAGTTTCCTGACTCTAAAAATCAGCATAAGGGAAAAAGCATGGGGTTCAGGAGGGTGGGGGCAGGGGGTAGTTATCATCTTATAGTTTGTAGGAATGGTCCCTGCCTTTGGGGAGACACCCTGTGTTGGGAGGACTTAGGGTGACCACAGAGCTCTGTCTATGCAGTTAGTGTGCTTTTCCACCATTAAAAGTATTGCAGTGTGGAAACATAAATAAAGGTCAGAGGTTTTACTTTACTCATACGTGTATCCCCAGTGCCTGGCCTCTAGTAAACAGTTAGTAAATACAGCCTTGCTGGGTAGGTGAGTGAGTAAAGAGTTTTAACCTTCTCTCTTGATCCCCGTATTTCTTTTTTTCATACGTCTTTGTATGCTCCGTACCCCTAGGGTGACTGTACTATGTTCTCAACAGTATCTTTTCGATTAAGCCAGAGATCCAGATACCAGTCGCTTTGGTTGAATGTATGCAACAGGAGCTGTGTAGCCTTGTGACTTGCAGGGAGTTACCCAAATGATTTACAATTTATCCAAATACAAAGAACACTAACTTCCCTGCCTGCAGCACTACTCAGTTCTGGTGGAACTGGAGCTGGTGCATTTAGGATTAGCTGTCTGGCTTTGCTACCATTCTTGTCATTCTCTTCCTTAGCTAGGGGGTCATAGACCTTCAAAAATACATGTTATAAATATATATTTAAAATATTATAAGAGGGACGCCTGGGTGGCTCAGTTGGTTAAGCGGCTGCCTTCGGCTCAGGTCATGATCCCAGCGTCCTGGGATCGAGTCCCACATCGGGCTCCTTGCTTGGCACGGAGCCTGCTTCTCCCTCTGCCTCTGCCTGCCACTCTGTCTGCCTGTGCTTGCTCTCGCTTCTCTATGACAAATAAATAAAATAAAAAATCTTTAAAAAAAAAATAAAATATTATAAGAAATGGGAAAAGAAATTTTAAAAAGCTATCCATAATCTTATGACGCTCCATGGCATCAGAGCAATTACGTTATCAAAGGACTAGAAACCATTTGTGTTGTTTTACATAGTTATCCTAAGAAGCTGTTCACTGTTTCCCCATGGGCATTTTTCTGGAAGCACTGTCCATGTTCAGAGCAGTTTCAGCTGCCGTTGTTTAGTTTGCTTGTATCTATGTACTTGCTAGCGAGCAATTCCAGGTTGCTTACTCTTTTCTCCTTCTATAAATGAACCTGTCCTTCTAATATGTCCTGTTTCTCAGGATAATCTCAGAAGTACAATCCTCTGATCAAAATATATGAAATTTATTTAAAAATTATATCTATCTAACAATATAGAGATATTTAATAGACTTTATTTTTAGGGAAATAATAGGTTTATTTTTAAAAATTGAGAAGAAAGTATAGAGCTATATACCAAACGCCCTCACCACCATTTCCCATATTGTTAACATCTGACACTTGTGTGATACATTTGTTACAAGTTATGAAACAACACATTATGATTAAAGTCCATACTTTATATTCAGGGTCCACTCTTTCTGTTGTATCATTCTGTGGATTTTTGACACCTGCAAAATGTCGTTTACCCACCATTATATTATCACACAGCATAGCTGCACCATCCTAACAATCCTGTGTTCCACCAATTTATCTGTCCCTAATTCCTCCCAAACTCCTAGAAACCTCACTGATCTTTTACTGTCACCATAGTTTTGCCTTTTCCAGAATGTCTTATGGTTAGAATCACATAGTATGTCATCTTTTCTGTTTGGTTTCTTTCACTTAGTATCATGTATGTAAGACCCCTCCATGTCTTTGTATGCCTTGATAATTCATATCTTTTTAGTGCTGAATAATTTCCATTACCTGAGCGTACCCTGGTTTGCTTATTCATTCACCTACTAAAGGGCATCTTGGTTGCCTCCAAGTATTAGCAATTACAAATAAAGCTGGTGTAAAGTGTGTGTAGGTTTTTGAGTGGACATAAGATTTCAACTCATTTGGGCAGACACCAGGAGCCTGATTGATACATCACATGGTAAGACTATTTTTGCCTTGTGGAAAACTGCCGAGGTTTTATGTTCTTTACATTAATTCAGTGCTTATAGTTGTATTACCACTAACATATTAATCCTCAAAATAACCCCTACATTGAAGTTGACCTTCTGGTTAACATCAAATTTTATTGCGGAAAGGGACTTTGAAGATCTCTGAACCTCTACAACTCCTGAGAGCAACGTCTGCTTCCTCATCACTGCATCTCCGTGAACAAGTGTATGCAGTAGGTGCTCAGTTAGGCTCATTACACATTGACTACTGACGAAGGAAAACCACTTCACTGTACAGATAAGAGCATGGAGGTGCAGAAAGGAAAAGCAAGTTGCTTCTGAACAAACAGCAGTTTACTAATTAGCAGAACCAAGGCTAACGCTAACTATTGTGCTTTGTAGATGGTGAACCCATATTTTGGGTGGTCAGGCCCCGGATCACTAAATTCAAGCAGGGCAAGCTTCTGGACTCTTGAAACCATACTTAGTGTTACAGTGAACACCCTCTCCTCACTTTCAAGCTCACCTACTAGTCTGTACGACCACCATGCCACCCAAAGATGCCCCAAGTACTACTTCATTTAGGTACAAGTGCATTGAGGCTACAAAGTCTCATGGCATTAAAAAAGCAAGAGCGGTAATAAGTGAAAATAACAATAAAGTAAAGAATTATTGATTACTTAGTATTGTCAGTCTCTTTAAATATATTTAAAATATACTTAATTTACTCACAGCCACCTTCTGGTTAGGTGTCATTACAATTTAAAGGTAAGATGTTTGAGGCTTAGGGATGCTGCTAAGTTTCTCATGGCTCCAGAACTATTAATAATAACAGCAAATGTGTGTCCGTCCATTCTTGACTCCACTCAGTAGTTTACTATGCCATAGTTAAGAGCATGTGATTTTGAGTCAGGTGGACACGCGTTAATACTCTAAGGCTACTATTTTACCAGCCAAGCAGTCTCAACTTTGTGACTCCCGGCTGTGAGGTGACCATGTAAAATGGGGATAGTAATACCTACTGCGACAAATGCTATCTGCTGCCTCCTCAGTGGCCATGGTCTCTCCACTGCTTTGAACCATGATAAGTTCGGGTGGTATCTATCCCTGGGGCCTCAGGGAAGACCGGTTCCAATCCCGCCTAATGAGATGAGTCCAGATTGATTTAAACCAGGTATGGAAATGGCAGGCATGTTATCTAGTTTTGTTCGGGAACAGTCTTCTTTTCAAATAAGACAAAGTACCCCACAGGGGAAGCTCATTCCTATGTCCCGCCCCACCCCCTGCGGGGATCTAAGGTAAGATACCTGGAGGTGTAGCAGCCATCTTGCAGGCATGAGGTGACAAGTCAAAAGACCAAAATGCTGATGCAGAAAAGATAAGAAAAACCTACATCTTTGGTAGTTATGCTGTCCCACCAGCCCAGACAGAAGACTAATTAATTCTAGACTCTCTGTAATTGAAACAAGCCTACTTCTTTATGCCATTCTGAGCTGTCTTTTATTTGCAGCTGAAAACATTTTGAATAGATATATAGATTTCTACTGAAGCACAGTCAGTTTTAGGTCACTTAGTATGGTGCTTAAGAGCCCAAATTCCAGAGCTAGAAGTCCCAGGTTCTAATCTTGGCTCTGCCCCTTACTAGCTACAGAGATCTGGGCAAGTCATTTAGCTCCTGTGACTCACTGTCCTCATCTGCAAAATGCTCCAAAAACGTGCACTGAGTATCGAATGAAGGATACTAGCAGTTCTTACTATCATTACTATAATGAGCATTAAAGGACCTAATGTTTCATAAAGTGATGAAAATACTGCCTGACATGTAGTAAGTCGCTATATACCTGTTGGTCAAAAAGAGAAAGGGGGGTAAAAAAGAAAAAAAAAAAAAAAAAGAAGAAGAAGAAGAAGAAAGAAAAGTAGCCACTATTATAGGCGCGGGTTTGCAGCTTGATCTAATCATTTTGCCACTTGTGGTATTTAAAGAGCTTCTTGACCCTTTCACCACTGAGACTCCTGGAGCATGAAACTCGCCCTGAAGTCTGTCTCAAAGCAGCCACACCAGGGGTTTCTGTTTGACAGAAAAGGCCCCGTAGAGAACCGACCTGTGCAGGAGGTGGGGCTGTGGCTACCAAGTCGTGTCATGGAGTGAGTGACCAAAATACCCAAACTTGCCCATGCAAATGGGTGTGCATCTCCCTGACAGCCCTTTTAGAAGGTTCTAGTCTTTCTCAAACTTTTTTGAAAGGGTCTTTCCAGACAGTAGCTTATTCTCTTGAATCACAAATCTTTCTTTCGGGGGATGGGGGATGGGTCGGAGGCATGCAGGAAGGAAGGGGCAATCCCTGCTTTCCCGGCCCTTCTCTGCCATGAGGACGAGACCCCGGACTAGTGTGTGTGAGGGAGGCAGCTTAACCTGGGTCTCTCCGGCTTCTCGCTACCCATGTAGCCACCTTCGGTAGAGATCAGATTTGAATTGGGGCAAGGGCTAAAGATTCTTTGGATACGTAACGTTTGTGAGATTACAAGACCAGCTGGAGAGATGTGTCCATTAGCACACCTTGTGAGATCTTCCTTCAAAATGTATGCCCATTTCACCTCTTCTCACCCGCTCCATCAGTGGCAGTCCAGACCAAGCCCCATCCACCTTCTGCCTGGGCCACGGAGGGAGCGTGCCTCCTGATGGGCCTGGCTTCCACCCTGCCCTCCCTTCTCTCTCAGCAGCTAGGAAGATCTTTTCAAAATGTAAACCAAATCCTACAACTCACCTGCTCCAAACCCTTCAGGGGAGTGCCACCTCACCTAGAATAAAATCCAAAGTTCTTCTTGTGCCCTGGAAGGCCCTCCCTGAGAGGACCCTAGGTCCTCACTTCCTTCTTTTTCCTCTTGTTCACCCCACTTTCCACACGGACCTTCTTGCTATAGACTAAACATACCTCATCTCAGGCTGGCCTCAGGGCCTTAGCACGGAATGTTCCCCTTTTCTGGAACACTTGTCTCCTGCATGCGTAACTCATTTCCTCATTGCATTGAGATCTCTGTTCTGATGTCAACTCTATGAGAGAGACTGTCTCTGGCCGCCCTCCCTCAACACAGCTTCCCTACTCCTTACCTGCTGTCATTATCATAGTTTTTATGTCTTGCTGATATTATTACAGATTTGATGACTTTATGCATCTCCTACCAGAATATAAACCTTGTGAGGAAAGTGGCATTATTCTGTTCATTCAGATATTCACAGACCCCAGAATTTCCTGCATCTGGTGTTCAGTAAATATTAAATTGGATAAAGCCTTTTTTTTTGGGGGGGGGGGGTGTTGGTATAAATAACGTTTGTCTGGCCAAGTCCTAAGCCTGAGGTCTCTTATGAACCTGCTAAGTTGGTTCACAAAATACAAATCTAAATCTACATTTCAGAAAGCTGCGGACAGGCTCTAAACAATGGGAGCAGTGCCTGGTCCGTGGTTAACGTCCCAAAGCAAAGACTTCGAAAGTGAATGCGCAGGTTACAGGATGATTCCACCTGCCTTTGTCTAAAAACCCCTTCATCACATGGAGTTCTTGTTTCTGGTATCCAGAAGCACTCCCTGTGCTTCTGGATACGGACAAGCAGTCTCACATATGGCATCTTTTTACCAGGCAGATGCCGGTTCTCATCTGTGATGGTTTAAAAAGTGGCCCCGTTCCTTGACATTCTTCCCATTGAAAAATGGGATTGATGTCCTTTCCTTGAGTCGTGGTGATGGCTTCAAGCACTAGAGCCACAAAAGATCCTGCAGCCCCCTCCACATCGCCTTGGGGTCCTCTTTCTGAGGGATGTGCTGCGCGGCCACCTTGCTGAAGAAGCCATGTGTAGGTGCTCTGGTCTGTGGTCTCAGCTGAGCTCCCAGACAGCACCCCACCCTGGCCGACTGCCTTGCAAACCGCCATTTTGGATGTTCAGACCATTTGCTTTTTGAAATGACCACAGCCCAGCTGACATCTGACTACAAGGGTATGAGAAACCCCAAGTGAGAACTGCCCAGCCCAGCCCTTCCCAAATTCCTGACCAAACACTCATGAGTAACATAAAAGGATTGTTGTTTTATGATGCTGAGTTTTGTGGTAGTTCATCCTCAGCAATAGTAGCCAGAACCCTGCCCTCACTCTTCCTCCTGCGTCCTAAAGTGCTCTTGGCAAGTTTTACTTTCACACCCTGGGCATCAGATTTCTCCTGTGTAAGCTAGGAGTGACATTCTATAGTTACGTGGTCATTGCTTAGAGCAAAATCAAGTTTTGTTTCAAGCCTAGCTTGGTTCCCAGCACATACTGCATTTCCTCAAATCTGAGATGCTATCAGTTATACAACTCACTATTAATTTATGTGCCATTAAGAAAGGAACAAATGCCTTCAATTAGGCTACCAAACGCCATTTGTTGTAAGATGCATGCGTATGTGGAGATGGTGTAATTTGAAAAGCTATATTATCTTGAGACCTTTGATTTAAAGAATCACAAACACCTAGTTAAGCCCAGGCACAGAACAAGACCCCCAGATTTACATTTGTGTGGAAGGAGAGGAAAGCATGAAGCAAATGTGCTTTTTTTCTGAAAGTCTCCGATCTGTCATCTTATTTTACATGATATCGTGCAAACACCCATGGAGAAGACCCTGTGGTCCCCGCAGAAAGCACCTTCTCCGGGGTGCTGTCGAATGGTGAGAATTCAAATGGTTATCACACCACAGTTATTTAGCAAAAACGCATTTTGCAAAAGGAATGACGTCAGATCTCCAGTTCTGGCTATTAAGGGGACAAGTTGTTCACTGTGGAAACTCATCTCTAGCTGTAGTAACAGACGGCTGTTACCCTACTGCTCTTCAACTTTTGTATCTTTTTTTTTTTTTTTTTTTTTTTTAAGGACATTAGCTAGTAGCTCCTGTGAGATGTCACTGCCAGTGAGCGAGAGACGTCTGGGTAGTGGGAAGAATGATGGCAGAGGAGAGGCACGTCTAGTGCAGAAGCATTGGGATGTTAGCAGCTTTTATGTAGAACACCCCACTGAGTCAGTACAGCCTCCCAGAGAGGGTGAGGTGATGGTCCTCGTTTGAAAGATGATCTCCTTTCAGGACCAGAGAGGTTAAGTCTCTTGCTCAGAGACACACAGTTTTATTAGATCAACAATCCATTAGATACAGAGCTTGTGCTCTTACCCACAGTGTTTTGCTGATCAGGGTGTTTTTGTTGTTGTTCTTTTTGTATTTGCTTTTTTAACATTTTGATCTATTTGAGGGAGAGAGCAAGTGTGTGCATGCGGGGAGTGGGGTGAGAGCAGAGGGAAAGAGAGAAGCGGCTCCGAGGTGACCAGGGAGTCTGATGTGGGAGTGGATCCCAGGACCCTGAGATCATGACTTGAGCCAAAGACCGGGGCTTAACTGACTGAGCCACCCAGGCGCCCCTGCTGATGAGGGTGTTTGCAAAGACACGGGAGGGAGTTCATATGAGACTCCAACCAGCCCAGTGCTCAGCTCAGCGGCCATTCCAGTCCTGCTTAACAGGGGATTCCTTTTCATACCTTCTTGCTTTTGTAAATATGAGTTTTCCACAAATAAGATTCTTCTTACCTGCTCCTCTGCTCAGCGAAAACGAAATGTCAGGGCCCCTGGGCAGCTCAGTCCGGTGTCCAACTCTTGGTTTTGGCTGAGATCATGATCTCAGAGTTGTGAGATCAAGCCCCATGGCCGGCTGTGTGCTCAGCGGGGAGTCTGCTTGAGGATTCTCTCCCCCTCCCCCTGCTCACTTTTTCTTTCTCTCTCTCTCAAATAAATAAATAAATCTTAAAAAAAGAAAAAAGACAACCAACATGTCCTTCTAGGTCCAGCTGAAATGGGGCACTACAACCCTTGTTCCTATAGGATGAGTCCAGTGCATTGTCCCTGGAGCAGTGTGGCTGGGCCTCCTGGTTAACGTCAGAGGTGGTGTTTCTGTGGGACATTCCTATTAGACTGGAAGTTTCCTGAGGCTCCGGAGTTAGACCTGAGTGTGAAATCCCACCTCTATGACTTACAGCTTGTGTCCTTGGATAAGTTTCTTAGCTTTACTGGGCTTTAATGGTCGTACCTACAAAATGGGAACAGCTTCCTTCCCAGGACTGTCCTGAACATTAACTGTGTTTGCTTAGATCGCATGATAAGGGCTCTAGAATGTTTGTTATTCTGTGTAAGCTACTTGCTCAGTGTCTTTGTGCGTCATCGCAACCACCCTCTGAGGCAGGTTCTTTTACCTTTGTCCCCACTGTACAGGGAAGGAAGCTGAGTTGAAGTCCTGTCCCCTTGGCCCCACAGCTAGAAAGTGACAAAACTGGACTAGAATCTTGCCTCCGAAAACTTCCTTTCTTGATGGGATCCCATGGGAAATCTTCCATAGACGGAGTTCTGAAGAAGTTTTGTCACACGCCAGCCCCTCCAGATGTGCTTTAATTTATGGTCTTAATTTCCCACTCATTCCAGCGTAGGAGATCTTTATTCTGACCTGTGGGAAAAGGATGCTCGGACCAGCTTTGTCTTGGTGAAACGTTGTTTACGCGCTGCCCATTTCTGCCAACAACATGTTCCCCCACCTTCCGGCTCTTGTTGCGGGGGGCGTGGATTATCAGCATCATCATTGCCCATTTATATAATGAACTGAAAACACAGATCAGGTCACAGCCTTCGAAAGCTCAAGCAAATCCTTAAGTAAAATTCAGATCCCACCTCATTCCCGAATCCAGCAATGTCAGGGCCTCAGTCACCGTTTACTTCAAATAACCTGGCCGTTGAGTTTCTTTCTGGTTGACTATACCGCTGGTCTCACGGACACCCCCTAAAATGGCACCAAAGGAAAGCAGGCCTTTCTTACGTGCTACCTTCATCTTTTCCTCAAGGAGTATCAGTCAAATCCCTAAACAAAATGAACTTCATTTTATTTGCCAGAGAATATTCTGAGCCACCAGAGCAAGATCCATCACCTGGTGGGGCCTGACACCGGGCAGGCCCTTGAGAAGATTGGGCCCCTCAGAGTAGAGAGCAGGGGTGGGGGAGGGGGACCCGATTGGCAGCACAGCAGAGACCTTCCTGTGTGAATGTGATCTGTTGAAAGTCAAGGGGCTCAGAAGGGGCTCCCGGGTTGACTCACGGTCCCAGCTGGCTGTGTCGATCAGGCAGCAACTGCTGTACACCGGACCGCAGCCATCACATTGACCCCCTCCCCTGCTCTGCCCCAGAGGAGAAAGATAGCGGGGCAGAAATCATTGAGTACCAGCCCCTTGTCAGACACTAAGAGAGTTTCTTTGAATAGTTGGGGGGTTTTCCATGCTTGCTGACTTCTAATTTATTTCCATTGTCAGAGAAGATGTAGCGTGTGACTTCAATCCTTTGAAATAGATAACACTTACTTTCTGGCTCAGCTTCTCAGCAGGGAATGCTGCGTAGGTACTTGCCAGGAATGTGAACTCTACAGGTTTGGGTGAACTGCTCCACAGATGTCATTTGTGAAAGCCCGGGACTCTGCCAGGGGGGATGGATGGTAGTCACTCTGCCATGTTCCCAGGGGAAGGGCCAGGGCAAACCTCCACCAGGCAGAGAAGGCATGGCCAGGCTCTAACCCCAGGAGGTAGACACTGTGCCAGCTTGTTCCCTTGTGGCCCCAATAAGAAGAAAAAACTGAGAGCTCAGGAGTCAATGTCTAGAGATTTGCTCAAGGGAGGGAAGTTTACCCACAGAAGTGAACAGTGAAGCCATAGGGCTTTGGAACTTTCTCTCCCACATGCCTGCCTTTCCTCCTCATGGATTCAGCATCCATGTACCCATCTGAGACTTGTTTCTTGTAGTTGCTGTTCTAGGCTGTGCAATAATAGATTTAACATTGCCCCTGCGCTCCCAGAATTTGCAGGGCACTAGGGGTACAGATAATGAAATCGGCAGGTTTGGGTTTTTTGTTTGTTTGTTTGTTTTTCGTTGTTGTTCTTTTTTTTTTTTTTCTTAAGATTTCATTTATTTTTTTGAGAGGGAGGGAAGCAGAGAGAGGGGGAGAAGACTCCTCACTAAGCAGATATCCTGATGTGGGGCTCGATCCCAGAACCAAGGGATCATGACCGGGGCTGAAGGCAGCTGCCTAACAGACTGAGCCACCCAGGCACCCCAAGAAATAGGCAGTTTTGCCAAACAGAGTAGGAGGTCACAGCTGGTAAAGTGCATAGAGATCAGAATAGAGTCATTTTTGCCTAACTTCTCCCTCTGTCTTTCTCAGGGACACAGATTTGTAGATAAAAGAGGAGAATTTCCACAGGGAAAGTGAAAGATGGAGACAACATGGTCCTTTCTGTAAACCTGTTTAGGAAATAATTTCATGAAGGGCAAGGAACTCGTGGCTTCCTAGGGCCTGGCATGCGAGGAGCTTTGAGATGTGTGTGTGTGTGTGTGTGTGTGTGTGTGTGCGCACGTTGGTGTGTGTGTGTGCTCTGGACTCTTTACAAACTGGGGAAGCTCTGGATGCTTTTTGAATGTAATGCTTTTAAAATGTGTATGGTACAACACTTGGGATCACAAAGGAAAACAATTGTATTGAAATGCAACTCTTTGCAGGGGTCCTCAAGGTTTCTGGAGTAGTGATGAGATGTTTTATGAGCAAGAGAGAAATTTCTTTCCATAGGTTGGTAATACTCCATTTAGAAACTAGTTACCTCCGACACTCAGCTGATTTTCCCAACTTTTTAATTTCCCTTGTCCCCTGGGTGGAGGGAGTATAATAACCGGCAAGACAGGATGGTGGCGAGTTAAAAGGTTGACTTTGTTGGGAGGAAGGAAGGCCTGAGGCGGGGAGATGAGAGAATGTGTGTCTTTGGTAGCTTTTGGGATCACTTGTTGGGGTTTTCTACCCTAGCTGGGAGTTTACCTTATATAGAGTAAAACCTGGAAGGGCGGGGTGACTCTTCGTGGGAGCTGAAGGGGAGCCTGAGGTTCGGGCGGACACATGCTTTACTCTGGCAGAGGTTATGGGCCCCATGAGACCAGTCACATTCTGGAGGAACTACTGGCAGCCACTCTGCTTATATCTCCCATTCTTAGGACCACCCTAGGACCAAAGATCCACATCCCACCCATGAGACAACAGATACTGAGCAGAATTACTTCGAAGCTCCAGCCAGAAGCTGGGGGAGCGAAGATCTGATCCTACGTAACCCCAGGCTCTGAGATCTGTTTCAACTGCCGCCTGCCCAGCTGCCTCCCTGAAGCTTGGAGGCCATGGGGGCAGCTCTAGGAATCAGGTGGCCTGGGTTTGCGTCCCAGCCCGACTCTCAAACAGCATGATGGTCCAAAGGAAGTCCTGACCCTGCGAGTCCTCAGCTCTGAAATGGGGATGGTTTTATTACCTTCCTCAGAGTGTTTTCTTGATGACTTACAAGATCGTACATTTAGAGCTTGGAGCACATGCACCTGACATATAAGAGCTCCAGTAGACTAGGTTACTGTGACTATTACTAGTCCAGTAGGACCAGGACCAATACCCAGCACCCAGGGGTCCCTGGTGGATGATCGCTCCCCTATTTACTCCTCTGACTGGCAAGTGGTCAAGAGTTTGTTTTTCTGGTACGAAGGTTGCCCCGGTGTTCCAGAGTGACCCGGCCAGGCTGAGATGATTATACAACCCCGCATGCCCGGCCAAGTTCAGTGCTCGCCTTGGCAGCCTGCTAAGCCTGTACCGCTGGGGTTGAGGGAATGGCTACCCTCCAGCCGTTTCTCCCTGTAGAGAAGGCTGACCTTCATTCGGAATGATCTTCCAGGCCCGTGCCACACAGTGTGCTCACCCACCCACTCCCTCCCAGCACGACCTCTGTGTCCTCCCCCAGGGAGATAATAAGGCTATGGTGCGTTCAAGGTCCTTGTTTGTGGGGCGCCTGGGTGGCTCAGTGAGTTAAAGCCTCTGCCTTCAGCTCAGGTCAGGATTCCAGGGTCCCCGGATCAAGCCCCACATCGGGCTTTCTGCTTGGCAGGGCGCCTGCTTCCTCCTCTCTCTCTCTCTGCCTGCCTTTCTGCCTACCTTGTGCTCTCTGTCAAAAAAAAAAAAAAAAATCCTTGTTTGTTCTTCATCTCTATCTCTGCCCTACTGACTCTGTCCCCCACTGGCACTTCCCACACATGGAAAGGACACATCAGGGCTCGGGAGGTGCCGAGGGACAGGGTTGTACCCTCCATGGCTAATTGTTGGCATAGCATGTAATATGTGTCTTCTATATACAAACCTTTTCTTTTAAGATTTATTTATCTGGGCACCTGGGTGGCTCAGTCGTTTAGTGTTTGCCTTCATTTCAGGTCATAATTCCGGGTTCCTGGGATGGAGACCCACCTAGGGCTCCTTGCTCAGCAGGAAGCCTGCTTCTCCCTCTTCCACTCCCCTGCTTGTGCTCCCTCTCTTGCTGTGTCTCTCTGTCAAATAAATAAATAAGGTTTTTAGGGGAAAAAAAAAGATTTATTTGTCTATTTTAGAGAGTAAGTACGACTGGGAGCGGCAGAGGGAGAGAATCTCAAGCAGACTCCTTGCTGGGCATGGAGCCTGATGTGGGGCTTGATCTCACCACCCTGAGATCATGACCCAAACTGAAACTGCCCAGGCAACTCTGTATATAAACTTTTACAGATATATATCTATATATCTATATCTATATCTATATCTATATCTATATATATATATATATATATATATATATAATTTTTCATCATGTTGTGAGCCTTAAACAGTTGACTAGGGAAACCCATGGAAACACATCCTAAGCACTCCATGTTAATCATTATCGATCAGCGTGGCCATTCTCAGCAGTCCGGGGAAAAGGCAGGATGTGGCCTCAGTTGAACTTTTTGGCCTCCGAGTGTTAGCTTCCTGATGCCAAGTGGGGCTGCTGACCGCAGCCCTCATGAAGGTGAGGATCAGAAAGGGGGCGGGGGTTGAGAAAACTGGGGCCCAGAGGGTTCCGAATTGGACAGTGCTCTCCTCTTGCTCAGCTGGCCTGCCGGCCACCTCCCACCCCCCATTACCCATCAGGGCTATAGGGAGGGCTTGACTATAGCTCCTAGCACCCTGAGGGCTGCAGACTCAAAAGCTGAGAATTTCCAGCTGGCAGTCAGCCCCTCAGTTGGGCTCAATTTTCTCTTTCCCCACTTTTCCAATACTCTCTTGTAGCACTTTCTGAAACTCCCTAGTCTTGTGCTCCTAAACTCAGGCACTGATCATTGCTTCATTGTCACAGCGGAGCAGAGGCCCCCCGGGAGTTCCCAGTGCCCTGCAGCTCATCCCTTCCTCCAGGCATGGCCTTGGGCCCTCCTCAGGCCAGCCTGGCCCACCTCCCCAGGGTCTGTGGCTGCTGTTGGAAGGAGGGAAGTCCCTTCTCGCTACACAGTCTTCCATCCACTTCTTTGGATCTTGTACTTTTCTTGCTGCTCTAGGATACCCATCTTGGATGGCTGAAATGCAACTCAACCCAAATGCCCCTACCCTGAGCTTTGCCGGATGGCCCCATCTGAAGCAATTATATATATTTTTCAACCTTAATATCTCTCTGTTTTTTAAACTTCTCATTTTATGTATTTTACTTATTTGTTGCCACATTCCATAAGGAATGATCTCACCCGCACCATGCCTAGGCAGATGAGAAAATGGAATGAACGTGGGCTTCCCTCCACCCTTCTGCTCTCCCATTTGTGAAATGGAGATGACCACTGTATTGACAACCCTCTGAAGAATTGCCATAAGGCTTAAAAGAGGCTCTTGACCTGAATGTCTTGCACATTTTGAAAGATCAGCGAATGAATGAATGAATGAATGAATGCCTTTATGGTTCTATCTGCAATTGTCAAAAATAGGGAGGCTTTTACTATCATCCACACTGCCCTTAGGAATTCTACACCAGGAGCTTGCAAACCTAGGTACCTGGTTAGACTCCTGGGTCAGCCACGATGTATGTGACCCAGGAATGTGCTGAACCTTCCCGTACTGCAGTGACATCATCTAGGACAGGCGTCAGCAAACCATGTCCTATGGGCGACCTCCAATCCGCTGCTGCTTTTGTGGGGACCGCAAACTAAAAACGGGTGTTACATTCCCAAATGTCACTTGCATTTGAAATTTTACATTTTTGCATGTACGTTTTATTTATTTTCTTTACTTTTTTAATAGAGTCATTCCTGTGCTAGTTCTTTTCCTCTTTTTTTTAAAGATTTTATTTATTTGACAGAGAGAGATCACAAGTTGCCAGAGAGGCAGGCAGAGAGGGGGAAAACAGGCTCCCTGCCAAGCAAAGAGCCCGATGTGGGGCTTGATCCTAGGACCCTGAAATCATGACTTAGCTGAAGGCAGAGGCTTAACCTAGTGGGCCACCTAGGTGCTCCAAGTTCTTTTCTTCTCTTTCCTTTCCTTTCCTTTTCTTTTTTTTAAGTAATCTCTACATGGGGCTTAAACTCATGACCCTGAGGTCGAGAGTCACACGCTCCTCTGACTACGCCATCCAGGTGCCCCTGCATGCACATTTTAAATGCAAATGTAAGCTAACTTGACATGTAAACATTTTTCCTTTTTTTTTTTTTTAAGATTTTACTTAAAATCTTAAAAAAAAAAAACCTTAAAATCAGAGGGAGATCACAAGTAGGCAGAACAGCTAGGCAGAGAGAGAGGGAGAAGCAGCCTCCCCCTGATGTGGGAGCTTGATGTGGGGCTCCATCCCAGGAACCTGAGATCATGACCTGAGCCAAAAGCAGAGGTTTTAACCCACTGAGTCACTCAAGCGCCCCACATTTTTATATTTTTATATATTTTTCACTTTTACATTTAAACAATAAAAACTCAGAAGAAGGATGGTATTTCAAAACACATGAGCATCATAGGAAATTCAGAGTGTCTATCAGCAGAGTTTGCTGGACGCACAGCCACTCTCGCTCATTGTCTAGTGGTCCATATGGCGACAGAGGGTATATACAGCACCCACAGTGCACAAGGCATAGCTGACCAGTTGGGGCAGAGGCTGCACGGCTCACAAAATTAAAAAAATATATATTTACTACCCGGTCCTAATGAAGAAACTTTGCCAATGCCTGGTCTCTGAAACAGGAGCAACAGTGCACACCCGCCCCACGGTGTGTGGATGAAATGGTCAATTCAAGTGCCTAGCACCAAAGAGAAACTCTAGAAAAGTCCATTCCTGCATCCCTTTCCCTTCTTCATTCCCTTCCACAGAGAGCACCTTTATTTCAGGGTCCAAGCCACATAAAACCATAAAAAGAGAACGGCAGGCTGACTCCCATCAGTGCCCTGCGCAGACGAGCCTTCAGACCGCAGGACTGTGTTTGCCGGCTCTGTCCTCCGGCCGTTGGCCTCCCTGTCTGGTCAGTGCGGCTGCTGTGGGTGGGGCCACGTCAGAGCCCCTCACGCCCTCAGGGATGGCTGGGTCCCAGACACGGCTGGGGGCAGTCCTGCAGGGGTGCCCTACAGAGCAACTTCTTTTTCATTTATCAGAGGTTGGTGGTTTCCATGGCATCGTTTCTGGCTTCGGGCATTTCTGGAAACTGGGCCCCTGCTGCACATAAAGGTGCCCGGAGCCACACTTTGGCTCAGTGCAGGATGACTGCTTGGCAGAGGCAGCCTCTGGGCTGGAATCCAGCATCTTGATTGTGATTTGGGGGATGGCATGAAGCTGTGGCAAGACCCAGGATTTGGGATTCGGTCTCAAATCCCAGCTCTGCCCCTCACAAGCTCCGGGATGTACCCTCTGTGCTGCTTTTCTTCATCTGGAGAGTTGGGGTGATGGTTGCTTCTGGGGATGAACACAGCCATGGAGTTGAATAGTTGTGAGAGAAATGTATGGCCTTGCAGATTTTTTGCTTTTTGTAAGCAAGTTCCTGTGGTCCCTGCTCTGAATATCAAGACCACCCTGTCCTTCAGTGACCACCGATCTCATTCCCCCCGATTGCAGGTGTGTGGGCAGTTACGATGCCCTCTCTGAAATACTTAGTTTTTCTTTTGGTGCCCTCATTCCGCCGGAGGATTCCAGCCAGCTCAGAATGGACTTCGCAATGCCCCGCTGTTCTCATGGGTGAGGTGGTGTGACTTTCATTTCTGTGTAAGAAGAAACTCTAGCCACCTGTGTAATGCTGGTGTTTTCATCAGGGATTGGCCACATACCCTGTGACGAGTCTCAGCCTAGAGAGCGACACTTTATGGGCAGTGAGTCAAGATTAAAAAAGGAGGACCCCACTAGATACAACTTACTCTTCGGTATCAAGGGACAAGGCGCTGACTGGGAGCCAAAGGAAGTTCATTGTGTCTGGGGCACAGAGCACATGGGTTTCTTTCATTGTTACAAACGGAAAGACCTTGGACACCTCAGTTACCCCCAGTCAGCCTCAATGTTCCAATCTGTAGAATGGCAACAATGATACCACATTGGGTTGTACTAAAGACTACCTATGATCAAGTGCCTGAAACATAGGAAGGAGTCATATATTTTTATAATAAAATATATCATTTCTCAGTTTGGGAGAGAGATAGTCAACAATTTCTGCCTTATGTTGACCCTCCCTGTGATGGTCAGGGCCCACCATTAGGAGACTCTTGCAACCTTGGCTTTGGGGCTGGTAGATGGCATCTTCCTGGGCAACATTTATCAATCAAGGGCTTCCTGTCCGCCATGCTGGCTGAGCAAGACTGCGTCACCATTTTGTTACCATTTCCTGCTCAGCAGGTGGTTTTCTTCCTTTCCCTCTGCAAGGACAGAGTAACAGGTGTCCTGAGTCCTAAGCCCCAATGAAGAGACGGCTCAGGAACTGCTGCAGGCTGAGTCCAATGAAGCAAGTGCATCCTTGCAACTCAAGCAGCCAGCTTCCAGCCCAGATGTCCAGGCATGGAGCCTGGTCACATGGCTTAGAACAGGACCTGGAACATCGTCTATGTCTCATAAATGCTTGTTGGGAAGATAAATGATCACGCTTTGTAAATGTCACACCACCTGCTGCCCTCAGAGGCTCCGGCCTCATGTGACTTTTAGATCACGAGGCCCTGACTGACAGGTGAGGTCCAGGCTCAGTGAGAGCACATTGCAGCCCTATCTGGCCCTCCCCAGGTCCCCAGTCCTGCGACACTTCCTCTGCATCACCTGGCCTGGCCGAGTGTCCTCTTCTGCCTATGCCTAGGGCTTGTCCCACCATTGTCCCTAGGCCAGCCCTGGCAGGTACAAGAAGCCGGCCACCACGACCCCACCCCCAGCCACATCTGGATCTTCAGGCTCAATCTCGGTCTCCATCAGGGATTGTTAAATTATAGTCTGTGGGCTAGATCAGGTCAGGGGTCTGTTTTTATAAGGATTTTGGACTAAGAATGGCTTTTAGATTTCCAAAGCATTGAAAATTTAACAACAAAGCCTGAAACATTGGCTCTCTGGCCCTTTATAGAAAAGACTTGCTGACTCCTGGCCCAGACAGCCCTCTGATATGCCAGCCAGGCTCCATTGCAAGGCTTCAGGCTCAGACTCATTTCTTTTCTCTTATCAACACTGAGTCAGGTCGGATTATCATCCCTTGTAAAGATGGGGAAACTGAGGCATAGAGAGGTTAATGCACTTACCTAAGACTCTTATAAAAGGCAAAGCCAGGGTTCAAACATAGGAAGGCTAGCTTCAGAGTCCATGCTTTTTAAGCATGGTGCCATTTTTCATCTGGACCCTGCCAAGGTCAAGCTTTAGGACTTGTCCAATACTCCGCCGATTCCGAGTTCCTTACTGCAGTAGTGAAATTCAGAAAACACTGCCCCCTCAAGAGTGTAGTTCCCCCAGCCTCCCAGCCACCTTCCCACCACCTCCTAAGACAGCTCATCTCCAGCTTCCAGGGCTGTGGTGCCTCTCTACCTTTCTGCCCCACATGGTGGTGTGGGACCCTATTTCATCCTGCTCTCTGAGGCTGGAACCGTCTCCATGAGCCAGGCCTGAAGTTGTTCCCACTGAGTCTCCCTTCCTGAAGCATTCTCTGTGTCCCTCTTCCATTCTGTCTTCTCTACCCATCCTGTCCCTCCAATATGGAATTGGATTCCTGGTGCATGGCCAGGGTGTTGCAGTGGGAGATGCCCTTAACTCCTGGTCCTGAGCCCTGACCCCTTTGTAGCCCCAGGACCTTGGCTGAGACCTTCCTCTCCGAGGAGGCCGGGGAGAAGCCCCAGGCTTTCCGGCATCACAGGGAACAGCAGGGCACAGTGGAGGTGTCGAAGACCAGGGGAAATGTTGCACTTCAAGGCTGAGCAGGTGGGGTGGTGTCTCTGTGACCAACAGTCTGGGTGCAGGGGCTCAGGAGGGGTAAGAATGGAAAGACAGCTGCCAAGAGGAACAGAGAGCTTCTCAATTCACCTCCTCCCCGGCCCCTCCTGACCACAAGTGAAGACGGAAGCCATTTTCTAGCTGTTCCGCTGTGGACAGGCTACTTAACGCTCTGTGCCTCCATATTCCTGTTTTTCTTTTTTAAATTTAATTTTTTTAAAAATAAATTTTATTTATTTATTTGGTAGAGCGCACAAGCAGGGAGAGCAGCAGGCAGGGGGAGAGGGAGAAACAGACTTCCCGCTGAGCAGGGAGCTGATGTGGGGCTGGATCCTAGGACCCCAGGATCATGAGCTGAGCTGAAGGCAGAGGCTTAACCAACTGAGCCACCCAGGCGCCCCTCCTCTTTTTTTTTTTCAAATGGCAATGGTGAGGGCCTGGGAGGATCTTATGTAGAGATCACACATTCCTGGTGCACAATAGGTGCTCAGCACGAGAATGACTCCTGCTGGGCTCCCCGTCACCAGCTGACCCCTTTCCTGCAGAGGTTTCCTCTGTGACTACAAGCTGACAGCACCAAACATCTTGCTGGGCACGTCGTCTGGATTGTGTTTCTATTGCCATGTGCCCAGACCGCCCCATAGACCCAGAGCTCAGTGGCCGTGATGGCAGGGACTGTGTGGGACCTTGTTGGCTGCCTGGTGGGAGCCGCATCTGCCGCATTTGCCAGGGCTGCCTCACTTGGAATCCTGCTCTCCACATCCCTGCAGATGGCCCCGCTCTGGGAACCGGCGCCTGCTTCCGTTGGGGGATGCCGAACCGTGAGCTCTTCCCAGGTCTTGCGGGGAAAGGTTCTCTCAAGAGCCCTTGGGGTCTGAGTGTGCGTAGGAGGCCTCTAGGTCAAGGCTGGCAAGAGAGGCCTCTTAAGGGCCGGAGCGGCATGTTGTGTTTCTCCTCCTGAGGCCTGGAGAGGCAGAGCACAAGTGAGAAACAGGGGCCGCTGCACCCAGCCTCCAGACTCGTATCTGGCTGCCTCTACCTTGTCGCCAAGGGGGTGTCCCGCCAGCATCTCAGACTTCTGATCCCACTCCCTTTGTGTCTTCCTGTTTGTGGTCTCCATCTTCATTCGTGGCAATGCCAACTTTTCGCTTGCTCAGGCTACAACCTTGGAGTCAGGTAGCCTTGGGTTCCGTTCGCTCAACTCTATCGTATCCAGACCATCAGCAAACCGTGTCCGGAGCCCCACATCCTCTCACCTCCCCACAGCCCCTACCTGGGTCCCAGCTGCCACCATCTCTTGCCTGCATGAGGACAACAGCCCTTGACCTGTCTCGGCGTCTGCCATAGTCCCTCTAAGTCTGTTCAAAAAACAATAGCCAGGGTCAGCCTCTGAAATCAGCCCAGGGCACATGACCTTCCTGTCTCAGGGCCCCTGCAGGCTTCCTATCCTATTCAGGGCAAAAGCCGCAGGTCTTGCAATGGTCTGGGAGACCCGTGCACCCCGGCCCTGCTACCCTGGTTGTGCCCTAGCTCCTCTGTCCCATGGACCGGCCTGTCACCTGCCCTGCCCTCTCTCAGACGCTCGAGATTCTCTGCTTGCTGGACCCTCTCCTCACTGCCCACTCGCTTGTTCAGGGGCTATAAGCTACCATCTCAGCCCGGCCTCCCCTGGCCGCTGTAGTTCCCATTTCTGCGTCCCCCGCCTCCGTTCTGCAACTCCCATTCTTCTCTTTCCTGCCTTTATTTTCCTCCGTTTTTCTTGGCACCTTTTTAGCGTGCCTTACCATTCTGTGAGTCGATCCATGAGTTCCCCCTATCTCCCTGGAGATGAAACTCCGGGAGGAGGGGGGTCAGGGGGGCCTGATTTTTGTCTTAGCCCCTGCCAAGAACCACACCTGTGACATAGTAGCATTCTGTAAATATTTGTGGAATGAATGAATGAATGACCTTAGACCAAAGACAGGCAGCACAGAAAATAAACCTTAAAGTGATAAAATACATGTGTTTTGTATATTTATATATGGTTGAAAGTTTCAGGCATGTATATCATAGATATACATGGCATGTATATCAAGATATATATAAAATGTATGTGTGTATATATATCTTTCAAAGACCAAAATATATTTTATATATATATATAGCCAAGGTGCCATATTTTTTTGCAAAGGAAGACGCTTGCTGGTTTCCCTGGCGGCCTGCCAGGATGCACTCAGGCAGCCGTGTACAGTAAACAGGACACTTCCAGCCTCTGGTTTTGCAGAGCAGAGAGCATATCATTGCTGGCAAGTTCCCGCCTCACCTCTAGCTCTCTGGAGCGGCAGGCCAGTCACAGGTGTGGTGCGTCTGCCTATGGAAATGCGGGGGCCTGGGTCCCTGCCCGTGTGTCAGAATCCTTGAGGGACGCTTGAGCACAAGCTGGAAAAGGCATGTCCATCTCAGAGCGGGAGGAGCTGGTGAATTCCCCCATGGTTCCTCTGTGTCTCCTGAACCTCCTTCTCCCTCCCCTCACTATGGTCCAGACGCGCTGGCTTCTTTGTGTCCCTCTCCTGCTCATCCAGCCCCGTCTCCAGCTCCCGGCTCGGCTGGGCGCTCACTTACCTGTGTCGCTCTGGGTACTGCATAGAGCCGGGGCCTCCAGAAAGACACATGGGCATCCTACAGGGTGACTGTATCTAGAGATAGGGTTTTTGCAGATATAATCCCCAGTGTTGATGGCATCATTCTGGATGAGGGTGGCCTCTAATCCAGGGACAGTGTCCTTGTAAGAGAGACAGCCACCCAGGGGAGAAGGCCATGTGAAGGCGGAGGGAGAGATTGAGGGATGCGCCTGCCAGCCGTGCGATGCGTTAAGGTTGCTGGCCACCTGCAGCGGCTAGAGGAGGCCCATAAAGTCCTCGCCCTTTGGGTGTCACAGGAAGCATGGCCCTCCGGACACCTGGGCTTCAAGACGTCTGTCCCCCAGAGTGGCGAGACAATACATTTCTATGGTTTTAAGCTCCCCACCTGTGGAACTCGGGCCACCCCAGGAAGCTCACACACCTCCCCTTTCATCCCTCAGTTCTCCTCCTAAATGCCACCTCCCTGAGGGCTTTGCTGGCCTCCCAATCATGACCTAGTCCCCCAGTCACACACCTGAGCCCGTTTTACTGTTCCTCCACCAGCTGCTTATTACTGTGTGTGATTCTGTTTTGAAAGCTTCCCCCACTGCCTGTAAGGCCTCTGCCGGGGTCTGTGGGGCCTCCTGTGTGTCCTCAGTCTCTAATGGAACACATGCACACAGTAGGCGCTCAATAAAGTAGTTGTCGGATGCATGCATTAGCAGTCCAGGGGAATCTTCTGGACTTACAGAATCAGTTTGTGTCACAGAAGCCCCTAGTCAGAAGATTTACCCTGGGTGCTTCCCCTGGAAATCCTCAAAGTTCAATTATTCAAATTGAGTTGTTCAACCTAAGTCAGTTGCTGTAACACAAGAGAGACTGAAGGCCAGTGAGGACTTTCCAAATGAGGGTCTATTCTTACTTTTTAGCCTGAATGTGTTTTCCTGCCAAGAATCAAAAATGACTTTTACCAAGCGGTTAGCAACACCTTAAACAGGAAAAAAAAAAAAAAAAAGGAAGAAAGAAAAAAGAAAAAACCTCCAAAAATGGAAGCCCTTTCACACTTCCCCTCCGCCCGCCTGGCCCCTGGACCTCCCAATCTTGTCTCCTGGCTCATGATGAATAGCAGCCTTATTTTGGACCTCTCCAAATTCTGCGGTATTTTCCCTTCTTGGGCTTTTGATGGAGATGTCTGGTAGGTACTTTTAGGTGCTTCTGGAACTGACAGCTCCTCTGAAACTCATCTGTCCCATGATACGTAAGTCTGGCCTCTACTGGCTTCACAATGGCCTTTATCGAGCACCTACAGTGGGGCCCGCCAGCCACACAGAGGGCAGGTTGACAGCCTGTATCTTCCTTTCCACTCAGGGTGTTCCAGAATCCACCTTCACCAAGAAGTGATCTCACTTCAGAGCTATTTTACTGATGAGGAAACTGAAACTCAGAAAGGTTAAGTGATTTGCCTAAGATCACACAGCCAAAAAGTATAGAACCCTTTTCAAATCTAGGTCTATCTGACTTCAAAGTTAGTGGGTTCCCCCCGCCCAGCTCTACAGATGATAAAAGCATCCCTAACCAGAAATTGCTTATTAACAGCAAGAAGCTTTATTTTATAAGGATTTGGCTGTGGCTGGGACCGTCTGTGGGGAATCTAGGAGCCCGTGGGGAGGCTGTGGAGAAGGGGTTTGGTATTAGATTTATGGACCCAGGACCCTGGGGGTGTGCTCAGGACACTCCACAGACCTGGTGAGCACTCTGGCTGGGGGACGGGGTTGTCATCCTGTCCTAGGACTGTGCTTCCAGATTCTGGGCACGAGGCTAGCCACTCCCCTCCTCGAGGCTTGGTTTCCCCAACCATAAAATTAAAAACTCCGATTCAGTGATCTTCAAGCTGGTGCCCTGCCTTGATAATCAAGGACTTTAACACATCCTGGGGTCCTGCCACTGTTCTTCTATGCCCCTCAAACTCAAACCTTCCAATTCTATCTGGAGCGCAGAGCCTACATCGAAAATCCCAAGGCATCCGTGCAGGGCCCTGCTGTCAGAGGCGCCTCCTTCCTCTCTCTCCTCTTCCCCTTCAGCTCCCATCTTCTCCTTTCCTGGAGCCAGGGACATGTTTCTTCACCTCTCTGAGCTTCCATGTTTTCCTCTCAAAAGCGACCTCAAATGAGAGTAAAACCCACCTCATTGGCTCACTGTGAGGACGAAACCAGAGGAAGCAGTAACCAGCCTTCCTGACTTACTAAGGGCCTGAGCTGTGCAGGATGGGCCCAGATGCAGACTTGGGAGCTAGGTGGACAGGTTCGAACCTTGGCTCTGATGCTTCCCCACTTACTAGCTGTGTGCCTTTGGGAAAGTTGCTTTACTTCTCTGTGCCTTAGTGTTTTCTTTCATAAAGTGGAAACCCACCTGCCAGCTTGTTATGAGTGTTGAGTGAATTTATATTTGTAAGGCACATAAAACCGTGTGGGGGTGTGTAGCCAGTGCCATCTAAGACTCAGCAATCATTAGATCATCTGATTCTCAAATCAGCCTGTCACGGGGGTGCTGGGTCTATCCTTATTTCATAAACGGGGGAGTTGAAACTTGGCCAAAACCTTGCACCTGTGTTGGCCAACAGGATCATAACCTTAAGCATCTGCCCTTTGCTCCTGGTGGGGACCAGGGCATAGGCACAGGAAGGGACAGTTTGGCCGGGCAGGGCCGTGGGCATCTGTGAGGGGCTGCACAGGCCCCATATGCATCCCCAAACAGACATCAAATAGCAAATAAACAGCAGGATGGGCCCAGATGCAGACTTGGGAGCTACAACAGATCAAGACAGAGATTGAAGGATAAAGTAAAAAGCTTGGCTTCATCCTCTTTGAACAAGAGGCCCTGCGTTTTCATTTTGCACTGGGTAGGCCTTGCTAGTCATGTAGCCAGCCCTGGTAACTCACATGTCATAGGTGAAATGGTAGCTGCCTTCCCTGTCGACAACCCCCCCTCGCCCCCGCAAAATGCTTACTTGGAGTTCAGTAATTTGGTGCAGTTTGTTCTGGCTCTTGATTCACCGGTAGAAAGAGTCTTTCGACGAAAACCCGGATGGTGGCACTTTTGCTGCTTTCCACAAAGATGCCTTCCCCAGAGCCTGCTAAGGGCTTCATAGGATCTGTATCCCAAATGTGGGCCGTTTCCCATCCCGGAGCCCTGTTTGGTAGCGGGCGATAGGGAGATGGTATTTTTTTTTCCTTCTTCTGTAGCTATAATCTTCAGAAGCAAAGAGCTCTTTTTAACAGACACCGTGGGCAATTACTTTATGCAAATGCAGCATCTCCGAGGCTGGCGAGGCTGGGGCAGGCCATGGAGGAAGGAGAGGTGGACCTCATGGGCTGGGCAGGGCGCCACTAGCGAGGCCCTGCTAGCAGGGCTTGGCTCCCTGTGCTGCTGCCCCCATGACTTCTGGGAGGAGCCTCAGGCCATGGTGGGAGCAGTGGGAGGCTGACAGCCAGGCTGCAGGCACCTCAGAGCCGTGGGGCGGGAGAGCTGCTCCTCTGGCCTGTGTCCCGTGGAACAGATGAGGCTCCTTAGGGTAGAATAAGCAGCAACCACAGGCTGATCCCACGACCCACCGCAGATCGGCACCTTCAGATCTGAGCGAGAGGCCTCAGACAGAGTGGGATAGACAACGTGCCTGACTGAGGGCAATGCCTCCTGGCTTCAGTGCAAGCCAAGACACATCCGGGAGGTGGAACATTCCAGAAAGAGTGAGGGATGTGGGAGGAGCCCTCTAGGAAAGCTCAGTAGGGGGGAAAGGTGGCCTGGGATTAGATAGGAGTCTGGGGACAGTGGGGCCTCAGCCTATTCCCTTACCTGGGAAACTGTCCTGTCTTCCAGAGCCCGCTCCCCAGGCAGCTGGGCTAGTCTCTTTTCCACTGCTGCCTTGGGCATCTTTGAAACCCCTGGATGTGGCAGCTTATGCACTGGACCCAGTGAGGCATCCATGCCTCCTTATTGTTAGTACGCCAGTTCTCACCACACCCTCGAAATTACCCCTCCACCCACTGGCTCTGCTCCCTCTAAGCACAGCATCTTTACCGAGCCTGACAGACTTCTGCTTCTCTGTTGACAGGAGAATGTGCAGGAAGGTGGCGGCAGGGCACAGAAGACTTAGCCTAGGGGTCCTTTGGGTGTATTTTGCCATGTGTCTGAGAGGGGACAAGACTAGTTAGGGTCAGAGTCCAGATTAGCTCTTTGAACCTCCAACGTGTAGTTGAGTATATGCTTTTCACTTGTGTTTCTCATTTTCTTATGATAGTTGACATTGACTGACTTCTGTCTCCGAGCTTGGCCCTCTGGCTGGGCACTCTGTATACACAATGCCTTTTGGTCTTTACTTTTGTTTTCCTACCTTCCTTCCTGTAAGCTCGAGGCCCTACGTGCGGCTTGAACTCGGGACCCTGAGATCAGGAGTCACATGCTCTACCTGCTAAACCAGCCAGGCACCCCTTTGATCTTTTCTACTGAGATATAATTTACATGTGACAAAATGCAAAGACCTTAGGTACCAAGTCTGGAGAGTTTTGACAAAATGTACCCAGCCGTCACCCTCAAGTACCCACACATCACCCCAAATACAAATACAAATACAAATGCAGGACATTTCCTTTCCCCCAGAAATGTGCTGGAGCTTCTTCTCATTCATTCTCCTACCACCTCACATGCAGGTGACCGATGCTCTCATTTCTGTCACCTCGGGTGGTACAGGCTTGTTTCCTGGTTCTAGAATTTATGAATGCAGTTCTCTCTCACATCTGGCTTCCTTCGCTCATGGAGTGTAATGGTATTCACCCAGTAGCTTTCTAGTCCTTTCTATTGTTGTCCACTCTTCCATTGTCTGGACACACACATTCTGTTCATCCCTTCATCAACTGATGGACATTTGGGTTGTTTTCCATTTTTGGCGATTATGAGTAAGCCTGCTGGGAGCTGCTGGGAGCTTTCGTGTGCATGCCTTTTCGTAGACTTATGTCTTGGGGAAATACCTAGAAGTGGAATTGTTGGGTCACACACTAAGTGTATTTTTAGTTTTATAAGAAGTTGCCAAATGGTTTTTCCAAGGGGTTGCATCATTACTGCACTCCCGCCATGAGAGTGTGAGCGTTCCAGTTGCTCCACATCCTCACCAACATTCTGTATTGATGGTGCTTTTCGTTTGGCCACTCTGGTCGGTGGGTGGCAATGGTATCTCGCTGTTGTCATTTGCATTTCCCTGATGACTAATAACATCGAGCACCTTGTTATGTACGTATTCCAGATACCTTCTTCTGTGAAGTGTCGGAGACGTTTTGCACTTGGGGAGGGTGTTTGCTTGTCTTATTCCTGAGTTGTAGGAGTTCTTAGTCTGTTACGGGGACCAGTCCTTTGTCAGAGACATGTGCTGCCATCTACATCTGCATTATTCTCTTCATCCTCCCAGCAGCCCCGTAAAGTGAATGCTACTACCTCCACTCTGTTTTAGAGAGGCAGAAACCAAAACACAGAGAGGTTAAATGAGATGCCCAAGGTCACACAGCTGCTCAGGAGCAGAGTGGAGTTGAAGACCCCACTTGCCTGTGACTCAGAGCACTGACATCCAGAAAATTCCAGAAAACATCTCTCCATACACAAATCCTTGTGTCTCCCCGGTAGCTGGAAATGTGCGGTCCTCAAGCCAGTGCCCAGAGGGGTTTTTTCAGTTCACACTTGCTCCCTCTGCTTTGCACAATACCAGACCATCCTGGGAAGTAGCCGGCTCCCAGAACCCAGTTGGGGCACTGTCTCCTCTGGAGGCTGCCACGGGGCTTCAAGCTGCTCTGATGAAAGACAAACTGTGGGTAATTTTACGGGCCTCTGAGGATGCTGGCAGGGTTACCTCGTGCCAGGAATAACAATGAGGGGCCCAGGCAGGCTTGCTGCCAGCCCTGCTCTGGGAGGTGTCCCTAGAGGAGGTGAGCCGGGCAGTGGGGAGGGAAGAGGGAGGGCACAACTGCCATATGCGTCCATGGATAACTCGAAGAAGGGCTTCTGGGTAACCCCAGGGATTCTGAGAAGGGGAAGGGGCTCCTGTGGCAGTCAGAGCAATTTGCTGGGAGGCTTTGTAAGCGTGGGACCCACAGCAACTACAATCACCAACGTGCTAGTCAGAGTCAAGAGCTCTTATTGATCACTCCCCATGGGCCCTGTGTGTGTCTGCACTTTGCACCCCTATTGGGTGCCAGGTGGATCTGCTTTGCAGTTACAAGCTTAGTGCTCATAATAACCCCATGAAATAGGTATGATTAAAATGTCCACAGGAGGGGCACCTGGGTGGCTCAGTGCGTTAAGCCTCTGCCTCTGGCTCAGGTTATGATCTCAGGGTTCTGGGATAGAGCCCCGCATCAGACTCTGCTCGGCAGGGTGCCTGCTTCCCCCCCCCCCCCCCCCCCCCCCCCCCGCGCCCCCCCCCCCCCCCCCCCCCCCCCGCCTGCCTCTCTGCCTACTGGTGATCTCTCTGTCAATTAAATAATAAATAAAGTCTTAAAAAAAAAAAAAGGAAATCCCTCCTAAAAACAAAAAACAAAAAAACAAAAAAACGTCCACAGGAGGTAACTGAGGTTCAGAGGGGTTAAGTAATTTGCCTAACGTCACATCCTTTGTAAGTGGTTGAGGTGTAGCTAATTCTAAAGCTCAGGCACTTAAATGCTATGCTCTGATGCTTTTCCATTCAACAAAACTGTCAAATTTCTACTTTTTGTCAAGCACGACAGTAGGTGTCTTGGTCAGGGGGTGTATAATGTTGAACAAGACCCATCCCTGTCCTTGGGCCGTATTGTGGGCTGAATGGTGGTTTCTAAAAAGGTATGTTCATATCCCAGAATCTATGAATGTGAGCTCATTTGGAAAAGGGGTTCTCACAGATGGAATGAAAGGAAAGATCTTGAGATGAGATCATCCTGGAGATCATCCTGGATCACCGGGGTGGCCCTAAATCCAATGACAAGTGTCCTTACAGGAAACAAAAGAAAAGACAAAGAAGTGGAGGAGGCCACGGGAAGATGGAGGAGGACACTGGAGTGAAAGGGCCACAAGCCAAGGAATGTGTGGAGCCACCAGAGGCTCCACAGAGCAAGGAGCAAAGACTTATGTCTTTGAGCCTTGAATGGAGCAGGGCCTTAGCATACTCTGTTCATTAGATGGGCGTCACTAGGTCCAGCCCACACACGCTGAAGAGGGTTACACAGGGCTTGAACACAGGGAGGCAGGATCACTGAAGACCATCTGGGAGGGGGTACCACTTCCCCCACCCCAGTGCCGAAGGCAGGAATTATATCTTCTATTTCTCTGACTCTCCCAGGCATCAGACTCCAGGCAGGAAGAAGGGAGAGAACAATGCGCGTTGACTGTGTGGGGGCCACTGAGCTGGATTCCTTATACGCTTCCTATCACATAGTACCATATCCCCCAACATGAACCCAGCAAGGGGAGGTGTTCTTTCTTCCATTTGACAGAAGCAGTGACTAAGGCTTGAAAGAGGAAGGCCATGCAGTAGCATATTAGAGTGAGCTAATGGCCTGCAAACTTTAGCCACATCTTGATCACCTGAAGATGGTTTCTGAGCCCATGTGCAGAGTTTCTAATTCGTCAGTCTTGGGTGGGGCTGGAGAATCTGCATCTCAGACAGGTTCTCAGGTGAAGCTGACTTCATGCTTAGAACCACAGGAGAATCCATGTTGTAGCCATGGCAGACCCTTGAACTGTTAGTGGATTAATGAAAGAAACCTATTTCTTGCTCAAGTCACAGCCCTACCAGAGTGAGCTGGCTCTCCCACCATGTGTTTCCCCCAAGTCACTTTGGAAGGGAGATGTTTTAAATGGCTAGGTCTAGAAGTGGCTTTCCTGCCCTTTCCTAACACTCCATTAGCCAAAACTCAGTCCCATGGTCCAAAACAACTGCAGAGGCAGCTGGGAAATGTAGTCTTCCCCAGGAGGGATCGATGGTGTGCCTAGCATGCAGGTGGTTGGGCCCAGGATGGGACCTGATCTCAGGTGCTTTCCCGTTCATCTCTTGCCTTCTCTCTGGTTCAGATGCTTTCAGTGGGCTTTCTCATTTGAGCCAGTGTCATGGAACTGATTTTTTTTTTCCCCATAAAAATTGAGAAAAGAAAAGAGGAAAGAGACATTTCTTGGGTCCATCAGCCTATCCTGTGGCCATCAGCCTTCAGTCTTGTAGAAGTCCAGGTGCTCAGTGGAGCAGCTGTCAAGCACTTTGAAAGCTCCCAGTGTGTTTTCAGGGGTTTCTTGCATGAGTTTCACTTCTACCACCTGAAGCAATCAATGAAGAACTGCCATCTCTAGCATTCATGGAACTCTCTGGCCACTGCTTCTTCAATGTCTAAACCCTGGATTCAGGGCCACAGACAAACTCTGTCCAAGTGGAAAACATGACACTCCTGCCACTCCTTCTTCAGCACTCTGGAATGCTCCAAACGCAGATACCTCAAACATCTGGAGTTCCAGCTTTTCTGCCTTTGTATATACTGGGACATCTGCCTGAGCTCCCTGTCGTCCCTCCAGATTCAGCTCGAGTAAAGCTCCATGAACCCTTCATCCATCAGTCAAATGAGTGTACGATTTGCCCTCATTCTGGAGCAGAGGCGTAGGTATGCCTTCTCACTTATGCCTGTACTGCAGCACCGGTCATGCCCTGTGTAGACTCTGAAGGCCTCTGCCATGTCCATTTCTCCTTGCAGGATGTGAGATGTTTGAAAGAAAAGACCATATGGCTTCTTTACTGGCTTCTTCATTACTGCAAGACTGACTCTAAACATCTTCCTGTAACGTGCAAAGCCTTCCCCAAGATCCAGAGGTGAAGACTGAAGACTCTGGCATTGGTTTGAGTCCCAGTTCCATCATCTGTGGAGTGTGAGGCTGTGGGCAATTTGTTAGCTTCACTGTACCTCAATTTTCCCATCTGTGCAGTGGGGCTAATAGTATTGTGGCTATTCAATGAAATGATGCACCTGAGGCCCTTTGAACAGTGCCAAGTGCAAGGAAAACCCTCAAAAGCCTCTAGGCATCTTTCTCTTATCATCATTATTCTTGTTCCTGCTTCGCAACCTTCAGGTACACCCACCACGCTTTCTTGCTGACAATTTTGATGGTCTTGCAAGCCCCCTTGCTTTTTCACTGGATGTTCCTTCTGCTGGGCAGCCCCTATCTTTCACAGAGTCATTCATTCATTCATACCTACTCATTCATTCATTCATTCATTCAACAAAGTTTTTGTTGAGCTCACAACTACTCATGCTGTAGACAGCCCTTCCTTGCCATTCCCATTGAATTTACCACTCCTGCTTTGAAGTTGTTTATTTTTCTGTATTTCTGTGAATAACTTAAGAGCAGAAAAATGCCCCTTTCCCCACTGGATTTATTGATCGGAACCCATTTCCTAATGTCATGGTTACCATATAGTAGGAGCTTAATAATATTATTGAATATGAATACTTGAATGCTGCTCAAGTCGGACTCTGTCCCCTATGTCTAGGATATTGTAGATGCTCACCTAGGCCTTTATTTCTCTTGCATGAAACCAAATCTGCATTCGTATCACCTAGAGGTTGGGGTTGGGGAAGAGCTACTTTAAATCAGCATATCCGGATTTTTGTCAACTTCTGAACCAGAAAACTTTCCCTGGTCCTGCTTGACCAAACTAAAAGTGACCAGCAAAGTTGTCTTCTGAAAAATGCAACAAGATTCCATTTGCACCTGTGTCCTTTGGACCAGTCCTAGAGTCATCAAAGACTTCTCAACGGCCATGTTTGCTGCTCTGCTTCAGAGTGAATGTCCCAAGGTCTCCTGGAACTCCAGTGCCTAGATCAGTGCCTGGAAATCACTGAGGTGGGGAGAGAGAAAAAGAGGAAGGGAAGAAGGGGAGAGAAGGAGAAAGGAAGAGGCCTTTCCCCACCGGCCAACATCTTAGAGAAGAATGGGAGTCAAAATGATTGCCCCACTAAGCCAAGGCTGTGGATGGCAACCTTTGGCCAAAACCATCCCTCTTATTTCATGAATTTGATTTCTTTGGCAGCTGACATCTTATCTTGCTTTGCAAGGTGACTCTGGAACTTCATCTGTCTCCTTTCTATCTCATCTTCTGCTTCCTTGGCCTCTTGGGGGTGGTAGGGTGGGAAGTTTGCTCTCTCCAGGGCAGGCCAGGATAGCACTTTGTGTGCTGGTGGTGGCCCTGGGGCACAATATGGGGCAGACATTGGGGTTTGGAAAGGCTGAAACTGGCATTCATTCCACGAGACCTCCTTAGAGGGACACATGGGCTGTTGTTGGTTATGTCATGCAGGAACTGCAAATCACTTTATTTTTATTCTTTTCTAATACTATGTATAGAAGGCTGTTCTGACATTATCCTAACTTTTACTTCTCATCAATGTTCATATTTAAAACCACACATATAGCCTGGGTATCCACTTTTCTTTACCCCTGTGGAGCAAAAATAATCTTGGGATTTCAGTATGTTGCAGAGTCTTTGCATGATATTTTCACACCCGTTGACTCTCTCTCTCTCTCTCTCTCTCTCTCTCTCTTTTTTAAAGATTTATTTATTTATTTGGCAGAGATCATAAGTAGGCAGAGAGGCAGGCAGAGAAGGCGGGAAGCAGGCTCCCTGCCGAGCAGAGAGCTGGATGTGGGGCTCGATCCCAGGACCCTGAGATCGTGAACAGAGCCGAAGGCAGAGGCTTTAACCCATTGGGCCACCCAGGCGCCCCGAGTCTTTATTCTTCATAATAACCCAACAAGGTAGATGTTAGCAGCTCCACATTATGGGTGAGGGAATTGTGGCTCAGAGATTTTAATTTCACATAGCTAGTAAGTGTCTTCTCATTACCTATATAATCTGTCTGCCCTTTAATGGCCCTGCCTGAATCACTTGCAGGTTCTTTTTCAGGATACATTGGTGATCGGCTTCTTCTGCATCAGACATTACATGCCTAGACAGCTGTACGTGTATTTCTTGGTCTCCCATAACATGGACTCGAACGCTAATTTGTTTGTAGTTATTAGTTCCCAAAAGGAAAAAAAAAGAAAAAAAAATCGTCCACTCATGTTCCTCTTTTTTTATCTTCCCAGACCCTGAGGGGCTGATTTCTCTGTGGCTCCCTTGGAGCAGATGTGACCAAGAAATCAATATAGCCATTAGATTCATCCGTTGCGACAGTAATGTCATTGTGTCTCCCGCCCCATCCTGTTGACAGAGATGTCAGAGCCAGGAAGAGGGGAGACACTTAAGAGAAGGAACAGAGCCTCTGAAGTGGAGGGGAGAATTAAAACGCCACGGAGCCTCACTTACCTCTGGTCTTCTCGGTCTTCCTTCAGAGAACACAGTGGCTTGGCAGATGGTGTTGTGGGGGGAGCTGTAAAGCTCTGGTATTGGGGTCCCTCAGGAGGAGGAAATCAGCGGTGATGGACTAGTAGCCCGAGCTGGAACCTCTTTTCTTTAGTTCCAGATTCTCAGCAACTCCAGACATAGGAGGGGGTGGGGACACCCCATGGGATTTCCTCCTTCTCCTGGGTCTGGCCTTTGAAAATGATTATTCTCATTATGAGGATTACTTCCTGACACGAGGAGGGAGGGCATCCTTTATAAGTGCAGCACTTGGTTCTTGGAAAGCACTCAAGTTTGCATGGTGGCGGTTGGTCCAGTCCACAGAGCACATTCACTTTTTAGGCAGCCGGGCATGGGATGCCTGCTAGGGATCAGGCTCTGCTCCGGGTGCAGCGGAAGGGATGAGGGGGGACTTCTGTAGGAGACAAACTATACAAGACCCCCATCTCCTTCAGGGAGCTCATTCTCGGGGAGACTAAGAATTGAGCTAAACGATTAGCTTCGCTGATTTTTCTCTCTTGCAGGGGTGGCCAACTGCCCCCTCCCCAATCTCTTCTCCCCTTCCTTTGTAGGGCAGAGGCTCTTACCAAAGGGCACATTTGCCAAACCCCTCCCTCCCCACAGAAGATATTGGGCAATGCCTGGAGATGTTTTTGGCTGTCACGACCTCTGTGTATATGCGTGTGTGACTAGCATCTAGTACACAGAAACCAGGGACACTACCCCACGTCCCACCACGTGCAGGACAGCCCCCACAGCAAAGACTTCTCCAGCGTGGAGGCTGAGCAGCTCTGGTGGAGAGAGAAGACCGCATCTTCCAGCATCCTGCGGAGCTAGGTGTGGCCACGTGCCTGGTTCTCCTGCTGAGTGTGAACAGCAGTGCTGTGTTCACACCCAGGTGTGTGTGTGTTGGGGGGGTTCTTATTAAGTAGATGAGCCTCTTTCCCTTTCTTCAAGCTGGGTGAGGGAAAGGGAAGTGATGTTTTCTGGTGACGTATTTATTCCTCATAAACACTTACTTCCATAGTACGACTCAGAGATTTAATAGAGGAGCACGGCTCTAATCAATCTGCTGCTGAAGAGACATTCAGGGTGAGGATAAGGGGCTGGGAGTGTGTGGGCGGGGAGTGTTTGGGTCACAGGAGAACTGGAGGACTCCGTGATGAACCATGGAAGGAGCCTATTGGTCAAGATCTGACCCCAGGCTGGAAGGTGACAGTGGATCCACTTAGGGCCCTAAACCACCATGTAGGGAGAACCATCTGCTAACCAGTGACACTCACCTTGGACTTTCATGGGAATAAGTGCATTTGGGGACCTCTTGGTTTTAGCAACTTAACCTACTGTAACTACAATAGTCACTAAGTCTTATCAATAATTCTTGAACGATAAGAATAGCTAACATTTATTGAGCACACACTATGTGCCAGGCATTAAGCTCTTTAAAAAAAAAAGAGCTCATTTTATCCTCATACCAACCCTATGAAATAGGTACTATAATTATTCTTGTTTTACATATAACAAGAAACAAATGTTTAAGGAGTTGGCAGGCCAGGTAAGTACTGTATGGAAGTTTTAGGCCAGATTTTAGCCTCCACCACCTCCAACAAGTTCCATTCCCTCTCATTAAAATCTCATCACTTGTGACATTTGGAGGGTCACAGTAACTGTTCCCTCTTTGGTCCCTCTGCCTCCCGTTTAGATACTACAGATAAAATGACTTTTTAAAGACCAGATTGGGCGGGGTGCCTGGGTGGCTCAGTGGGTTAAGCCTCTGCCTTCTGCTCAGGTCATGATCCCAGAGTGCTGGGATTGAGCCCCGCAACGGACTCTTTGCTCAGGAGGGAGCCTGCTTCCCCCCCTCTCTCTGCCTGCCTCTCTGCCTACTTGTGATCTCTGTCAAGTAAATAAATAAAATCTTAAAAAATAAAACAAAATTAAAAAAAAAAACACAAATGGGGGGGCATTTGCGGTGGCTCAGTCAGTCAAGCTTCTGACTCTTGATTTCAGCTCAGGGTATCTAGCCCCACGATGGCCTCCGTGCTCAGCAAGGAATCTGCTTGAGATTCTCTCTCTTTCTCTCCCTCTGCCCTTCCCCCTGCATGCACACACACACTCTCTCTGTCTCTCCCAAATAAATAAATCAATCAATCTTAAAAAGAAGAAAACCCAAATCTGAACCTGCCTCTTTCGGGCTTTCTTCAGTGACTCCCCACCGTTTCAGGATAAAGTTCATATTCCTGGTGGGGGCAGGTGGATCCCTCAGCGGCCTATCCCAGCTTGCTTTGCTACCTTCGCAGTCTCTTGCTCCTTCTTCCTTTAGCCATGCACCCCCTCCCACAGTCGCGCTGCAAGAGGAGAGGAATATTCTTTTCCCCAAATTATTCTTGCTCTGCAGAGGGAATCACAGTTAAAGCAACAAGCTTCCCCTGTGTATTTTCAAGAGTTCAAACAAGGATTGTTTGACCATCTCCTGGGAACACCAGTGAAAGGATTCTTATATTGGGTGGGAGGTCCGTTCCAACCAGACTGTGCTGCAGTTTTTCAAAACACAGCTAATTGCCTAACGTAAGGTGAACCCGGTTTTTCATCTTCGTTCAGCTCTCAAGTTCTATTTGTTCTATTAAAAACCATATTGGCTTTGGAGAGTAATTTGGCAGTATTACACTCCAGCAACTTTATTCCTAATTATACTCCCCAGAGAATGCTCATGTGCAAAGGCAAAATGTACCATTTGTAATAGCAAAAAACTGCTAAGCTGAATGTCCATCCACAGAGAATGGAGAATGGACAAAGTGAACTCATACAAGGAGAATAAATGAAGTATAAATAGAGTTAGAGCTGCATGGATTCAATGGAAGAGAATCTTAGAAACACCGTTGAGCATAAAAGCCATTTGAAGGAGAGATATCTAGCAGGATGTCACAAGGAACATTATATGTTGTGCCAGTCGGGGTCTTGAGGAGACAAGAGGCAGACTTGGAATACTGGAGAGAAGGGAAGGATGGGACCCCTTATAGGGCTGGAGGTGTGCTTGACTGGTTTGTGTCCACAGATTCCTGCATTGCTCCTTCCATCAGAGGTGGACTCTGTGTTTCCATCTTTATTAATCTGGGCTGGTTTTGTGACTTGCCTTGGTGAGATACTCTGCCAAAAGTGACTTAGGGTAGGTTCTGGGGGCCTTGCAATTTCTCACTTCACACTTCTGAAATGCTGCTGAGATTATGCACCGAGACTGCCGCCAGCCTCCTGGAGAGAAAGACCCAACCACCAGGCAGCACCCCCATTGGATTCGTGCGTGAGGCCACCTAGGACTAGCCAGCCCCAGGTGACCATGAGTGGGCTACAAATGTATGAGAAGTCCGGCCAGAACCACTCTGAGCAGAACGTCCAAGCCGAGCCCAGCTCAGATTGCCAACCCACAGACTTATGAACAAAAAACTGGTTAATATTTTCAGCTATTAACTTTTGGGGTGTTTTGCTGGGTGTATATAATCAGTGTGGAGGAGTTAAGGAACCCAGCACCTCTGAGGCCTCCAGGAAAGAGCGAGGTAAGGGGTGGGGGGGGCGGTTCCTGAAGCAGGGCACTAATGCTGTGGGAACCCAGCAGGGGCTGTGACCTCACAGGGGGGCTCCCAGCAGAGCCCCAGAGCCCAGAGTGGCAGGTGGGGGGAGAGGGAAGAAATAGCCAGGCCCTCCTCCTGGCTGAGCCAATCAGAAGCCAGAAGACAAGGAGCTTTGGGACATGCCACCTATGGAGGCCAGCCTCCTCGGGCGCAGACAATGAATCGGGGAGGGCCGGGGACAAATGGAGAAGAGCAGGGACATATGTGGTTCCTGACTAGCGGGCTGTGAGAGCGTGGAAGGGAATGAGAGACTGTACATCAGGACTGGAGTCACCTCTGGGGAAGGAGGGATTCCTACCTTGAGTAGGGTAGAGGGTGTTTTTGCACAGATGCCCCATCTGAGAAGGAAGAAGGAGTTTCATGCAAGCTCACTAGGTCCCTCACGAGGCCCCTCACGAGGCCCCTCACTAGGCCACCCCGTTCTTTCACAGAAGCCCTATTTAAGTTAAGTCGACAACCACCCCAGGAGAGCTTGTGCTAAATCACGCTCCTCCCCAGAGAGGGGGGGTCAGAGTCTAAGGTGCTTTCCCAGACCCCATTGTTTGGCTCAGCGCTGCTGAGTTTCACATGTGAGTCTGTCTGTCCACCTCCAGAACGTCTGTCTGGGTGAAAGCCCCTTCCGGCTGTCCCGGCAGGTAAGTAAGGTTTGCCCGCGTCTCCCTGTCGGTTCGTCTTTCCCCCGCGCTCTCCTTCCGGCCGGCCCGCCCTTCCTCCCTCCTTTCCTTTGCAACCGAAGACGGAGGAAGAGATGAAATGATCCCTGGATATGACTGGTCTAGAAGGAATGTATGCGATAAAATAGGGGGTGTGGGGCCTGCCTTTTTAAAAACAGCCCCCGTCGCACCTGGGGGGATAGATAGGAATGTTTTTCAAATTCAGCTGTCAAAGCCAGGGCAATCGTGCCTGCCTCCTGGGTGGAAAGTGATTTACAATTTTCCTCTTTAGTGCCATCTTAAGACAAACAGGCACTTTTGTTTCCATGGAGAACCCACTCTTCCCTCCAAGGTAAATGCCCACGTGCCTGTGTCCTCCCTTTCCTCTCTCCTTCTCCTTCATTTACTGCTCAGGCTCTTCTGCCCTGCGCTCCTGGCACCCCAGCTGTCTGCCAGCAGCGGGGCAAAAAGCCAGCCCGAGTCTCAGTCCAGGGAAGGCGGAGGCTTGTCCCTCCGTCATGTCCCCTGGAGAGGTCCTTAGAAGCCTCTGGGCTGAGAAGTTGTACCCTACATCTTTGGACGGTTGTCTTCCTAAGAGCTTATTTTGCAAAGAGCTCAGAGCCCTGGGGCAAGCCTGGCCCCGGGGCCGGTGGCTGTGGCCTGAGCTTGGTTCTGGATCTCCAGCCACGGATCTGCGTGGCTTTTGGTGGCTCCCTTCACCTCTCACTTACTTCACTTGGAAAGTGAGACTAACCCTCCCTCCCCGGAGCTATTGTGAGCAAATCCTGGGGAAGGTGGTATCTAGGCTCCTTCCCGTGGGCCCTCCAGGTCGTCAGCGGGTGCCTCTGACTTGGATCCTGAAGTTTATTTATTAAGGGCCAGCAGGGAGCATGGGAGGCTTCCCTGGGGTGGACCCCTAGGAGGCCAGACTAGAGCGGAGGCTCCTGCTCTGGTGCGGGCAGGCCGGGCCCCTGGGGCTGCTTTTACGCTTTCTGTCTGTGGAGTTCAGGTGCGCCCGAGCCAATCAAGAGCAATCAAGGGTGTGGGGGTTTAGCACCAAAGAGGGAGATGAAGCTAATGTCAGAGTGTCCGTTGCCTGTGAGTAGCCCCAAATGTGTGCCCTTAGCGTGTTTGTGTCGTGTGAAGGCAGGTCCACGTACACTCACAGGAATGCCTATGTGTGTGTGCGGCTGTGCGTGTGCACGTGTGGGTGTGCACATGTCCAGCGTGAAGGGAGTTCTGTGTACACACACGAGAATGCCTGTGTGTGTACGTGTGGCAGTGCATGTGTAATTGTGCCCCTGAGTGTGTGTGTGTGTGTGTGTGTGTGTGTGTGTGCGCGCGCGCACGCCCAACCTCCCCCAGGGTGGGGGCAGGAGGCTTATTTATTTTGCATCAGGCTGGAGGCTGCAGGAACGGAATACGAATCCTCAGTGTATGGTCAGAACATTCTGCTGTGCGGTTCTGAGTGCGTGAGTCTGGCCCGGGAGATGTGGTGCCCCGAGGAAGAGCCCCACTATCCCCGTTCTGCCCCCTGGGAGGGAGGTCTCTGCCTGAGAGCAGATCTGTGTCCTCGTGGCTTCGTTCTGCTCTGAGGCGGGACTTGGCGTTAGGGACTGAAGCTCAGGTGTTTATGCCTTTCCAGAATTTGTCTGAATTTAATCAGGGTTTTGTTGCCGGTAACTGCGTGTATGTATGTGCTTGGTTTCAGCTGAGTATGTGGTGATGATGCTTTCTGTATCCTCTCTCCCTCCTCCCCGCCCGCCCAGACTGAGCACCTTCTCTGCACCAGGCCGTGTTCCATGCTAAGGACACAAAGACAATTCAGAAATGGTCCCTGTCCAGGGGCGCCTGGGTGGCTCAGCGAGTTAAGCATCTGACTCTTGATTTTGGCTCCAGTCATGATCTCAGAGTTTTGAGATCCAGCCCCACTTCTGGCTTCGTGCTAGGTGTGGAGCCTGCTTTCTTTCTTTTCTTTCTTTCCCTCTCTTAGAAGAAAAGGAAAAAGAAAGAAAGAAAGAAAGAAAGAAAGAAAGAAAGAAAGAAAGAAAGAAAGAAAGAAAGAAAGAAAGAAAGAAAGAAATGGTCCCTGTCCATGAGAAACAACTCATGTATTTAGGGAGGAAGATAAGCCAAGAGGTTGTAGTAAGAGAACACAGGCATGGATGGGGCCACAGACATTCTGGGAGCACAGAAGGGAGCCTCTAGTCTCTCAGGGGCTCCACGAAAGGCTATCGGGATACCATGTACTTGACCTAAATCTTGAAAGTGGGGGAACTCACACCAGCTTGGGGAAGGGTGGATGCTGGAAGAAACTTTGTAAGAGTAGCTGCTGTTTTTCAGCAGGTGGTACTGGAGTGAGCAGGACAGTCATCTACTCACTTGTGGTGGACTCGAAGAGATCACACAGTTCTTTGTTAAACACGATGGAGGGGCGCCTGGGTGACACAGTCTGTTAAGTGTCTGCCTTCGGCTCAGGTCATGATCCTGGGGTCCTGGCATCGAGCCCCATGTCAGGCTCCCTGCTCAGGAAGAACTCTGCTTCTCCCTCTCCCTCTGTCCCCCTCCCGACCCTCCGCTCATGCTCTCTCTCTCCCCAATAAATGAATAAAGTCTTTAAGAATAATGGTTGAGAAGACGCATTACCTGGAATGGCAAGCAATGCAAGGCCGTCGAGGGTGGGGAGATGAGCCCCTTCTATGCCCTTCAGACTCCTGGAGGAGTGAGTTCAGCAAAGGAAAAGAACACTTAGTCAGTGCCTACTGTATGTCAGGTGACTTTCAAAGTTACCTCATTGAGTCCTCAGCCATGGCTCTGACCCCATTTTATAGCTGGGGAGACTGAGACTCAGGTTAAGTAGCTTGCCCAGGCAAAGAGCGGGGCTTGGAACCACAGTCTCTCCGGCTCAGTTCCCAAGCCTGTCCTTTGTAGGCATGTCTACGAGAATCGTCTATCGAGAACATAGCTTGATGGCTAACAGACTTCTTGTCAAGGATCATAAACTTGGAAATCGATATTATTGAATTCTATTATTCCAGAAAAAAAGAACTTGGATGCCCGCCCCTTTCAAAAGAAAAATAGCACACCATCGTGAGATGGACTATTAATATACATTGTCATGACATCAGTACCGCAGGATCCTTCTTTTGGAGAGCCAGGATGTTGCTAATTTGCATACTGTTTTGCATTCGTTTGCATCCACTCTCCATATGCAAAATCAAATGCAGCTAATTAGTGCAACCTTGTTACAATGAGAAGCAGGCCCAGCCTCCTGTGCCAAGGCCTACAGAGCCCAGAAGAGGGACCAAAACTACCCAACGCCAGTCACATGCTGGGTCGGACATGCCGGAGAATGGGGAAAAGGATGCATGCCCTGAATGAAAAGTAAGGTAGCTGAGTATCTCCCTTTTTCAAATATTATCACTTTGAAGTAACTATTGCAGAGAAAGGAAGAGATCAAAGAATGTGGCCAGAATTCCGCTTCAGGTAGAATTCCATTGGAGAAAGAGCATAGGATTTGGAGCCCAAAGGCATCAGGTGAAGTCGGTCTTGGAGACTGGCTTTGCCACTTAAAAAACGGAGGAACCTTTCATTTGTGACAACATGGTTGGACCCAGACGGTATTACTCTGAATGAAATAAGCTGGACGGAGAAAGGCAAATACCGTACGATTTCACTTAGATGTGGAATCTAAAAAATAAAGCAAATGAATGAACAAACAAAGCAGAAACAGACCCATCAGCGCAGAGAACAATCTGGTGGTTGCCAGAGGGGGGCGGGTGGGGGAATGGGCAAAATGGGTGAAGGGGAGAGGGAGGAACAGGCTTCCAGTCACAGGAGGAGTAAGTCACGAGTATGAAAAGTAAGACGATAGGCAGTGCTCTAATAGTGCTGCGTGGTGACAGACGGTCACTGCCCTGTGGTGAACGTGGCATGACTTACGGAGCGGTCGTCACGATGTCCTCCTGAAATCAGTGTAATGCTGAGTGTCAGCTATACTGCAATAAAAACAAACAAAACAACAACGACAAAAGCAAACCATGGGAGCTTGCCCTTCTCGGACTTGTAGGGATTGAACAGGAAAGAGTGGACAAGAATGGACTTTGCAAGCACTCATGCACAGTACAGGTACGAGGGCTCTGAGCCATGCTTCATGATGATGCAGGGTAGTGCCAGGTCCCGTCAGGGTCTGAGGCTCACAGCCTTGCAGGTGTGATGGGGAATATGCCAGCGTCTGTGTCCCCGTCTCTGTGTGTTGCTCTCTCTGTAAGCTAGCGTTCCGTGATACTGTGATATGGACCAAACACCACGCTAAGTACATCACACTCATTATTTCATCTAAAAGTTCCCATGACCGCCCTGAGAGGTGTGACTTTTTATGACCCCGTCTTATAGATGGCCCCATGGCAAAAATGTGCTTGCCAGGGGTACCAGCAAATTCTTGCTGAATAATTGGAACCCTCTTTCTCCTGAGCAGTGAGGGCGACATTCCTGGTTTTTCTCCACCATGCCCCAACCGCCCCCACCCAGATCCCTACGTTTCCAACCTCTATGTAGATCATGGTCTTTCGACTCAGCTCCTTCTATGCCTAGGTAGGATCATTTTGATTTGGTCTTGGCTTTTTCTACGGCCATACCACCCTGAACGTGTCCGATCTTGTCTGATCTCGGAAGCTAAGCAGGGTCGGGCCTGGTTAGTACTTGGATGGGAGATTTGGTCTTGGCTTTTGTTCTATGTCACGGGTGGACTCTTTTTTTTTTTTTTTTTTTCAACTGTCCATTTGGATGGGACTTGAGTATTTCAGCCCCGTAATTACATTTCATCACTTAGGATGGTACATTCTGCAAAAAGCAGCTCCCATTTACCAAGGTAGATTGCATTATTGTTCACAAATATTCATTGCGTCTCCTGGGGGTAGAATTATGTCTTCCTACCCCATGGAGACATGGCCAGGCCATGTGGCTTGGCTCTAGCCAATGACACATAGGTGAGAGTGATATGCATCCCTATCAGGCAGAAGATGGCATGTGGTCTGTCATATCGTCCCTCCTCCCCCTTCTGACCTGATGCCAGGCCATGTTCTAAATAGAGTCTGCTCCACAACTGGGTCATGGAGTAGAGGCCAGGTGGAACCAGTGGGGGGTAAGTCTTGTGGATAAGGCATGAATCTTTACTGCTGTAAGCCTTTGAGACTCGGGGATTATTTGTTATGGGAGAATAACAACCTATCCTGATGAAACATTCCCTTTCTTTGAATATTATGAGTTTAACTCTCACAGGATGGCCTTTCTCCTAAATTCAGGAGGCATGTGATTAACACCCCTGACTGCAGTCATAACTGTAGAGAGTTGGGCACTCATCTCCAATTGCTACTACTCAAAATATTTTGTACATCCGTTTTGGAAACTGCTTTCGGGTTTTAAAGGTCCAACTCCTACTGATAACAGCTAATGCTTCACAAGCATTATCTTACTTAATCCTGGCAACAGCCCTGGGAAGTCGGTACTCCTGATTTTCATTGTCCAGACAAGGGAAACAGAAGCTCAGAAATGTTCAGGAATGACTCAAGATCACACAGCTAAGAGGAGGGCCAAGATTGAAATCTGCGTTGGTCTCAGGCACAAACCCTCATGTCATGATGTTCTGCTTCTACTGTATTCCACCAGAGTGGGTATTAATGGCCTGAGTCACATACCTTGCTCATTAGAAGTGACAGGAAACATTTTGACTGCTGATGAAAATCGAAATAATGATTAAGCAATGAAAATGACAGTGGACTGAATACTAGAAGGTAGGGGGTCAGTGTGTAGCTGTTTCTTACTAGTGACCCTACTATGTGACCTTGGGCCACAGTTTCATCTGCAAAATGGAGCACTTGTCTCAGACTACATAGTTCATGGATCTGGCTGATGGGAACCTATAAGACCTTGAAAGTATATACAAACCATTGTCTGTCTGTGTATTTCCCCCCCCCCCCCCGCTGGGTGGAGGGTCTTAAATATTTGTTAGGGCCTGGCAGAGGTCTGTGGCCCCAAAGAGAAGCAGGGCTCTAATCCGCTCATTTGTTGAGTATGATTTACCCTTTTCCTGAGAAGTGTGTAGAGACAGGGAGGATTCGGTCTGACTAAATCATCGTTGAGTTGTGTAAGGTGAGTGTCAGATTTATCAAAGAATCAGTGGAAGGCAAGCTGCATCATTTCACTAGAAATAATCCTTAAAAAATGTTTCTGTCTCACATTCCTGTGGCTCCCTCGCTGCTCCCTCCGCACAGAGCTGTTGTTTCGTCTCCCAGGCCAGGCGCTGTGTCACTCGTTGTGGCCATTGGTCATTTCCTGTCTCACCGTGCCAAATAATCATGTTGTTTTGACTGGGATGAGAATGCGTCCAGAGCCGAGCGCTGAGTCCCTCAGTAGCTGGCAGATGTGTTTCCTTGAGTGTGGGAGGGAAGGAAAACATGCTCACTGAGCCTCCACACTCTGCCAGGCTCTCTGCTGGCTATCCGCTCATTGGTTCACTCATACATGTCTGTTTCCGACCAGTATTTACTGGGTATCCATCACGCATTGGCCATTGTTCTTGGTGCTGGGGATATAGGAGTGAACAATCGGACCAAAAAAAAAAAAAAAAAAAAAGTCCCTCCCCATTCCTGGGATTTATGTTCTGGTAGGAGAGATAAAATATATTACTAAAAAAAATTAATAAAAAAGATATGCTCCTCACATGCCACTTCGGATGGGGTAGCAAGATGCTGGGCATAGGAGACACCCCCTATTCCAGATGAGGAAACTAAGCATTCAAAGCCTTGAAATAACCAGCCAGGGTCACATGGCAGGGAAAGGATGGACCTGAGCTCTCACGTTAGGTCTTTCTGACTTCTGCTTCACTTCACCCACAGAAAGCAGTGGCCACCACCTAAGAGCTGTCCTTCAGCTGTGACCCACTGGGCCAGATGTTCCTGAGGCTAATTCTATCCTGATGAAGATCTGAGTTTACATGAAGAAGGCTGGCTCCTTATCCTCTATACAGCCAGTTTTGGGAAGTGTGGGGTCATTATTGGTTCAAAGAACTGCTCTGCCCCTTCTACCTCTACTTCTCCTTGAACTCTAATTGCATACATTCTGGATTGTGCCTGATTTTTTCCCACAGGGCTCTGAGCTTCTGTGTATTTTCTTTCACTACTTTTAATCTCTGTTGTTTGGATTGGATAGTTTCTGTTGATTTATCTTGCTATTACATATTCCATTTTCTTCGTTCCTTATGTGATCATTCATCAATACCATATTTTGAAAGTTTTTTCCTGATAATTACAACATCTGTTCCCACGTACTGTCATTTCCTATAGTCTGACTTTCTTCCTGAGTGTGAATTCTTCTTATCTGTTTGAACATGGTGTGATTTTTGGTTGAAAACGGGGCGTTGCAGGTAATACATTGTAGTAATTCTGTATTATGTTGTGTTCTTCTAAGGATTATTGATTTTTTTTGTTAGTCAGTAGCACTTAACCTGCCTGTCTTGAAAGGTATGTAGTACACGATATTTTTGCTCTATTCCTATGGCTACTTTAGCCTGGCTCTAGGGAGTCTTTCAGATGCTTGCATAACTTGGTTATTTGTCAAGAATTTGGCAGCAACAGAACGGACACTTTCAGTAATTTTGTTCCCTAGGGTGCCCCCCCATCCGAATTTCTAATTTTTCTGTTAACCCCAGGTTCTGTTGCCTGAGATTTCATAAGATTTCAGCTTTCTGCTCCCCAAGCTGTGTGAAGTGGCACAGAGTTAAAAAAAAATAGAACAAAAGAGAACAGAACACTCACAGATCTCATCCCTTGTCCCTTTATCTTTAAAGAGTAGACTTCCCTCCTCATCCTCTGTGCTTATTGCTGGCCAGTCTGCCTCTCTCCCATGCTTGCAGAGTTTAGCTGTCAGCCAGGGATTTGGGCAGAATTTATGCTCGATGTTTGCTTCTCATCACTTTGGTGGTTCTCTCATTGCCAGGAATTCCTCTTTAAATTTCCACCTGCTTTCACAAGCTTGTATTCTGATCTCTGACCCATTGGGTCACAGTTATAGCTATGGAGATTGTGGAGAACTCTCAGATCAGAAAGCCACACATTCTTAATTTTTCTCCCTCACAATTGTAGTTTTTTCCAAGATTAAATTCTCCTCTGGCTTCTGCTTTTGGATGCTTTCCAGGGTCATTAGATAGTGTTTTTTTTTTTTTTTAATTCACTTTTTATAATCGTCATCTACAGTAGGATTCATAGGACCCTTTCATTCCCATGCCATCGCTCCTAATTAGATCAGACTCCGGGAAATATTGAGGATGTACAGGGTGGGGTGAAGCGCTTGTCTGCTTCAGACACTGTGCTTAGCTGAGTTCATCGTTTGGACTCTGGTCTTGGGTTATTCCTCTTAGTTCGCTATGTAATTCATAGGAGCCATGTCCTCAAGTAAAATGTAAGCTCTTAAGGGTGGGGCTTTATGCGTAACAGAGCCAGAGTAGACAAAGAGGCAATAGTGATCATAATCCTTGCTTGCAAGAAGACATCAGTCCCACTGGAGTAACATGGAGATGAACTTGAAAGTACTTTCAATAGTTTAACGCCAACCCTTCTTGGGCTACAGGAGTTCAGGTCCTATTTGTTTTGCAATACATCAATTTAGGCCAGAGAAGATAGAATATAATGGAAAGCATCTGTATCCAAGTTTATGCAATGCTGTCATTCTCTTCTTATTTATTTATTTATTACCTCTCACTTCTTTCGCATCTCTGATGGACATGTATCGTTTCTGTCTGCCAGTACCCATCCTCCCTCTTGGTCCAACATCTCAATTTTTCCTAGGGGAGCCAACCACGATGTTTCCACATGAGTGGTGATTGAATGGGGTGGGTATGCATCCTAGCTAATTAGAGTATCCCCTTCGTCTGACCACGAAGATTAGTTAAAGAATGCAGTGTGATCCAAGTTGGTGCCCTGAGATTCACTCCCAAGACTTTTGTTAGAAGGTTGGGGAAAAACATGTTCTCCTTCATTTGGGTTGATGAGAAAGTAGGATATAAATGTTGCTAGCTTCCCACTACCAGTAACTACACATAAAAATAAAAGCAAAGTGGATCTGGCCGTTTTTTCCTTTATTCTTATTTCTGGAACTATGGAAGCCACATTGACGTCTCTGGGGAAGACTCTGCTTCAGGGAAACAAACACAAGAGAAGTTAGACTTGAGAGATGGAGACTCCGATAGTTATTAATTTGGGCTCCTGGAAGCAGATCTGCTTGGAAATTTTTCATACCTAAAGTATATACCTAGGTTTTATAGTTATTTGAACTTATAAATGCCTTTTATGCTTAAGCTAATGTGAGTGGAGTTTCTATCATTTATAACCCAAGAAGCTCTGCCTGAAAGAGCCTGTCTCTTCAGCCCCTGCAAGATAAGATTAGAATTTAAGGGCTTCACAATTTTAGTGGGTTGAACAGGGTCCCCACAAAATTCATGTCTACCTGGAACTTCAGAACGTGACCTTGTTTTGAAATAGCGTTTTTACAGATATAATTAGCTGAGGATTGAGATGAGGTCATAGTGGGTTTTAAATCCAATGGCTGAGGTCCTTGTAAGAAGAAGTGAGGACATGCAAAGACAAAGACTAGAGAGTGATGGAAAGATGGGGTAGAGATTGTAATAGACCTATACGCCAAGAAGCAAAGTGTTGCCAAGAGCAACCAGAATTTGGAAAAGGCAAGGAAGGATCCTCTACCAGAGCCTTTAAGGGGAGCGTGGCCCTGTTGACAGCTTGGTTTCAGACTTCTGGCCTCCAGATATGGATAGAATCTATTTCTGTTGTTATAAGCCACCCAATTTGTGGTCGTTTCTTACCTACAGCTGCAGGGAATTAATGCCATGGTCTAACTCCTGCCTATCGTTCCAGCCTCATTGTAGAGGCCACAGAGCAGAGCAGATAACCCTGCAGGTCCTTAGGCCGGCTTTCTGGACTCAAATTTTAGCTTTTTTCACTTCACCATTCTGAGTCTCATTTATCTCCTAGAGCTCATGATTGTGATAACTTGCCTCTGAAGGTTGTTGTGAGATGAGGAGGAGTTCTTATTTTAAGGCACAGGAAGGACTTTGGGGCACAAGCACTCAGTCAGTGAGAGCTATTATTGTGGTGGGGGTGGTTGTGGTTGTGTATCGTCATCTTCATCCTCACTTCTCCTGCTCTGTCCTCACAAGTGCCACCTAGCTCAACTATAGAAAATTATCTGTCGTTCCTCAAATGAAGTGGAGAGCGATCAAGGAATGTCTTGCTCAAGACCCATCACTGACCCTGTGTCAGATTTGGATTCAGATCCTGGTTTACCAGCCTCCACACTATGCACTATGAATCACTCCAGAGCAAAGCTAGCGGATGGCACGGAAGGATCTTCCCTAGGTTCCCCTCTTTGCTGTTCTCCTGAGCCCTCTCCTCTACCTCTGTCAAGTCTTTTGATACTGTTCAGTCATCAAACTGTGGTCTTCGTTGATGGTGTGCACTCAGAAAAGTGTTTGTGGCTTTTCCAGAGGCAGCCAGACTCTTCTTCCCTGGGATAATAGGCCCCTCTTCCTGTCTCTAAAATCAGGAAATAGCTTTGTTTTCTTGGGGGGGGGTGGCTGTGGTTTTAAAAACTCATTACTTCCATTTGTGATATTTGCAATCAGTAAGACATCCCCTAAAAGCACTTTTATAAGCTCAGAAAGAGACAGACTGGGAAAGAAGCCTCGTAAACCTGCAGCTGATATTTCTGATAAAAGCATTCAGGGAACATGGTCGTATTTACCTCCACATACTGCAAACCTCACTATCAAAACCCAGTATTGATCTTGTCTTGGTCTCTGTCAACACAGTTACCCCTTGGGGCAATATGTCCTGATTTTCTATCTCAGGACAGTTTGGAATGAAGAAACGACTTTCTGACATTTCCACCTAAGAAGTTTTCTTTGTGCTGAGGATATTTTTTTTTTAAATACTCTGTCAACACCCCAGAGTGTGGCTACCATAACTTATCTATGATATATAGATACAGATATGCACACATACACACATACATATGCACACACATACAGATACATTATGTAAATTACATTGGAAATATATCAAAGACTATCTCTTCACCCGTCTGCATGGCTCTAACTCTCTCTTCAGTTTACCCATCTCTCTCATCCGTGTTTGCCCATTTCTATCTCTGACCTCTTTATCTCACACTCAAACTGCCATTGTCTGACTGTCTGTCAGGAGAAAATAATTTTTCCCCTATGCCTATGAAAAACTGCCAATCTTCTTAACTTTTCCTCCCTTCCAGGTTGCTATGTGTGAATCTGGAAGTTTTTATTTTTTCTCTCCTTCTAGTACCATAGCCAGCCTACCAAGTTTGAGTCTGTAAGGTTTGAGGAACAAGGGCCAGCAAACTTTTCCTACAGAGGACCAGACAGTTATTATTTCATACTTTGCCAGGCATTTGGTCTCTATTGCCATCATGCAGCCTTGCCGTTGTTGTGGGCAAGATGATGTGTACATGGACAGTATGCCTGTGTTCCAATAAAGTTTTGCTTACAAAGATAAAGTAGTTTGCCCACTCCACTCTTTGTGGGAGATGAGATGCTCTTTGGTGTATTTCTCATTTCCTTCCTTGGTCTCACTCTTTTCATGGGTGGTCCCAGATGACTGGTAAAATACAAGTGGAATCTGAGCTTGAACTAGCACTGCCTGAATCCCAGCTCATGCTTATTCCCACTTTAACACACATCCTCTCCTGGGACACGATTTTGATGAGAGTTCACCCTCCCTATCCAAAACCCTTTAATGGTTCCCCTTTGCCCACCTGGTAAGGAGTCATTCTCTCAGCCTGACGTCCAAGCCCACCAAAGTAGGATTCCAAGCTCACTCTTCCAGGTTCTGGTCCACTGGGTTTTACTTAAAATTCCCACTGCATCTATCATTTTTGTCCGTCACTCTCCAAACATCTTATCTGTGTTTCTATTGCTGTTCCCAGCTCTGTACGGCTTCCCTGCCTGAACTCCTTTTTTTAATTGTCCTACCTTCTTTCTGTCTTTCTCTACTTTCAAGTCAATTCCATCTCCAATTAATGGAACCTGGGGGGACTCTCACATTTATGCTTTTATGGGCCCCCTTACCTAAAACTCTCTAATGACTTTTGGCCATATTCACCGTGGCTCTCCAAGCCCACTGACTACCATGACCCCTTCCCCAGCAAGTCTCTCCCATGGCCTCCCGTCTCTGCATACACCTAGCTTTGGGGGCGTCCTATGGCCCTGTTGGCACTCCCCCACCTTGGTGACTTCTTCTTGGAACAGCCTTCTTTTTCTCTAAGTAGTTGTATGACTAATTTCCTCCCATCATTCATGCTCTGCTTATGTACGCTCTCCTTCAAGAGCCCTTCTCTGGCTGCCTAATCTAATGCAGCATACCCAAAGCCATCATGAAACCTTCTTCATTTTTTTCCTAATAGCCTATATTTAAATCCTGACACTATATTATATATTCATTGATTTCTTTTCTCCTCAACTGAACGGTAAGCTCCTCAAAAAGAAGGTCCTTAATGCTTTGTTCACCAAACTGATCTAATGTTTAATCAACATTGTTGACTGAAGGAGGCCAGCAGAGTGAAACTTAACTATGGGGAAAACAGAAAAAAATGAGCATCAGATGACTGGTTGTGCAGGATCTTTTTATGATCTCTTCGAGCTCTGAGATTTGGTGATTTGGGGTGATACCATCTCTCTCTGAAAGTCAGCTCATCCTCCTGACTTCTGCATTTCTGTTAATGGGTCCATCATTCTTTCATCCACCCAAGTTTAAAAATGCATCCATCTGTTAAAGCCTGTTATCAGGCCCTCTTTCCATTCTTCAGCTTGGCTTCCTCTGTGTGTTGGCTTCATGCCACTGGCAGGCTGTCTCTGTGGGGCAGAGAGGATGGCCACAAATATTTCCAATTCATTTTCTCCCAGTTTAGCAACATCAGCTAAAAAGGTACTTCTCTTCCCCAATGTCTATGCATCAATCCAGGAAAAGATACTGAGTCACATTCTGGCTACTGTGTTGTCCTGTTATTGCAGGGGATTGGTTTTTATGATGGAGCTTTTTTATGAGGCTAGGGTTTAGGGTGGGCTACCCTGACTGAAGTTTCCATAGGGCCATGCAGAACAGGGATGGGGGATGTCCTCCAAGGAAGCAGAGGTATTGGACAGACACAAGCAGCCTGTGTCCACTCCATAGCTCTTGGGGCCCTGGGGTTGCAGCACTGTGGATGTAGGAGGCTCTGGAAGAATTGGTTGGGTTACTGAGTCCCTGAAGCCAGGATCTTTCTCCTCCTGAACACTGTCTGTAGATGACTGTAAGCTGGACTTTCCAAAATGCACCACCCTTGTTCTTCCTATTTGCATCTGGCGTTTTCTCTTCCTGGAATGAGCTCATGCCCACTCAGTGTGAACCCACATGGGAGAAGTGCTTTACTTCAAGATGCATTCCCCGAAGCCCTTCTAAAATGTTTTCTGAGGCTCCTGCCCTTGAATCTTCATGGCCTCCGATGTGTGTAGATCTTTATTTTGTGTACTTGTTTCCTCTAAGCTCACACATTGAGCATACAGGCTTCCTTCTTCTGATATGTTTTTGTATCCTTTCTTGTTCGTAGAATGTTGCTCTCACATAGAAGGCACAGTTAATGTTTGTTGGACTGAATCCAATTGAGCTGAATTAAACATGCTGCTCTTCCCAAATTCTTCAATCTGTATCGTTCATTTAATATTTCCCTTCGTCAGCTCCACTTGTTAATTACTTGTGTAAGCATATTTGTCAAACTTGTATCACCATGAGCCAGCGTGGGACCTTCACAATATTCGGTTCTTAAAGGATGTGTTCAACATGATGAGTGTTGACCATGTGCCTATGAGAAGCCAGGCTCTGAGTTAAGGGTTGTGGCTGTGACAGAGAACGTGGTTGGTCTAGTTGCTGCTTTCACAGGGCTTACATTCTGGTCTGGGGGTCAGATGATGGAATGCGAGCTGCTAGAGCAGCATGTTGAGAGCCAAGATGGCAGGGCGTGGGGGGCCGCCAGAGGAGACGAGTAGGTTGGAGGGAAAGATTGCCTCCTCCATGTGTGTGTGAATTGAATGACTTCCTAATGTAATAGGTGAGGAAGAGCAATTTCCTTTCTTGATTAGATCAGGTGTCACCTTTTGCAGTTCATGCTTAATCCCTACCTAGGACTAAGCCCTTCTTCTTTTCTTGTGGGTTTCCATGGTACTCCTTTTTCTCCTTCCTCACTACATTTTATACACTCTTGATAACTTCTATTCATAGCTTGGCTTACACACAAAAAACAGTTTGTCTCTAATTCAGCAGGTCTGTCTCTGGGTATCTAGCACTAAGCTTGGCAGATAGTAAGTACTTAAGAAATTTTTGTTGAGTGGAGAAATGAGCTCACCAGGTAGGCATGGATTGAGTTGGGGGATGCAAGAGGTTTATCTGAAAGGTATATGCATATAGGGACTGCCTTGTGGCCTGGATTATGTACTAAGGGTTCTTGGGGAATGGTTCCCTATTACAGAAGGAAGGGTGAAGGAGCTTGGGGCAAAGGCTGGTGTTCTGTGATTGCCCGAAGCAAGATAATCTCACAGTTTCTAACTTCTAACAGGGAAGCTAGACTAGAGGACAAAGAGACCTTGATTAACAACTGCAGGGTGAGAGATGTAGCTATCATCTTCCTCCAAGAGGTTACTAGAAAGTACACCTCCTTCCAGTTCCTAAAAGTCAGGGCCATGGCCTTGTCTAGAGTCCTGTCTTGTTTTGAAGAAGTCTGTGCTTTGGCACTAATGTTTGTTTTCCATCTTCAAAACCAAAATATACTCAGTCCTTGGGCAAACTATTCTCTGGTGGGGAAGGCTATTGAAGAAGCTCCAGCAAAAGCTGGACACTGAACCAGAAAGTGCTCTTGCGCATTGTCCGAGGCGCCCAGCACAGGGGGATGGGGAGGAGAGAGAATTGTGGTGGTTATCTGCTGTCATCAATAATGTGATAACTGCCAAGTATTATCATTGTCAACATTTCATAGTCATGATGCCTTAACTATGCGCCAGGTGCTTTATTTGATGCCTTTACATGGACATTCTTATTTGTCTCCCAAAACAACCTCATGCAGTGTGGACGACCAGCATCTTCATTTTGCAGACAGGTAACTGACACCTGGGATAAATGACCGAACATTTCTCTGAGCCCAGCAGTCTGCTAAGCAGAGCATAGAGCCCATGGAATCCCACCATGGCTTCAGGAAGCAGGCCCTATGATCATTCCTCTCTTCCCTATGATCCATAAGGTAATGGACACCCTAAGAGGTAAAGTCATGTGCTCAGGTCTAGCAGGAAATGGGGATGGAATTGGAACCCAGGTCTACTTGAGTCAGAAACCCACCAAATCATTCACCTTCCTTCACAGCACATTTCTGCCTCCTCCATCAGATGCGTGTGTCTGCAGGCAACAAGTGATTTAGGCAGTATCTGGGGGTAGTAAGAGCAAGCAAGACAGCCTGAAGTTCAGAAACCTGGAGTGTTTTAACAAAAACAATACAAAAGTGCTCATTAATTTTGCATCTCTTGGGTGCAGGGACTTCACCTGAGTTATCTTGAGTTCTAGCAGTTCCTCTGAGATATGGTAGCCATTACCCGTGTTTTATTTACAACATAAGAAATGGAAACTTCAGAAGGCTAAATCACCTGTCAAGTGTTACTAAGCTGCTCAGTGATGAAGCGGGCTTTGAATCTGGCTCCACCTACTACAGAAATTGCATGGGTCTAGGCTCTTCCTAGAGACCTTTTCCCTGATTTTCATGTCTACACCCATCACCCCCACTTGATCTGCAAACCACAGGGCAAAAGTCTCTGGGAAGATAAAATTACACCCAGAAAGGTTAAATTTTTTATGGCAGTCAAAACAGTTGGCCACATAAGTACTTATAGTCAAGATTCATACCTGGAGCATCATTCCAAAAGGCTGGATTCATGCTTGTGCAGTCAGGAAAGTCCTATCGGGCCTCATGCTCAAAAGAGTCCCATGCGTGGTGTAGTACTATGCTGGTACCATTTTGGAATTCTCAATAAGCTTATCTTTGAACTTTGTGAATGAAGTCGGATGGCAACACTCCAAGCCAGCATCAAGGGTGTGTTAAGGAAGCTGCCACTGCCATTGACTGTTGATGTCACGCATGTCTGTTGAAAAGGTGAAATCAAATAGTTGAGTTTGTGCAGTGCTTCCACTGTTCTGGTAAGAACAGAATACATACACACGCATGGGCTACAAAATACAAATTGTGTAATATTGTTGATTCTGCTCGAGTCAAATGTTCTCACATTTGCACTTAACATGAAGTACAATATAAACACAGGAGCTAAAATTCATGCTAATAATTTACAATTGTAATTATGCTTTACTTAGACTGACATTAAATAACAAATAAAAACCACCATGGCAAGTCAAGGGCAAAGCTGTGGAAGGAAAGAAAAAAAAAAACCAACTTTACATTTTAGTACTTTGAATGGTACTTTTCCTTTTTGATTCTCCAAGTGGCCCTGCATTTCCCTTACACCATCAGCCTTGGTCCCTTGTGAGGACAGCAAGAGGCAGCCATTCCCAGCTTGCTGGTCCGCTCTGGGTTGCTGGGCTAGGGATGGGAGGAAGTGCTGAGCGTGTAGGTCATGGCATTGCTGTTTCAAGACTCCTGTGCTCTCCCAAGACTGCAGCTCTGAGTAGGATCTATTCCTAGTGGGTGCACAAATTTCCTAGGGGTCCAGGACTGAATTATTTAAAGAAAAGTTGTAAGTAAAGTGGCAGAAGGAAGAGAGACCCAGGGGATGTGTGGAGAATTCTTCTCATGGGTTTTGGTGATGGAGGCATGCCTGGCTTCTTTGCTGAGGCTCTGGGAGCAAGGTACCTGCGCACATCTGCTGTGCATCCCATGGCTTGGCTTTCTCTCAGTCGCAGGTTCCTAGGGGTGCCGCTGGGGCTGGAAAGGCAGTGTGTGGTGAGTGTGGCCTCTCTGCAGTATGCAGCTGTGTGGAGGCTGAGGCCCAGCTGGAGCTCATCAGAGGTCTGGCAGGTGGAACACCCTGCAGCATTTTTCTTGCCTGGACACTGGCAGCTCTCTGACTTCAAAGCTGGAACACAATGACCGGGAACACAGTGACCTTGGCAGAATTCCCTCCTATCTCTTCTCTTGCTCTCCAGGAAGAAAGGAGGGAGCCTAGCTCCCTTGCACTGGCTCTGCCATGCATGCAGGGCAGGTTTTCCTTAGGAAAGGAAAGGTTTTCCTTCCCTTGGGGAAAAGGAGGGCCAGTGGCACCTGCCCTCTTAGCATTGGGAAGCCAGACTGGATTCAGCCATACATGGAATTTGGAATTGTGATTCAACTGCATGTCTGTCTGTGAGGTTTTCTCTCTCCAGGCACCAGCTCTGAGACCTGATGATAGGAGTACCTGCTTAGACTTTAGAAAAAATAAAGAGTAGGGCCACCTTGTACCTGCCAGTCCCTGTCATCCAGCCTCTCAAGTGCCATCTGCTTATGGATGAGTCACATTCCATCTGATTGAGCTGACAGTTAGTAAGGACTCATCGAATCTCAATTTCCTCATCTTTAAAATGGAGAGAATAATAGGCACCTTCAAGGGCCTTAACAAGAATAGACGCTAATGCACATAAAGTGCCCAACACAATGCCTGGTGTAAGGCCACAAGCAATCAATAAATGGTAGCTTCTAACATCATCATCAGTTGCCATAATTATCCTAGGCTAACTCATTACATTTATCTCTTGTCTTGACTGATTATTCTAGGAAATGGGTAATGTTATGGACATGACCACTCTTTACCTGGGGACACAGCCTAGGAAGCTATCAAATGATTATCCCACCATCACATTGCTAGGACATGTTGCAAGAGGGCCATACATCCAAGTCTGCCCCCACTCTATCTTGGGGTGTTTTCTTTCTCTCTCTCTCTCACTGTAGGTACATGAATGAGATATGAGTATATTCCCCCCCCTCACTAGTTTGCTTCCATGAACAGTGGAAGTAGAATATAGTTTATGGTGTTGACATCTGTGGAAGGCTTACTATTCTCATTCTCACCATGCATATTGATAATAAACTTAGAGAAAGCTGCTGATGTTTGTAGAGGACTTGATATTTTAAAGATACTTCCACCCATATTGTCTTTTTTTTTTTTTTAATCCACCATCCTGCTTTTGTAGATGGAAAAACAAAATCCAGAAAATATCGACTTCATAACGGATAGTTTCTTCTGAATTAAGGCCTTTTTGCAGGGAATGATTAGCAAATTCCTGGGCTATGTCTTTATGTGACGTCCTTTAATCTCAATGATGCCATTTATGGGCTATGTGATCTCAGTCTGTGTCTGTTTCTTCATCTATAAAGTGGGGATAATTATAACAGTATGAAACAATGTATAAAAACTGCTATCAGTGCCTGCCACACATGACAGCTTGATCAATAATAGATACTATTATTAGGTTGAGAAATACTCATGTTCTGCTCCTTTTTGCAGCAGCTGGGTAAAATTGGACTTAAAGACATTGAGTTAGAGAATACCAGGAAGACCAGTGAGCACTTGGGGAACTGGGCAGAAACTCCCAGTGTTCTAGGATAACCAGAAACAACAGGGACCAAGGGAGGGGTCTTGGTTCAGGACCAAGGACAGGACCAAGGACAGTTCCCACTTGCTCCCTGCCCCCCTCACTGGGAACACTCTATTTGTAGGGTAGAAGACAAACCTATCTCAGGCCTTCCCTGCTCTGTCCTTGCCACAATCTCCCAACCCGTCTGCATTTGGCCAGCATTCTTCCTATCTGAAATGCTTCTCTTTCCTCTCTCAGCATGAAATATTTCTAACACAGTAAGAAGCAGGGGAACTGTAACAGTTCTCTTGCGCCTACCCCTTCAATTTAACACATGTTGGCATTTCTGGTGCAATTGATTGTGATATTTTATTTTTTTAAAGGAAACTTGACAGAGGCCATTGACACTCCCTTTGTGTCCCTCCCCATCACATACCTCTCCTTCCCACCCAGAGGTGACCACTGTTGTAAGCTGGTGTGTATCCTCTGGATCTTCCTTTCTTTGCTACCAGGTCCTATCCACTCAACAAAGTCCTATCCACTCACCCACTCCTCCAGCTCATGGTGACCTTTCTTATGGAGTGCTGTTGCACTCAATTTTGGAGGATTTTCTAGGATTTGTCATTTATCATCTTAATCATTTATCAAACATGTGCTGAACAGTCCCTACTCTGAGGCTGAGCTTTTCTATTCACTGGACTTGAGAAAATGAGTTCCACATGGTCTCTGCCTCTGAGCTCATGGGCTGTGGCACATGGCCACAACATTCACACAGGACTTAGATCTCACATAAACCCTGGGGCCTTAAGACTGAAGACTGGAAGCAGAAGAGGAGATGAAGTAGAAGTACCCTGACATGTCATGACTTGAATGGCGTTCTCTGAATATATCATCTGGTTTAAAGTTTCACAACACAGGGAAATGACTGTTACTACCTTCCTTTTAACACATGCAAAATCCAGGCTTGGAGAACCACCAAACCAAGAGGATAGTTAGGAAATGCATCTCATATTTGAATTAGGGCTTTCTAAAGCCACTACCTGTCTCTATCAACTCCTTCTTTAGACCATGGGCAACTTGAGACAGAGACTGAGCCTAATTCATCTGTGGTTCCCAAGTGCAGCATTGTCACTTAGCAGATATTTGATCTATTAAAGTTTATGCTGTCATCCGTCTCTAGGGTCCGGAGGAAATAAACACATGGGGGCCCTGCCTTTGAGGAGCTTACCATCCAGATGAGAAGGCAAGGAAGGAGTATCTAAATGCCTGTCACCAAACATGAGATTCCTACCCTGAATGGGAGATGAAATTATATTCTCTGTGCTGATCTCCCCTTAAAAAACACCGGGACAAAGCACCCGAGACATAGTATGTGGTCGGGACCACTACAGGGGCTAGCCAGGCTAACTCTTCTCTCCCCAGATCTGACATCCCTGGTTCCATATCTATCTTCTCCATCTCCCCTCTCCTCTGTTAACCTTCCAACTTTGGACTCAAAGTTAGGGTTCTCAGCTCTCTTATCTCCTTTTGGTGTTTCTGACTATCTTGATGAAAATGCTCCAGCTTATGACACCCCACCAAGCTAAACCAAACCCCAATCCTTGGTTTTTATTATTCCTTCCATTTGCTACCTCCATTGTCAGGAAGATATGTCTTCAGATGTATGCTACTCCCTAAAGCCCCTTCCAGAACCTGTGTTTCTCCAAAACAGAATCTGGGGTAGGGGGTCTTAACCTCTGGGTGGCATGGATCACCTTGTCAGACTGGTGAAATCCAGGACCCCTCCTCAAGGTAAACTAGTTATCTTGAGATGCACTTACCAATCAGGAGATAGATAGATAGATAGATAGATAGGTAACTATTCATCATCTGTTGCTGAGCAATGAAGTTAGCATATTAGAGAAACAGATATCTATTATCTCACAGATTCTGTGGGCTGGGAATCTGAGCATGGCTTAGCTTGGGGCTTCTGGTTAAGGGTCTCTCCTGAAGCTGCAATGTGGGGAGTGGCCAGGGTTGTAGTCTCTTAAGATCGGTTGGGGATAAAATTGCTTTCTAAGCTCACTCACTCACTCTAAGGATTTGGTTTTTCATGGGAGGTTGAACTGAGGGCCTTGGTTCCTCACAGGCTGTTGGCCAGAGGCCACCCTTAGTCCCTCTCCATAGAGCAACTCACACATGGCAGCTGGCTTCATCAGAGTAAGCAGGAGGAAATGAAAGCAAGACAAAAGTCACTGTCTTTGTAGGTTCATTGTGTACACGACCTTTCACTCTTGCCCTACTCTATGTATTAAAATCAGATCACTAGGTTCAGTTCATATTCACAGGAGAGGACCGTCCAGGGTGTGAATACTAAGAGATGGGATCATTAAGGATCATCTCAGGGGCATGATTATGTGGGTATGGCGCACGCTTATTTATGAAGGCATTAAATAAGATCTAAGAGGTCCTATAACTAATGTCATTTTGAAGTAGACACAAATCCCCGCAAAGCTGACACATGACATGGAATTATCGGTGATTCCTACTGATGATAAAACCACAGGTTTTATTAATAATGGGGTTGTCACTTACATCCACTTGTGATAAAAATGCTGAATTTCAGTTGGACGTGGGTGAAAATAAAGGTATATTTTTATCACACCCAAATTCACAGATCCCTGGATATCTGTTCTCTGATCCTTGCAAAGTCCATAGACCCAGGTTAAAATCCCCTGCTCAAGAGATGGAAGGCAGGCATAGATGACTTATTGATGGATCACAGATGATACGGGCCACCTACTCTAAGTAATTCAACCTCCTTGGAGCTAAACTGTATTCCAAGAAGGTTTACAAGGTGACCAGAAGTTAGTGGGGGCACTATGGTCCAGGTTCTGGGTCTCACCCTTACATATTTGTAAAGTCATTTTTTTAGTATACTAAGGTGATTAGGATTTAGATTAAGGATTTAGATTAGGATTAAGATTTCTAAGAGGCTGTTGTATAATACACTCACTCATACACTAGTGCATTCAGTCATTCATACAGTCTTCCATTCTTCCAACACATATTTATTGACCACTACTGTTGGCCAGGCAGAGAGATATATGTTAGGGCCAATAGTATCCAAGATGTAATTTATGATCTCCAGGAGCTCATGATTGTTCACAGTGGTCTGTGACTTCCCTTTCTCACAGATGTGTGTGTGTGACCTTGACTCTATAGAGAACCATTCTCCTTTGCAACTATTCCTGAACTAACTTGCCTCCACATAGAAACTTCCACAGTCTCAGAAGAACTGGAGGGGAAGCGTCTAGCCTGGCTTCCACCTTCCCAAGAAAGAATGGCCTTTCTGACTGGTTAGGCTGCGACGAGGGCCCCTGGCTAGCACTGACATGCTATTTCTTTTTTTCTCTTCAGAGTCACACGTGTTCTCTCGGCTCTTACCTTTTCCATAAGTCCATCTGCTGGAGCAGACCTCACCCTGAGGTAGGGTGAAGGAGGGATAGAAGGAGTGAGGGAGAGAAAGGGAGAGGGGAGGACGGAGGCCTGAAATTTTAGGGTTGCGATGGGGTGAGTGGGCTCCTCAGAAGAGGAAGGAACAGGAAACCTATTCTGGACTCAGTTCTAAGCCATGTTCTTTAATCCATATTTACCACCCTAAGGCAAATAGTCCATCCCTACTTCACTCCCAGGTCTGTGGCCCACCTATAGGTCAGCTAGAGGGGAGAGGGGTAGAATTATCACCAAGCATTTTATCTCTTCCTGTGGCTGTATCCAGGGCACCACACATTTCACCATGCCCTGACCACAGCACATACTTATTTCTCCCATGCCAGAACGTCACTACTAAGGTCATAATTCGTTTCAATAGGCCTTCACTTGACAAATAAGTATTAGGCAACTACTATGTGCCAAACTATGGGCAAGATGCTGGAGATGGGAGAGCAGAGACATGGAACAAATAAATAAATAAACAAACCTAGAGCCTGGAAGTACTTCATAAGAAAAAGGCAGCAGGCTGGAGAGAGAATGACCAGAGACACTCATGCTTGACATCGTGGCTAGGGAAGGGCCACCCTCTGTGAAGGTGGCATTGGACTGAGATCTGTAGGGAGGAGCAGGGCAGGAGAGGGTTTGCCAGAGAACACTTCAGGTAGAGAGAACTTCATGGGCTCTGAGGCTTGGCATGCCTGAAGAAAGAAAGAGGTGTGTATATGTTTACCCAATTGTGTTCAAAGGAAAATACATAGAATATGATGGGTTGGATGTGCCAGTAGTAGCAGTAGATGCATACCTACTAAAATAAGTGTTCTTTCTGTAGCTATGGCATGCTCATTTTGCCTATCACACTTTGGGAAAACTAACCACTTACTTTTGACCCACATCTGAGAACTCAGAGTGATTCTAGAGACTCAATACCTACCAGCCTCAGTGCCTGTGTTTGTAGGACAGAGCTAGGTAACTCTTGTCTCAGACTCCTCGTTATTCTAGACTCTACAGACCCCTGCTTTATGTTGATTGACTATTTTCAGATGAACATACCTATGACTTTCAAGCAATCTGTTTATGTATCTCTTCCTTCATGTAACTTCATACAAAGAGACTGGGTTTCTGCACAGCTTTATGCCTTTTCTTTTTGTCCGTGGGACATCCTCCGCCCTTGAGGTTCTCTGAAATATTCTGAATATCCACCATTTTGCACTAAAATTCTCTTCTATAGCCGTTCATAAGGTTCCACCCAGGGAACCAGGCCTGCCAGCATTTCTTCCTCTTGTCCTTGTCTCTCATTGCCGCTAGGTCAAGCCACATTCCATCCATTTGGCAGACCTTCCTGTCTCCCTCTCCCTCTAGGTTCCCTTTGGCCCCAAATGCTAATCAAAGAGCCCAGAAAGAGGATCTAAAAAGGGGGCTTCCTGGTGGGCATCCGTGAATCACAGGCAGAATCACCGCACAGACAGCCCAACAGGGGCCCTTCTCCCCATGTGATGAGTCATGAGTGGATGGTCACCCAGACAGAGGCTGTGTCAGTCTGTCACTTCCCTCTGCCTGGCCCCAGAGAACACTTCAGGTAGAGAGAACTTCATGGGCTCTGAGGCTTGGCATGTCTGAAGAAAGAAAGAGGTGTGTATATATTTACCCAATTGTGTTCAAAGGAAAATACATAGAATATGATGGGTTGGGTTTCCTTGCATCTGGACCCTTGAGAGACATTGGACCCAACTCTCTCAGAAATGTCAACTACTGAGGAAGGTAGGAAAGCTCTGTTTTCTAGAAGGTTGAGCTGCTACTGAAATATTGTAACATATAATGCCAGATGAGTTTGCCATCCTGGCCAGCAGTCACCTAGCCATGTCCTGGTGATTGAGGGCCATCTTCTTCACAAATATATATGCTCTACTTTTCATCTGACTATGTTCTCATCCTTAACATGTCGTTTCATAACAATGTGAACAAATGAAGGCTGCTTCCTACAAGGTGAAGAATAGTGACGGCTTCTGTGAATTAGGCGCCTACTCTCCGAGGCACTTGGCAGCTGTGGTCTTTTACTTCTTTCACTTTCTAACATGGGTACTGCTCACACCGTGGTGTAGACTGGGAAACTGAGGCTTGGGGATCTTCAACAGACTCCAGGCTCTCAGGGTGAGGAAGGGTAAGTTTGGAAGAAAGTGGCCATGTCATCCGTCACCCCAATCAGGACACTTTGGAGAATAAAAGGAGGGACTATTAGGAGTTTTGCCAGACAAAACATGTAAAAGTCGAATGTTCCAGAAAGTCAGACCTATATGGATGCCTGTATTTTGAGACAGTCTTTTTGACTCCCAAACCCAGCTTTTTCCCACTCATCCTATTGATTCCTAAGAAGGTCACAGAAGAAACTGGAGGTTAGCTCTCTGCTCCTTTTGTGATAATTTTGCCTATTGATTCTTTCCCCTCTCTTCCCAGCCTGGGATGTTAGGATGAAGTCCAAACCTCTGTGCTTTTATGAAGCCCCCTGAATGATTCGGATGTGCTGCCAGGTGTGAGAACTCTTGAATACAATGCTATAAGCTTTGGGACTATGAAGTCACTTTTGTTCAGTATTGTATCTTAGTCACTGACATAGGCATGCAGCAGGCGCTTGATAAATGTTCCATGAATGAATGAAATCATGTACAGAGGCAAGCAGGGATGAGAGTCACCGTGTGTTGGGGGACGGGATATAAATTAGTTTTGAATGTCCAGCGTGGAAAGAGAAATGAAGGCGAGGTAAACAGCAGGAGCATCTGCCAGGCTATGCTCTAATCGCATCCTTCATGCAGAGCCACCAAAGATTCTGAGCAGGAAATTGACACTCTGGTTTGCATTTTGGGAAAGAATACTCCCATGGTGGTGTTCTAGGTTCAGGCTGCAAGAAACTAGACACAGAAGGTATTTGAAACATGTTTTCAAAGGGCTACTGAGTGCCCAGCATAATATAACCTTTTACATATTTGAAAAGTCTCCAGGCTGGGGTAGCACCGCCCCTGCTCAGCTTCAGCCTCCAGACACGCCCTCGGCAGTAACCAGTGACCCCAGTGGGGCACCTGAGAGTCACTCTCTCAGGGGACTTGGTGCCCATGGTGTGTTCACTAGCTTCTCCCCCAATACCAGTAACTCCTCCCTGCGGGGGTCTAGCTGTGGAGGTGGGAAGGCCCCCTCAGATTCAGGAAAATGAGGAGCCATCAGCCAAATCGGCCAAATTGGTCCTTTCGCAGGAAGTTCTCCTCCTGCCACTTGCTGTCCGTGGCGTCCATCGGCAGGTGGGGGCACAGCACTGCAGCTCTCCAGCTGGGGACAGGGTACCTGAGGCGGTTTCAGACCCGGTTGTCCGCTTTTGCTCCAGAGGAGTGTTGTTATTATCGCTCTTCCAGAGCAGCCCAGGGGACCGTGCCGTTTGCAGCTCTGTGCCCTGGGGCTTCCCACAGAGCTTTGCCCAGTCTGGCCGGCGGGCCACCAGGCAGCGCGAGATGAAAGACACCGTTCACACTCACAGGGACTGGAATGCTCTCTCTATAAAACCCGTGGATGTGGAGACCAATTCATAAGCTCTTCTCAGTCCAGCGATGAATGGGGGATCCCTGTGACTGACACTTTAATGGGCTTCCCTCCTGAGAGAGGCTTCTCCTGAGCCCGTTCTGAAGCCTGGGCTAGGGATGTCCAGGCTCAGCGCTCAAGGGAGTCTGAACGTGCGCTCCTTTCTGTGGCTCCAACCTGTGTCCTCTCTACACCCGCATCCCCCCCCTACTCAGATTCCATCCTCTCCTCTAGCACCACCCACTACCCCAAATCATCTGCCATCCTGGACCTCACCTCGTGCCTCCAGCTGAATTCTGACTCAGGAAGTGTCTACCTTTCCGTGGTCCTTCCATAGGCATTTATGTGGGATTTGCCAGGCTTTCTCCTATGCTTTTCACACGGATATTATCATTTAATCTTCAAGCTTGGTCAGCACTTCCTGGCAAGCTTCCACTTGGATCTCTTGGGTCAGAGTGAGTTACCCTCAGCCCTAGCTGGGAGGAGGGCTGGGGACTCTGAGATGGGCTTCCCACCTTCTGCATGGGAGGGGGCAGTGGGGAGGCGAGAGGGAAGAGGCTTTCAAGCCAGCGGCCAGCAGTGTTCGCTCCACAGCTACCACCGTCATTCCCATTTCACAGATTGGGAAACTGAGTCACATGGCTACAGAGTAACTTGGTCAAGATCACTCAGCTAGAAGGGTTGGAGACATGGTGAAAATCCCAGGCTGACAACGCCCAAGTCTACGCTTGGAATGACCAGTTCTCCTGGGGAGACCTGCACAGGGAGAGGGAGAAGGAGGGGGCCCTGTGGTATGTGAAGAGATAGAATGTCAAGATGATGGTCTCTTATCTCAGGAAGAGAATGGAACTGAGGGTGAGTCTGGGTCTCAGAGCCTGAAATAGACATAGTGGAGCATACCGCAGAAATAGAAATAATATTATCAAATTCTTAAGGGACTTTGCATATTGGCTCTAATTCTGATAACAGATTTGTATTATCATCTTCCTTTACATGAGATAATTGAGGCTCACAGAGGCCGTGCAGTTTGCCCAGAGTTCCAGCTGGACACGAATGGGGTCTGTGTGGCCTCCGAGTCCAGCGGATGACTTGCCGTCTCTCCACACTAGCTACTTACAAGGAAAAACCAGAACAGGAGGCACGGGCCGGCTTCTGTGAATCGCATGTTGTTGGAATTCCTGTCCTTCCTCGACCCACATTTGTAAACACAGGCTTTGGAAGCCAAAGTACACAGGGGCAGATGTGAAGAAGCGGTCCAGGCAGGGGAGTCACATGTGTCCTGGCAGTGTGAGTCCTGAAGCATGTGTCCCTAGGGGCTCCTGCAGACTCCCTGGCGGAGCTGTCCTGGGCCCCGCGGTCTGCAGAGGCCGCAGAGTCACTGCGGGGGTCCAGCTACAGCCCGGGCGGTCTGGCAGGGGTGGCGGAGGGTGAGGGCGCCAAGGGGGCAGGGCAGCCAGCTGACAGACCTTCCTTTGCTTCTTCTAGGCTTTTTGCGGAGTCCTCTTGAAGGGAAGTGGGGGCAGGGAATAAGAGAAGATAACTTGTTATGGGAACTAGAAGGTCCCGCTTTAAATAAGGGCTGGCTGTTCATTTACTCAATCATTCAAAACTACTGATGGACCCCTGCCGTGGGTCTGTCTTACTGTGCTGGAGACAGTGCCCGCGCCAGTGGGCTGAAGTCAAATACTTACCCTCAGGGAGTTTCCCATTCAGTGCCCAGAGACAGATAATTGGAAAGAGATGCATAAGCAGATAGCAGATGCTATAGAAAGGAGGGGTGCTGGGTCAAGGGATAAAGATTGAAAAGGCTGGGGAAACTTGCTTTTAGCTCAAGGATGGACAGGGAAGGCTCCCTTGACGCAGGGACACATGAGCAGGGGTCTGAAGAAAGCAAAGCAATAGGCCGGGGAGATATCTGGGACCCAGACAGTCTTGGCAAAGGAATGGCAAGTTCAAATGCCTTGACGGAGGAGTGGGATGTCTGTCTGGGGTGAGTGTGGAGGGTCGGGAGACCAAGGCAAAATCTTGAACTCCACTGCGGACCTATATGCTCAGAATTCTGAAGCTGGGACCCAGTATTCTGTGTTTTACTAAACCTGCCAGGAGATCGTGATGCTGGTTAACGTCTGAGAAACCCTGTTCGAGGGCAGGAGTCAGCCAACATTCTCTGTAAAGCCAGGTGGTAGATCAGATGGTCCTTATTTCGACCACCCCACCTCTGCCTGGTACCATGCCCGTTGCCACAGATGATGATACAGAAATGGGTGGGTGTTGCTGAGTTCCAATAAAACTTATTTTATGTGTTTGCCAATGTCTGTACTAGAGGACTGGTTTGGTCAGCCGTTGCTGCATAACAAATCATCTTCCATACTTCGAGACTTCAAATCACAGCCACGTTTTCCTGTTCAGATACCGGAGGGTTCACTGATTTCGCCTAGGTTTGTCTGAGGGAAAAAGGGTAGAGATACACACTCTACTCCTGGGGAGAATTACGGTCTCATGGCAGTGGGCATGGATACGGCCAAAAAGAGGGATGAAGAATTGAGATCAATAACTCCATTTGTGATGGGGATTAAGTGAAATAACATCTGCAAAGTGCCCAGGGGTATCTGGGCATACGATCCATGCCTTGAAAAGGCTGGCTAGTGTCATTGCTCCTGTTAGCATTATTAATACTTATTCCTTACTTGGTACAGATCAGGGCTGGCAATTAGATATAGAGGTCTATTATTTATTTATTTTTTTTGAATTTATACTTTTTTTCTTTTTCTTTTCTTTTCTCTCTCTCTCTCTCTCTCTTTTTTTTTTTTTTTTTTTTTTTGAGGGAGAAAGAGAATCTTAAGCAGACTCCACGCCCAGTGTGGAGGCTGACATGGGGCTCAATCTCACAACCTCGAAATCATAACCTGCACCAAAATCATGAACTGAAGACTTAACCGACTGAGCCCCCCACAAAGCCCTATTCTTTGGAAAGACTGCTCTGGACACCCTCAGTGATACCCATCACTTAACATTAGCACTTACGACAATGAGTGTAGAGAGTTCTCAGGGCAAGCAGCCTGCTGGTTGACAGAATAGCTCGTCCTTGGTGCCGGGAGGCTGTTTGCACAAAGGAGGTGTTGGGACTGGCGTGTCACTTCATAATCAGGTGCTGCTCAGAAACAGGTAACTCATTCTCATTATCTCAGGTTCATTAGGAACTGAGAACTCAGACTCTGGTTTGAAAGAAGAAATGAGTTGCTTGATTAGAGCTCAAATAACTGGCTGCTCTTAATGAATGAGAGCATGTTTGGGGCATATGTCAGGAGGAAAAGGCAAATGACGAAGACAAAAGTGGTCTTGGAGATTTATCCAAACAAGGGAGGGTTATTCTACAGTGTGTCCTAGTCTCAGCACCACTTCCGTCTGACTCCTTCACTGGTAGTTCCCACCTCTACCCAAGTCACCTGTGGCATTAGCAGCAACATCCACATTTCTGGGGCCTAACTCTTAGTGACGTCCATTCGGGAGGGGAAGCGGGGGGACATTTCCTTTGTAGAAGCCTTCTGGTGCTCACGATGAGCAGTCTGATGACGGTGGCTCTGGTCTCTCCAATTGTGTATTTGTAGGTATTCATACCATTGCACAGAAGCTGAAATTCCTACTCACATCTGATTAGAACTGGAGAGTTTTGGATTCTGGGCTCTTAGGGAGCAAAAGCTATGTTTTTGCTTGTTTGTATCCTGGGCAAGGTGCTCGAGAGGGGCGTGATGTTGAGCCGAGCATTTACAAGCCTTCACTTTACAGGACAGGAGACAAGAGGCCCGGGAAGGCCAAGTGACTCACCCAGGGGATGTGCCTGTTACATCCCCCATTCTGTGCCTCCTGCCCCTCGGGGTCTGGCTCTTCCAAGTTTCCTCTTGGGAAGGGAAATCCCAGGAATGAAACATCTCTGACATGTTAGGCCTTGTGCTAGGTGTTTTAAACATGTTATTTCACTTTCTTCTTTAAGAAATAAAACTCATTAAATTAGCATTACTAGCTCCACTTTATAGACGAGAAAATGTGCTGAAAGTCACATAGCTAATGAGCGAAGGAAGTAGAAGTCCCATCAAGGTTTGTTTGGTGGACATACCGATTGGAAGGAAGCAAGAGGACACTTCTGGGGTTCTGACAATGCTCTGATTCTTGATCTGGATACAGGTCACTTGGGAGAGGGGTTTTGGCGTGTGAAAATGCATCATTGTGCATTTCTTCTTTGTGCATTTTTCAATGACAAAGTGGGAAAACCAATCCAGGTGTGTCTGGGTTGCAAACTCTTGCCATTTTATTATGCCCTACTGCCTCCTACAATGAGAACTTAGCTCCTGCCCAGTCAACACAAGGAGCATTTCCATGTGGAGACCTGAGTTAGAAATCAGGTCTGGGGTGTCTGGGTGGCTCAGTCAGTTAAGTAATCTGACTCTTGATCTCAGCTCAGGTCATGATCTCTGGGTCCTGAGATTGAGCCCCTGTGGTTGGCTCCCTACTCAGCAAGGAGTCTGCTTGAGATTCTCTCTCTCTCCTTCTGGACCTGCCCTTGCTCACACACACTCTTTCTAAGGTAAATAAATAAAATATTTTTGTTTTAAAAAAATAATTTCCTTTCCTCCCTCCCCACTCCTTCCCTTCTTCCTTCCTCGTCTCCGTCTTTCTCTCTTAACCAGTCTTTTTTTTTTTTCTTTTACATCAACTACCTCTGGGGAGGTCCCAGCAGATGCCCAAATAAGACTTTTTCTGGGATTACTGTTACCGGGCAAATGTGCCGTCTTAGAGCCCACTTTACACAAGACAGAGAAGCTTCCTATGTTGTTGACACGTGCATCTCTATACTCGAAATTCAGGGTTTTCTTTAAAACAAAAACAAAAACAAAAACCAACAACCAAATAAACCAACTTTATCTATGTGCAACTGTCATAGAATGAAGATCATATATTTAAAGTATACAGTTTGATGAGTTTAGACTTACAAGACACTAGGTACAGTGCTTGGCACAAAATAGGAATTTATTTCATGACAGCTACTAGCACAGTGGAAATAATAATTCCCATCACACAGAGGTGTTATGAGGATCAGTGGGAAGAGTCACAGAACCAGGCCATGGAGAAGGCATTCAGTAAGTGGTCACGGTCACCATGGCAGTTTCACCAACCACATACTCCAGCAAGAATGGGAGGTCTAAGACGCCACAGGGAACACTTGGAAGGCAGGACCCAGAAATGGTGTTCAGATATGGCAGATAGGTAGCTGAATCATGATAAGGAACAGAGAAGGAAGAGGTGAATTAGTGTCTTCTTGTGGGAGTGGGCACTTGTTTGGGTACGGTTGGGCCGAGGAGTTCAGTGCTTTGATGGGGATGAAGGAGGAAAATATTCTGAGATCTAGAGAAGATGGGTATATGTGTGTGTGTGTATAAAATAAAGCTCAGTTCAGCATGTTTTATGAAGCTGTTATGGGTGCTGATCCTTGTGCTAGATCCCCAGAAGAAGGCAGAGGGAAGCATGATCCCATGGAGACCTGACTTACAACCACACCTCCCTTCTCAGAGCTCTGCATATCCAATTTCAAAAGCACTTTCCTATACATTCTCCCGTTGAATCTTTCAGGGTCCCAAAGTTTGGTTATTAGCATCTCCATTTTACGTATGAGGAAGTAAAGACCTGGAGATACAGGATGCCGGATGAGCAATAATTAAGGGTCAATGAATATGAGGAACAGAACTCAGGCACAAGAGATGTTGGCCCCTGTGCCAGGCTACCCCCTCATGAAGTCCAAAGAGGGGAGATGCCTCTTTTGAGGTCAGCACAGAGGCAGAGTGAGGCCTGGAACCGAGGTCTCTTGATTCCGAGTACACAGCTTTCCATTCATCTCACCCATCATTCAAAACATGTCCAGAAGCTGCCTCATCCGGACGTCTCCCCAACGGCTCCGTAGCCCAGAAGAGTTCAGCATTTCCGTAACATTGATGCATCCTCCAAGCTCTTATTGTTACTCCTATTATACTCTATCACCATGTTCTCCCCTTTCCAATTAGGCAGTGAGGGCAGTGCATCCCAGTATCTTCCACGGTGCTTAGGAATTGTGGTCCTTAATAAATGTTGTTTAATGATGATTCAACAACTTCATGAGTGAACAGACTAGGCCAGACAGAACCCATGGAAGGAGAGGAAGCTGGGTTCAACCAGTCAGAGTTAGCGGGGCAGAGAAGGGAGCAAGAAGACAGCATTTCTCATGGAGACCACTTCAGGAGGAAAGATCTGAGGCCAGATGGGCATCCTTGTATCCGCGACCTGGAAGAGGGCAAGGCTCCAGTAGTTTGCATCTTAGGGAGCAGTTTGAAATAAGGCTGAAGATGGAAGCAGAAAGCAAGACATTGTTCCTCTGGGTCTCAGATTTGTCAGATAACACTAAACTGTTCCTTTTGCATTTGGGGCTGCTACTCATTAAGCCTTCCTCTTTGACCTGGAAGTTGCCATTGCTGATTCATGCCTCAGTCACTGCCAGTCTGGATTTTTCTTTAAAGTACCATTCTAGAAACCCCCCACTCCCCCCAAGGCAGACACTTCAGCTGTCATTAGATGCTTATTAAGGGAGTGAGTCAGCGTGGTGGCTTAAACACAATTTCCATCCCACTCCATGCCCCCTTCCCCTCATATCCCTTCCATGCTATTTCAAGCACTCACAAGGCTTTGTGGCGGAGTGGAAAGAACACGAGTGCTGAGCTTCCAGACCTCCAAGCAAATCTGTTCTGCAGTTCACTTGCGATGTGACCTTGAACAGAGCGCTTATCCACCCTGGGCCTCAGATTCCTCAACATAATGCAGGGTTGTTGTGAGGATTGAATGGGGTCAAGCATAAAGCTCTTTGCATAGGATTTGGGGTACAGTGGGTATGCAGGAAGTGCCAAAAGTGCCTGTGGTTTGAGGTTCAGATGCCCTGATTTTCCTCACTTCAGGATGGAGATGACAGAGCCGTTTTGATGTGGGTCTCTAGCAGGATCCTGGGAAACTGTTCCCTCTTTCCTTCCTGGTTGGCAGTTATAGATCATCCTTGCAAAATTCCTTTCTGTGGTTCTCTGGGGTGGGAGGGACCCAGCTCAACTGCTCTGGAAACAGGAACCATTCACAGCTTCCTGGTCAGCTGCCAGACCCCATACCACAAGGCCACAAGAACTGGTTTCTGCTTTATGGATTTCACTGGGTTGTCTGTCCCAACACAGAGTTCAGGTCTTTCTTCATACTGACTCTGTGGTGACTTGAACAGGCACCAGATCAAGGACCCTGTAACTGAACGCCCCTACTCAGAGTTGGTGGGGGTGTTTGTGGAATTTTCTCATTTCCTGACATCTAGATGGGGTTCCGGACTCTGCTGAAGGACTCAGCCGTCCCAGCAGCCCTGGACTCCTGTGTGGAGTTCCTACTCTTCTGTTCTTTCCCCCGGTTCTCATTCCAACAGTTCCCTGGGGCACAGACATGCACCAGCATTTTCCTGCCTCCGGCACATCCAGCTCGCTCCCAGCCTGGGCATGAACTCAAGAGTTTTCCTTTTGCCAATATCCCCTGCCCACAGCATTCAGCACTGTCCCGTTTGGGGCGCCATCAATACCCAGTGATCCTCTTTTAGCCATGACGTCCCTGTTGGTAGGAGTTAAGGGTACACATATGCCATCCTTCTAAGGCAGAAAGAACCACCCTCACTCCCAAAAAATTAGCTCTAAGGGAGGGAGCTGAGGCACTGAAGTGAGAGTCATAAAACCACTCAAGGATTTTGTAATCTTGGGCAAATCACTTAACTTCTCTGAGCCACAAGCATTCCTATTTGAAAGGGTGGGGGCTGATGCTAATTGCCTCGTGTCCGCCTCCCTCCACTCCCCATTCACTGTGAGAATCAAATGAGATAATGTCTGTGAAAGTGTCCTGTAAACCAGAAGCTGTTATTATGCGGAGCCGACCCATCATTATTAAGAACTGGTTCCCTCTTCCTCCCTGCTCTCTATCCGTCCCCTGAACTGGCCTGAGGCTGAAGCTCTGTGGAGGGATAACTTTGGAGCCAGAAACTCGAAAAATCCTGCTCTGCTTACCCAGAGTCTTCTGAATTGCTAGGATTTGAACATGTGGAACCAAAGAAGGAGAAAGGATCTTGACTCCAGAATCCTTCTTGGCTTGACTTTTTAATATCCCAGTGGGAGCTACCACGTCAAGCTCCACACAGAATCCAGAAAGAAAAATCCTGTTCATGCAGGTGCCCTGGGGTTGCTTTTAGTGTGGGTGCACTTGGCAGGTGTGGCTCCCGAGGACGGCTGCTCTCCTGACCCGCCGATGTTCTCTTCCCTCCTAGAAGCCGCTGCCTCCAGGCTTGCCCCCCTTAATCCATTCATGTGCCCAATGAGCTCTCTGAATTCCAGGCTCTTCCTTAGCTTAAACCCTGCACCATTGCCCTCAGCATTAAGTACAAATGTTCCTTCTTATAGGATTGCTCTTATAGGGGCTCCTGCTGAGCTTCCTAGCCTCACCATGACCTCTCACGCCCTCGGCTTAACCTTCAAGTAGTTCTGCCCATCAAGTTTTGGCTTTTCTCCTCTAGAGTGGACTTTCCATCCGGAATTATTATGTGTTCATCTGTCTCCTCCCAGAAGCTGGAAGCTCCGCTAGGCTGGGCATCACCAGTCTTGCTCAATCCTGCTAGCCATGGCAGCTGGTCGAGGGCCCAGCGATGGATGAATGGACGAACCTAGTGTGTGAGTCTGTGCTCCAGACTTCGTCTCTGGGTGCTGGAGGGCTCAGAGGTCTTCGTGGATGATTCCAGGTGGGCTTGTTTTAGAGAAAAACTAATGCATCACCAAAGGAAGTCTGAAAACCTTGATGTTTTTCTTCCAGACCTTCTTCCAGCAGATGCTTCACATTGACTGAGTTTCATGTGTGCTGAGCGTTTTACATGCGTCAGGCCCTTCAGTATTCACGAGCGTTCTCAGAAGCCAATGCAGTTATTATCCTGCTGCAATGGATGAGAGGCATGTGGTTCAGAGAGGTTGAGTCATTAGCCCAAGGTCACCCAGCCAACAAGTGAGCCCAAGTCTGGTTTCCTTTAAAACTCATGCTTTTCATCACGGTACCTGGATGTAAGGGATTTGGTATCAGAAAGATCTGGGTCTGAATTCCCAGGACTTATCAGCTGTGCCCCATCCTTTATGATAATGTTCTGTGAATTAAACAAGGTGATGTTTATAAAGCACCTGGTTTTTAGTAGGTCCCCATGTTGAGCTTCCCACATGGTGGGGAACACACCATTTCTTGAAGAAGGGCAATTAATAGGTCCTTTGACAGCTGGTCTATCCTTCAGCGGAGCGGGTATTTGCTCAGGACCATTGGAGAAGATCCAGTCCCTGTGCCACAGGCTCCTTCCCAGCCACTGAAGGCAACTGTCCTACCCCTATCCCTGCCTCTGGAGCCTCACTTCTCTAGGAGAAGCCCAGTGCTTCTGCACCTCCTTAAGTAATAACTAAGATGAAGACACAGCAAGCGAGGATACTTACTGCAGTGTTGCTCACAGTTGTGAGACATTTGTGGAAAAGGATTAAGAGGTTCAAACTTCAGTTATCCAGTAAGTAAGTACGGCATAGGAAATAAGTCAATAATATTGTAAGGACGTTGGATGGTGACAGGTGGTGACTACGCTTGTGGTGAGCACTATGGAATGTATGGAATTGTCCAATCACCTTGCTGCACACCTTCACCTAATATAACACTGCATGTCAACTACACCTCAATAATAAAACAAATTAGGGGGGCCCAGTGGCTCCATCAGTGAAGCATCTGACTCTTCTTTTTTGGCTCAGGTTATGATCTCAGGGTCCCAGGATCAAGCCCTGCATCCGCACTTCTCTGGGAGTCTGCTTGAGATTCTCTTTCCTTCTTCTTCTGCCCCTCTCCCTGCTTGTACTCTCTTTCTCTTTCTAAAAATAAACAAGTCTTGGGGCACCTGGGTGGCTCAGTGGGTTAGAGCCTCTGCCTTCGGTTCAGGTCATGGTCCCAGGGTCCTGGGATCCGGCCCCGCGTCGGGCTCTCTGCTCGGCAGGGAGCCTGCTTCCCTTCCTCTCTCTCTCTGCCTGCGTTTCTGCCTGCTTGTGGTCTCTGTCTGTCAAATAAATAAATAAAATCTTTAAAAAATAAATAAATAAACAAGTCTTTAAAAAAATTAAAAACATTTTAATGTAACCACTTAAATATTCGGAGATAGGGGATTAAGTGACAAGGATACAACATGTTCGCAGTCCAAATGAAAAAATACTAAGTAGCCATCGAGAATGGCTAGACAAACGCTCATTGACCTGGGAAGGTGGTTATGGTGCCTTGACAAATATGCAAAAGGCAAATGTAGAATGTAAAGCATGAACCCCAATTTTGAACAATAGTATTCATCTCTGTATGAAAGAAAATCTGAAAGTATTTAAGAGGGTAAAAGTGCTTATCTCTGGGTCATGAGGTTATGGGGGATTTTCTTCTTGTTCTAAATTTTCTATAGAGGGAGGAAGTATAGCTTAGTGGTTATGAAAATGGCCTTCAGAATCAGGCAGACCTGGTGTTAGTCTATTTTCTGCCACTCGAGAGCTTTGTCACCTTAGTTTCATAATTCGTAAAATAACAAATAGCACCTCCTCTTATATTGTTGAGGAAATGATGAGACTGGTTTTGTTTTTGGAATGTTGACTGTGTGTTAGGTACTCAGCTAACCGATTGTCGTGCATGTTCTCTATCATGATCTCGGTTCTACAGATGTGGAAGCTGAACCCCAGGAAGACCAAGAAACTGGCCCTGTTCCTACATGAAAGATGGCAATGACTTTCCCCATTCTCAGCACCTCAGCCCTTTCAAGGGTGCTGAAGTTTGAGTCTGTCCTCCTGCCATCCACATCTCCCTGCTGACTCATTCTGGACCCACTTTGACTAAAATCCCCAGACATTTTCATACTGGCCATGTCTCTTCTCTCCTTTTCTTGTGCTTTGTTGCTCTCTCTCTTTTTTGTTTTTGGACTTGAGTGAACTTATTATGGAGCCAACAGGTGGATGAGAAGCCTGAGCATTCAAATCATATCATTAACTATGAGGAAGTCTAAGAATAAGCCTTATAATTTGGTAGAGAGAAGTTGCTGATCACACCTACTACACACTGGTGAGCCTAGGGGGAGCAAAATGCATGAGGTTTGCATTTTCCTTTCCAACTCATCTGGAAAGAGCAACTTCTCCTGATGCAAGAGTGGGTAAGCAGAGAGGCTGGGACTGGTCTGGTGAGGCTGTCATTGGCAGAGCTCCTAGAAGACAGCGGTCATTGGAATGGAGTGTGGGACACACCTTTAAAAGCAGGAGCTTGGGTCCCTGGCAGATTTGGGTTCTGATTCCTGCTTTGTCACTTACTGGCTGTGCAGCCCTGAGCACAACTAACCTCTCTGTTCTTCATTTTCTCATCCTCAGAATGTACCCAGTGGTTATTTTTTTGGTGGAATTTTTAAGAGTATCAAAATGAGATCATGTGAATGAAAGGCTCAGTCAGTTCTGGGACAAGTTTTAGTTAGCGTCTTCTCTTCCCTGGGAGCTCTCCATGCCCTCCTGACTCATTGTCTAAATGTTGGAGGATGGAAGAGTCTGAGTACCGAGAGGCTCCGTGATCGGAGCGAGGAGATCACACAGCACCGATATTTCGTGCTGCCGGGGAGAAAGAGAACTCTTGAGGCCAACTTGGCCCCAACTCATCCTTTATCCTCATTTTGACAAATTCCTTTTCTTTTCTTTTCTTTTTTTTTTTTAAATTTTATAATCAATATGTGTTTTTGGTGAAAAAAAAAAAAAACAAATTACTCAGAAGCTTATGGAGAAAATAGTAAAAATTCCTTTTAATTGCCCCGCCAGCCCATTCACATCTCCAGAGATAACTGCACTGAAAAGTGTCCTCTGTGTGCACTTTCCTAGACATTTTATTAGGGATTTATAACACACTCAGACATAGGCTTCCTTGCCAATGCTACAAATGTTTGTGACTTGAACGGTCAGGAAACTTTCAGGAGAAAAATAAAATGTGGGCAAAAGAGAGCAGAAGGATGGGTGTATTTGTTATTTCTCCATAGCTTTTCTGCCCAGGGTGAACACTGGGGAACCTAGATGCTTTACTCAGGTTGAAAATGGCTGGGAAGCCTCTTGACATTCTAGATTCCCACATGGCCAAAGCATCCCTGTAGTCCTTGGGCTGCTGCTTTGGAGGACAATCTATCTCCTGACAAACTTGGCCCCTTTGGCTCAAACGATCCTTCCTCTTCCAAGAGGAAACGGGACAGACCCAGGCGGAAATAAGTGTCTTGATGACAAAGGGCATGAGTCAAAGGACTTGTGAAAATGATCAACATTATTTTAAAACATATGCCAACCCCCGAGGAGGAAGGCAGTTGCTTCTGCTTTCTTTTCTCTTTTGAGAGTGGGTGGAAGTCCTGCAGAGACGGTGTTGGATCCCACACTTTGAGATGGTTCCTATTTAAGGGGTAATGTTGGCCTCCATGCTCCTTTTGGTTTCTCAGTTTTATAGAATGTTCTCAGTTGGAGTCAATCCAAACACTCTTGGGAATGTTGCGGTACCATACAGCATACATGGGTTTTCACTTTATAGTTTCTTCCCCACTCCCCTGCCACAACCCATGTGTTGTGCAGTGTGATTCTAACTAAAGCCAGGAGTACCATGCCTTCTACTTAGTAGGCATCTCACTGCTATACACTGATTTACTCCCAGCGTTTATATTCTACTGACCATCCACTTGTTCATTTGCTCATCAGTCAAATTGTTTTCAAGTGATGCTATTTGCTAGGCTGGACATAAAGGAGGGCGTGACCAGCTATCTGTAGAGCTGCAGAAGGGACAGCGTTTCAGCAGAGTAGATGTTTGGGAAGAGTTTCAAACAAGGATGGTGCCAGGCAAATGTGGTGGAAAGGTATTTCATGGAGGGGAAACAGCGTCGAACTACAAAGGCGATACAGGACAAGGGAGGCAAGTTTGTGGGGGTTGAAAGTCATGCTCCAGACTGGCACATGTTGCCCTCCATGGACGAAAGCCCAAGTACCGCTAGAGAAGGATCTACTCTCACTCTATCCGAGTTGAATTCCCTTGAGCCCCTGATTTACTCAACAAAGATTTATTCAACAGCTACTACTTTGCACTGCGTTGCATGCCAGGAATGAACTGCTGACAATTTTCATTTTGGCGATTTTCCTTAAGGCCCAGTAAACAATGTTAAAGTTAAAGTTTAACTTGGAAGTGGTTGTTACTTTCTTCAACCCATGACAAAGCATCTTTCTATTTGAGGGGCATCTACTGTGAGGATGGCATTATTCTTCACGTTCTGAACAATGCGAGAGAGATTTCGACCCACTCTTTCACCACCTTCTCCAAGTACAAATCCAGACATGAATGGGATTCATCGTTTTACCTACAGACGATATGTTGATACGATCAAACCCTGTTTTTTGATGAATCATGTTTGAAGTCATAACCATGGCTCCAAATGTTATCACTTGCCTCAGCCCTTTTGTGCCATGAGGGAGACAGTGAGTTTTATCAGACAGTTGGAGAGGGACAAGGTGGCAGATGTCCAGACTAATGCATTCTGATGCCTCCATAAATAAAATGTGTGTGTCACACAGACAGTCCACAATCAAAACAATAATGGAATTTACCCTTATAGCAGTGTTCTTGCCCTCAACTTCTACTTCCAACTACCTCCTGCTGAGCTCCAGAGATTAAAGGGCAATAAGCTCAATTCTGGGCACCCTGCCTTTGGTCTCATTCACCTTGGCTGAGTGGTCCTTTCCCTACCTGTCAGTCTTCCAAAAAGGCACACTTAAACTCATTCTAGAATCTTCTTTGAATAGCCCTTTCCCTTGCCACTTTAAGTGTCTGTTTGGTAGACAAAACTGCAAACCCAGATGGGCAATCAGGAATTAAGGGCAACAGTGGTTTGGGATTATTTCAGCTAATTGCTGTCCTGTGTGAAAGATTGCATCATCTGTGACAGCTGGCCTGAGTAATCATCGCTTTTAGCAGCAAGTTTTCCCCTTCCGCACTGTAGGGACTTTCAAGGCTAGTATATCCTATAGAACAGTAAATCTGAAAAGGGACTGCAGACACTTCATTGGTTTTTATGAAAACTAAATGGGATGAAGGCATCAAGTTTTTTTGTTTACAGTAAACATTTGATTTAGCTTAAGTGTTTTTCTTTTCTAGAACCTGTGTAACCCTGATCTCACACAGAGCATCCTGCACTCAACTCCATTATTCTCCACAGCAGAAAGGCCCATCACCGGTGATGTCTTCCTTTCTTTTATCCTAAATTTGGAGGTGGAGAGGGAGTAATGTGATTTGTATATTGTTGCCCAGAATGCTCTGCCAGCCATTAGTTCTTTGCTGACCAGGACACTGAGTTCTGGAACATGATGCAAGGTCTAAGTGGGCTTTCTGGTTTGCTGAGTTATAACCTCATTTATACTAGAGTGACAGTGATTCCTACCTTAACTAAATCAAGGTAGGAGGAGTCCCTGGGCAGAATAGGGAATCAGATGTCCATGTTTATCTCTCTTAGAGTTCTTTGGGAATATGTGATTAGAGCAGGTTTGGTGTTTTTTTGTTTGTTTTTTGTTTTGTTTTGTTTGTTTTTGTTTTTCCTTTTCAGAAAAGGAGGAAGTTACTTCACATTCTTGCTTCCTTCTGCAGACAAAAAAAATCCACCACCCTGTTCCCAAGGGCTCATTTTCCAGTTCTGCTTGGCGCATCCGAGTGTATTGTGAGCCAGCACAAAGACCTTGAGGGAGGAATGCTGCCCAGAGCGCACCCTTCGTATCCCTGCTTCCCGTTACGTGAAATTGTGCCGCCTTCCTGCCCAGCCTGGCCTGGGCTCTGCTTCTTCTCTCATGACGAGTGTGTTTATAGTGGATGCAACATGCTGGGCCACACAGGGAAGCTGCAGGGGGTGTCCAAGTTCACATGTCCTGCATTCCAGGCAAATGTTTTTGACATTGAGCAATGGAATGACTCTGCCAGGTTTAGGTCTGTCCGATTGGAATGCAACCGAAAAGGAAAGTCCCGGAGTGATTCAAATACTCACCTCCCCACAACCCCTGCTTATATATATTTTTTAATTCCTTTTTAATTTTCCAATGACCAACTCAGCCCGGCACTCCTACCGACTCTCAGCACTTGTTGGTGCTGATAAGTGCAACTTCCCAACAGATAGGAATGTAAATCAGAACATTTTGTTGAGTCATGTGTACTCAGAGGCTCTTTCCCAAACATTGCCTCAGACCCATAATTGGCAGCTCCCAGGACTCTGCTGGTGACACTGAATGTCCAGGAAAAGCTCAGTTCATTTCTCGAAAAAATGTACTCTCACTCTCTCCATCTGCCTGGTTGTAATATCCTGTTCTTGAGAAAGCCGAACCCCTGGAGGGAGCAGAGGCACAACCGGTTTTGTAGATAAGTTTGAAAAATATGACTATTGGCCTTTCCCACCCACTCTGGTCTCTTAGCAACAGGACAGCTGATGGTATCCACCAGGGGAAGAAAAGCACCGAACATGTGGGGGAGCCTGTCTGAATTCTTGCCTGCAGTCTGATTTATTTAAACCTTCCTGCATTCTTGGGAATGAAGATCCAGGAGTCACGTCATGCTAGCATACCCCTGCCCTTCTTGTGACCTCCAAGAATGAACAGAGAAGGGAAAATCTCAAGATGAGGTGGACATTCTTCTTCTGTAATAATCTGCCTTATCTGGGACAGCCATTTCCTTCGATTCGGGGAGTAACCATTTGAAAACTTGGTCACATTTGTTGAGAGAGGCGGACTGGGGTGTGGTGTTGGAAAGAGCCCAGGGCTGGGGTGTCTGATGCTCCTGGTTCTAAGGGTGACTGTCTCTCATCCCCCATGGGACCCCGGCCATGAAACCCCCAGTGCACTCATCTCTACCCCATGTTGGCTTTCTCATCTTCATAGTAATGACTGGAATGTCCTTTAAGGTACTTTTCAGCACCGAGTGTCTCTGTGTGTGTGTGTGTGTGTGTGTGTACATACGCGCACGTGCATTTATAGAAAATTTATATTATATCATGTATCTATCTAATTCTCTCTCTTGACCTTGAGGGTTACTCAGTCAAGAACAAGAATTTTGAGGCCAGGCCTGTGTTATTAACCACTACCCTATACTTTGGGTTATGTACACAGAGGTGCCATCCAGTTGGTAATCTATGTTCTATCTGGCACTTTTTATACCTGCATCTATTAATCTAAGGGCTGATGCACAGTAGTAAGGCTTTAATACTTGGAGAGATTTGGGTTCATATTCTTTCTCTGCTTCTTACCAGTTTCATGGCCTTAGCATTTTCAAGTGTGAAATGGGAATAACAAAGCCGGTTGGATCATGTTGTTCTGGGAATTAGGCGAAGTGATGTGTCTAAAACACCTGACACAGTCTAAAGCCCTTGATACACAGTCAGTGCTAAAAAAAAAAGGGGGAGCAGGGTTGAAGTATTGATTGATTATAGGTTTTCTGTTCGGAGGGACATGCCTGAATTATCAATGAACCTCAAAACATTTCATGACACCCGGAAGACAATTGGGTTTGCTGACTCAAACAGATGCGAGACTTCCACATGTGCACACGTGCGTGCACACGCACACGCGCACACACACACACACACACACCCCAAATGGTGAATGTAATGACTTCATGTTGCTGGAACTTCTTAGTAGGACTCTGCATCTAAGAGCACTAAATCACAGCTAAGACAGCCAATGGGATTTGGCTGTGGTTGGCTGTTTCTTTCACAACTTGAATGCTCTTCAATTACTTTCAAAATATGAACAGTTGTTTTTCAAAGCATTTTTTCTCTTTTTGGACAGAGAATGTGAAGTGAAGTTGTTCCTCTCCCCATCTCTGACTCTGGCTCCTTCTGTGTGTCCCTTTCCTTTTTGTGGAGGACTTAATACAGAGCAGGCCCTGGGCTGGGAGTCTCACTTTCAGTCTTTCAACTGTCTTCAGAGCAACTGTCCTCAGAAAGGTTTCGTTATTCCCATTTCGCAGTGCAGGATCTTGAGCCTCAGAAAGCATGAGTCATCCAAGACCATCGTTAAGACCCCAGCTGTTACGTGAGAGAACAGGAATTTGAACTCAGATCCCTTTGACTATTACAATGAGAGGGGGATGGGAGGAGAGACCAGTCCATTGTTTGTCTTGATTATTGAACCCACTTTTTTTGTGGGGGGAAGCCACCTACCCCATCTACTCCCTTATTAATATTAGGGAACTCTGGGCACCTACTATGTTCCTGGCTCTGCTAAGTGCACTAGACATGATCTTGTTTAGTGCTATTAACAACCCTACAGGGTAGATACTAAATATTAGAACTACACACCAGAAGAAGTCCTTATTGAGGTATAGATAGAATAAGTAATAAGCCCAGGTAACCCAGGCTACCACTAGCACAACTGGGAAATTAACTTAGCTAGTCTGGCTCCAGCGTAAACTCTTCTCATGAGCTAATATACTAATTTCATTTGTGTCCATGAGGGCACATGGTCTCCATTACTCTTGGGAGCATTATTAGGGCTTATCTGAAACTCCACTTCTACTCTTTTTGGTGGTGTCCATCACCAGTTTCTCCTTGGCCCTGAGAACAAACAGTGAGCACTGAGGGTACAGAATCTATTGAACAGTAGGTCAGTAGAGTTTCAACACAGAAAGACTTCTTCAGGCTTTATGGGTTATCTTGTCCCGTGGTTTCTAACTATAGGCCATGCCCTGTTTAGTGAGTTGTAAAAACAACTTCCTAGCTCATGATCAATATTCCTAGCTCGTGTTCTGTTCCAGCTATGGGTAGAATACAAAACATAGAGTATATTGCATTCAGGGAGAAAATTGTTTCAGTTACCTCTGTGTGTGTGTGAGTGTGCGTGTGTGTGTGTGTGTATGTGTGTATGTGTGTGTCCTGGGTCACTATGTAAAATGCATTTTTTATTGAGGGCTATGATTGTCCAAGTTTGAAAAGCACAGGTTTCATTCAGTGATTTTCAAATTTTGTTCCATGGCATCCAGTGAGGCCTCAGACATCTTAAGGGAGATTGGGGTGGGAGAAGCTGGATACAAAGGGCTCCAGGAACATCCCCTCTTCTGGCCAAAGTAGTCCCCTGTGTATCCGGCCCTTGTGTTGGGTTTTTACGTGGTATTTCATGTTTAAAAAAAAAAAAAAAGGCTGTACTGAAAAAAAGAGTTGAAGAGTCATTGATTTACTTCATTGGATTTGTGTTATATTGAGTATTGATTCACTCTTGTGTGACTTCATATGTTAAGCAGAGGACAGCTGTGTGCCCCGTATTATGATCCTGCCATAGAATATCTTGCAGTGTTGGCCAATGTGATCATTGTTGTCCTTAAACGGTTGTTACAACTGACCTGATAACAACCACCTACTTATACCAGATATGGCAAGGAGATAAATGAAGATCTTATTCAGAATTTGGCAACTTCTTTTACGAGATATACAAAGAATTGTTGCAAGGAGGGATATGGAAGGATCAAAGGTGGCTGAAGCAATGGAATTGAAATGGAATTGAAGTGGAATACAAGGGGTATTTTAGTTCAGATCAACAGCATAAATACAGACATAGTATGAATTTGCTAGATAATGGTTCATGACTCAGTATCTGAAATTGTTAACAGCCTTCTAACTCTGCAAGTCAACGGTGTGGCAGAGGCTAGGACCCAAGGCAAGCCTGACTTACATGCACTGCATTCATGGACAGAGGGTACAGAGTACCTCTGTCAGCGTGATTGCAAACATGCCCAAAGCACTTTGAAGCTTTTTCCATGTGAGACTAGAGTCTGTTTCCCTGCTTCTTGATTTTGAGTTGACCCTGTGATTGGCTTTGGCCAAAAGAATGTGGCAGAAGTGATGTTGTGTCATTTTGAACCTACTCCTCAATTATGCAGGCCCCATTCTGGAACTCTTGATACAGACATGCAAATAGGTCCTGATTAGCCTGCTGGAGGAAGTAGACGATGTGCAGGGAGACCCCAGGTATCATAGCCACGGCCATCCTAGACCAAACAACCTCTAGCTCATCTGCCAGCTGAGAGCAGACACTTGAGAAAGCCTAGAGGGGCGCCACCATGCCCAGCTAGTCTGGATCCAGCGTAAACTCTTCTCATGAGCTAATATAATAATTTTATTAATGTCCATGAGGGCACATGGTCTCCATTACTCTTGGGTGCATTATTAGGGCTTATCTGAAACTTCGCTTCTACTCTTTTCGGTGGTGTCCATCACCAGTTTCCATCACAGAATAACTGTCTCGCTGACTCAAAGAATTAGGAGCTAAATTTTAGAGTGTTTTATTAGACATCAAATCCTAACAGATGCATGCACCATCCTGCACTGGCAAATCCACACTGGAAGACGGTACCGAGATCGTGTCTGCCAAAAATATTAGCTAGAAATGTTAACAAACGAGAATGTGTTAGGGGTATGGTGAGGATAAGGGTTCTTAGGACCTATTGGTTAAGAAGTTAGGGAAGCTTAATCTGGAAAGTAAGGGTGTTTCTAGGAACATAAGCTCTACATTTTGAGATTTAACATTAGTGGGAGAAGTGGGATAAATTCTTTGTAACTTCTGTGGTCAGTTGAATAATTGGTTGTAATTATCCCATTGCATTTCTTCTTGCCACGTCCTTATGGTAAGAAGACTTTATACTCTTCTCTTGAGACTCTCTTTGACCTTGGGCTTGGGTATGTGACTTGCTTTGGCCAATGAAATGTAGGCAGAAGTTACTTAGTGCTGTGGCAGATTCCCTCTCCTATACTTCTGCCATCACCATAACAACAGTGTGTCCCAGCTGGCCCACTGGTCCCAGAGGAGAGTGAGACACTCATGGAGCAGCACCCTGACCCCCAAGCAAGCAACAGAGCTTTTCCAGCCAGCCCATATATTCATGAGTGAGAAGTTAATGCTTCTTTTTATATACTCCTGGGGTTTTAATATTGATTCATACCTAGTACAATTGACCAAAATACTTCTGAAATTAAAATTAAGGTCAAATAATAGCTGCATCAAGGAAGCAGACTTGTTTAAGGAGGAGGTTCTTTGGGGTCTAGAATAGAACACATGGAGAAGTTAGGAGTTCCCTATCCACGGAAGAGTCAATCATCAGAAAACCTTAGATGGTGTTTTTAGAATGAGGATCAGACTTTCAGTTCAGAGTGACTGGGACACTCAGCAATTTGGGGAAGGGTTAGCAGATCGTTTCAGTTGTGTTTTGGCACAGGGGGAGGATAAGCATGGAGGATAGGCATGTGGGTGCAGGGAAGGTGTTGGTTAAGAGGGACAAACACTGTGGGAGATTTGAATGCTCATTCAAGTTTTGACCTTTGGTTCAAACCTGTATCTACTTGTTTTTCAATCTGGAACCTCCCCCTCTTTCCTCTACATTCCACTCATTCCTGAAGTGCCAAGTGGAGGCTGGTTTTCTTTATGGGAAGTTTACCTGACCTTTCCAGCCTCCAGTGACCAACCCAACTCTGGACTCTTCATCTTGGCTGTCTTATCTTCTCCTTGACTTTTTCCAGGCTGAGACTGAAGGTTTCCATGTGCTCACATAGTGTTTCCTCAAATGAAGGGATTTACTGCTCTGGTAATGTGGTCTTGTTTCTCTCTTTAACACTGAAAGCTGGCGGAAGGTAAGGAGTGTGGCTCATTCATCCTGGTACCGCCTCTATCTACCACAGTGCCTGGTACGGCTAGAGCCTCTGTAAATATTTCTTGAATGAATGGATGTGGATTTCTTTCATCCTTTTGGTACAACTGTAAATTCCTAAGAGGCATTTGGTACTTACATTCCCATAGTGTTCCAAAGGCCTGTGCATTTATTCATTGAACAAATACTTGATGAATGAGTCCAATCTCAGCTTACAAAACCCTGTGTCACCTGGCTCCTGCCCTCTCTATGACATCATCTTGTGTAACTTCCCCTCACTGACCTGCTCAAACCATACTGGCTTTTCTCAGTTCTATGAACCCCCAAAACTCATTCCCATCTCAGGGTTTTGGCAGTTCCTCTAGCTGAAATCACTTTCCCTTGAACTTCTATGGCTTCCTCCTTTTTGTCATTCAGATCTCAGGTCACCTCCTTTGAGCATATTGAGGGGCCAACTCATGGGCACTGATTCTCTCCACCATATCTTCTAATTTCAGTTCTATGCATGACATTCATGACTTTCTGATAATTATCTTCTCTTTCCTTTCACCTTCTCTTTTTTGTCTCCCTTTCTTCTTTTATCAGCATGCTTATTTATTGATGGATTGTCTCTCTCGAGTGACATGTAAGCTTCATGACAACAGGTATCTTTTCGGTTTTCCTTACAGCTATATCCCTTATATCTGACGATTAGGTATGAGTGACTGCATTCATGAACGAATGAATGAATGATTATGGGTCCAACACTCAGCTCTGCACTGTGAATATAATGGGGAGAAAACAGACAAGGATCTTGCCTTCAAGTGTTTTATAATTTTTGTGGAATGAAGGATCAATATATACCTGGTTTGGCAGAAAAACCAAAACCAAACCAATAAGCAACAAACACAAAATAGAACAGATTGGAGTGTATATTGTTCAGTTCACGTACTGATCCACTTCAGAGAACCAAACTCTGGTTCCAAATATGGCTCCTGGCTTTAACTCCAGTGATGAAAATATTCCTGTCACAGGTTCTTCCAGAGTGTTATCGGTGGAGGTGAAGTGATCATGGCTCATTTGCGCACCATGAGCTTTGATTCTTTTGAAGCCACTGTGTGACCCGAGAGGTCTGGTGAGCTATTTTTGCACCGTGTGGTGGTGGATCTATGTGATAATTGGCTGAACCACAGCAAAAGCACAGAGTCAAGGAATGCTATAGACAGGGTGGGTCTTTGGTGGAGGGACAGTTGGTAACCGCTGGGGTTGCTAGAATGTCATCAATGGAGGGTCAGACTTTCATTTCAATCTTTGCTGGATTAGAAAATGAAATAAAAATAAAAATAAAAACAGCCGACGACCAAGCAGTCATTTATATGCTAGCTGCTAGCAGCCAGTTCCTGAATAGCACCGTTCTGTTCTAGGCCCTTCAACAGGTCCCTGTCAGTACTAGCATCCGAAACAATCGTGGTAGTGAGTGACCGGGGATATGCTCAGGTCTCACGATGGTGCTTTTTGGGACCTGGGTAGCTGAGTGTCTAGGGAGCCAGATTCTACAGGAGCCGTGGAGAAGGGGGCAAGTTTGGCCAGCAAAGGGGTGAGGGCAAGGACAATTACACAACACAGCTCCCAGAGTTAACTCATATCTGTGTCTCATCTGTTTGCCCCTCCCCGCTCCACCTACACAGATGTGCCCTTTAAATATTTATTTGCCCACCTTTGCCATGTGGGGCAGACTTTGTCTCAAAAGTCAACTTGATCCCTTTGAAGGTGTTTACTAATTAGATCAGGCTGGAAAGTTAGGCAACTGCAGATGAACTGATCATGTGTAAGGAAGTTCCTGGGCAGGAGACCCCTAGACAGCCCCAGGGAGGTCGGCTGCAGCTCCCGGCTTCCTTTGTTTATTGGAGGAAGTCCTAATGATTGCCCAATTAAGCTGAATGGCACTGTCTCTGTTTCTGCCATTAGCCCCTGACACAAGTCTAAGGCAGACATCAGAGGGGCAGGAGCCGAAAGGCTAAATGCTCTTAGCAAGCACGATTATGGATCAGTTGCGTGCTGGGCTCACTCTGACATAATCCAAGTGGACTTCTCACTCAGGGACAGAGAATCTGGGCTGGAGGTATTGACTCGAATCTGAGCTTGGCTTGAAAGGGATATTGTTGCAGCAGTAATTCCAGTTCAATAGACCTGCGGGTCACTGCCCTCAAATATTTAAAAATAATATTTGCTTCAGGAGGATCTAGGCACGTGCATGAGTATGTGCATGTGGGGCATGTGTGTGTATGTTTGGGTGTAGAGATCCAGCTGAAAGAGCTTCTAGAAGACGCGAAGCATAATGCAAGGGGGAGGACTTTATTATATTGGGTCTGGAGGCAACCTCAGTCTGAGTTCAGGCTCTTTGGATCCCCTTCAGGCACCTTGGCCATCGTCACTGTTTTGATAGGCAGAGATGAGAGAGAGAAGAGAGAGATAGCGGATGAGGACCACAAGGAATGTGGTCTCAGGGAATTCCTCTTAGAGACTTTTGCTCCCAGGGTCTTTGCCTGTTCCAAGGGTAAGGCCAAGTGCTTCCCACTTCATGGAGCCCCCTGGAGAGCCTGAGAGCATGAGAGCTAGGAGTGATGCCTGCCAGCCTGTGACCAAGTTTGCCTGGCATAGCCCTCCTCTCTCCAACAGATAGACCCCAGAGCGTGTCTCTCTGTTTCTGTGAAGCCTGGCTCACCGACTGCCATGGTCCATAATTAAAACTGTTCATATGTTTACCCCGAGTCCGAAAGTACTTTAGCCTTGTAACCTAGTACCACAGTCTAGGCCTCTGTCCGCAACGTAGATCAAATGACCGAAAAACACATCTCACAGGGAGATCTGAGTTTCTTCTTGATGCCACTCAAGAATGCAGCCTCTCTCAATAAAATGGAGAACAAGTAGCCCAAAGTTTGCTTTGGACAAAGAGCCTGGGGGTGGCAGGCCCTTGAGAGACAGACCAGCCACACCAGCATCCCTCTGTCTGTGGGAGATTTGACTTTCCCTCCGGGTGGGGGTGGGGTTCTTTTTAATCCTTCTGGGGTTCTTTTTAATCGCTCTGGCCTCCAGTGTTATTTGCTTCCCGATTTAACCCTTTGGCCCTACCATGGATAAGCCCCCTTCCCGTGTTTCCACCATTTGGGAGTAGATCTTAGTAGCTAGAATTTCTAGGGACAAACCACCTGAATCTGAGGGCCATCACCCCATGAACAATCTGTGTGACCTCAGGAGGGCTACGCATCTCTCCATACCTTCCTGTCGGCTTCTTCAACAGTAAAGTGGGAGCCTATCAATACTTTTGGAGGTTGCCCTAAGGAATTAAGAGAGTTGAGGCAGAGGCCTGAAGGGACTGTCTGATTAGCCTAAATGCTCAGAATGGTTGGCTCTTTCTTCCTGCAACATGAAAATGCTCTCTTCCTTCTCAGGCAATGGCAGGGTTGGGAGGGTGGGAGCTGGGTTGGAGGTTAGAAACGATGGATACAAAGTGCCTGGCCCCCAGTGATACGGCTGTCATTATTATTGGCTCCCCAGAACAGATCAGAATGTAAAAAAGATTTTAAAATTTCTTAAGGGATTGCACAAAGAAAATGACCCAGAATTCAGCTTTGACCTTGACATCTCCCTTGACTAGTTCACTCTAAAGGATTACAGGTCTCATAGACTTTCAGGGAGATTACCAGGAAACAAAAGATCCAGGAAGGAAATCTCCTTTTTTAATGCTTAATTGCTAAGACACATACCCTTATTCTTGAGGGACTGACCACAGCAGGGATTTTCCACTTTGGAAAAGACCTTTTCCCTTATCCTCAGGGCTTCACCTTTGCCTAACTTCACTTATTTTTAAATTTACTTTTTATTATTTTTTTTAAATTTAAAGATTCTATTTATTTATTTTGCACACACAGAGAGAGAGAGAGAGAGAGAGAGAGAGCGAGCAAGAGCATGGGCACAAACAGAGGGAGTGTGGCAGGCAGAGGGAGAAGCATGGTCCCGGCTGAGCAGGGAGCCCGATGTGGCCCTCTATCCCAGGACCCTGAGATCATGATCTAAGCCCAAGGCAGATGCTTAACTGACTGAGCCCCCCAGGAGCCCCTGCCTAACTTTAGAAAAGCCCAATTTTAAGGCAATACCACCAACATAGTAGCAATTATGTATCAAGCCATCATCGTACCACCATGCCCCAGGCTTTTATTATATATGTTTGTAATATGTATATTTGCGAATATATGGCCCTATTAACATATTCTATTTTTTAATGTTCTATTTTTGAACAAAAATATAATATTGCTTCCACCTACTATTTTTTTGATCTTCCTTTCTCTGCTTAATAATCTATCATAAATTTCCTGCCAGATCAATGAAATGATTTTTATACCATTTTGCATGATCTACCATAATGACCTTAACAAAAAAAGAAGCCTATTTGTAAACACATAAATTGTTTCTAATGTTTCCTCATTATAAACAACACGTGATGACCATCCTCATACTTCTATAGTTTTACACCTAATTGCGGGCATAGAATAAATCACCTGTAGTGGCATCTCTGGTTTAAAATGGATGCACTTTTTGAGGCATTTGATAAGTTTTGTCCAGTTGTCTCTTAAAAGGCTTTACCCAGTTGTTCCCCAAATAATTGATGACAATGCTTTCCAAATTCTTTTTTAAACTTTTTGGCATGTGTAAGAAAGGATAATTTAGGCACACATGAACAAGGGCAGAGGGCAAAGAGAAGAATATGCTGGAAGCCAACCTCCCTGGGGCTGGAGCTTCCCACAGGGCTGAGGGGAACAATGTCCCTGCATGACCTTCTCCCACGTATGCTTGTGAGCTGCTCCGTAATATGGAATAGCTCCTGTCTATAGGGGTTTTCTTAGATCCCAGTAACCCTGGATTCTGGTTTCCCAAAGAAGCCATTTCTCTTAGTGAGCAAGGCTAGGTGGTGGTGTTGGCAGGGGACCAGAGAAAAGGCAGAACGTGGCCCAGACGAAGCGGTATCACCTTGTGAACCTTTAGTGTCGTGTCATTAGCTGTTGTGGCTTAAAACTCAAACACAGTTTTCAGGTGACAATCTCTAAGAAGTCACTAGTTACGTTGGAGGCTAACTCTGGACGTTCCTCCTTCGTCAGCGGAACACAGTGAGTCTGAATGAATCATCATGAAGAGGCATAACTTGTTGGGGCTTCCCAAGACACAGAAAGGAATCTGGCCAACCTTTCTGTTGAAGCATTATGAGAGAGGTGAGCACAACTGCTGATCTTTACGAAGGCAACTGTGGCTTGGAGCCTTTGTGTCCCACTGTGCCTTGTAAAGCTTTTATGAAACCTCTGTCATCCCCTTGGTAGGACCCATGTCATGAAGAAAGATGCTGAGCACGATGAATATGCCATCTATGACTTCTTCCAGGTTTCTGATCCTTCCAGGGACAGGATCTCAGCCTTTTGGGCTCTTGTCAAGAAACCAAATTGCTAAAACCAAGCGACTTATTCCCAGCGGTAAGATCTTGTTTGGTTAGAAGGGTGTAACTATATGTAATTCTGGGGCTTATTGGCTCGGGGGAGAGGTCCCTGGCATCTGCTGGAATTTGTAAATGATGATGCAGGGAGCAAAATGGGGAAGGCAGGCATTTACTGACCTAACACAGACTTGTTAAAAAAAGCGCCAAGTACATGTATGCCGTCTCTCTGCATTAAAAAGAAAATCGATACTGTCAGGAGCGAAATGGATTATGATTCACTGCTCATCCTTTTAGGTAAACATGTGATTGTCCATACTTATGGCAAAGAGCAAAGTTGAGCATAAGTTCATGAAGCCCCACCACATATTTCCCTAGTCATCTACCAGTGGGACTTCTTATGTCTGTGTTTTTCTCTTTATTTCTCTTTCTGTTTTCTCCTTTCTCCTTCTGCCATAGGGGATCATAGAAAACAACAACAAACAAAAAAAAGAACAGGATTTACATTTAGATGACCTGGAGTCAAGATGCTGTGAGATACTGGGCTGAGCCTCACTTTTTCCATCTGCAAAATGGACATAACAAGACCTGCTCTTCTGTGTTTGTTCATTCACCACAGGTAAGTTGACTATCAATTAACCATTTAGCAGAAAAATGAAACGTTGGCTCCAAAGCTTAACATGTGTGAACTTTTACATTTTTTTACTTTCTGTTTTAAACATTCCTCTCCTTTCCCTCTCCTGACTCAATCTTTGGACTTCCAGAGACATTCACAAACATCTTTAGCTCCACTGGTAGATTTATGGAGTCCTGAATTTGGAGATTAGTAGAAGATTGTTTCCTTCTGTTATGGGTGCAAACTACCAATCAGAAAATAGTGCTGGAATTAGAATAATCTTCTTTTCCTTTTATGATGTCTTTTTCATTGTCTCTAAGCTTTTTGTGGCTTTTCTATTTCTATCTGTATCATCCAGACTGCTAGTGGGATAGGCTCCTAATCAGTGTCCTTGATTTGTTCTCTTCCCTTGCCAGCCCATTCTATACATAGTATTCATTCATTCGCTCATTTAGCAAACATGTATTAAGTATCTGTTAGCTTCCAAGAACTATAGTGGGTGCTGGACAGGTGCCTAACTAGTTCAAATTCCTCCCTCGGATTCCCATTGCTTTCAACGTAAATATCAAGCCCCTTAAGCTGGAAATTCAAAATACCTGCATATATCTGTTTCAACTTGCTTTTAAATTCTCTCTCACTACATATTATCTACTCTCCACTCTGGGCTGGGCTAATCTCACTGTCTCTCTGCCTTTGCAGATGTCATTCCAGCTTCTAGGTATACTGTGTCGTCTCTATATTTGTGCAAACCTAATAATGGTCCGTGGTGAGCTAACAAAAGTTAATTCTTTTGTGAAATCCTCCATCTCCCTAGGACCTAACATCACAGTGCCCTACTCAACAAACACTTGCCTGTTTGTTGTTTGGGTCATAGGATAAAATGCAAAAACTGGAAATAATGTACTGTTAGAGTTATCCCAGTAGCTAATTGCTTCCCTCTCATTTTGGGGGATGATTTCAGATGCCAACTGGGTCTAAACCCTTATCAACAATGTCCCCTCCAAGGTGGTTACCATGTGTTCTTCATCCTTCTTCTATCAAAGTCCTCTTGTTATGGAAATGCAGGATTACCTGGTCTTGCCAGGAGACCATAGTATCAGGTGGTAGAAAGAACTGCTGCATTGCGGAGATATCTAGATCTGAGTTCTAATTCTAACCGCAAGCTGAGCAACACTGGAAAAGTTATCTTGCCTCTCTGAGCCTCAGATCCCTTTTCTGTGAAATAGGATACATAAAACCCCTTGCAGGGGCAGTTGTGGAAATTAAATGTGATGACATAACCATAAGAGACTCTTAAATCTCATAAAACAAACTGAGAGTTGCTGGGGGGAAGGGGGGTAGGGAGAGGGTGGTGGGGTTATGGACATTGGGGAGGGTGTGCGCTATGGTGAGTGCTGTGAAGTATGTAAACCTGATGATTCACAGACCTGTACCCCTGGGGCTAATAATACAGTATATGTTAATAAAAAATTAAAAAAATAAAAATTTAAAAAATGTGAGGACATATGTATATAGCACTCATTACCTTGTTCAATTCATACTACGTGCTTATTAAGTTATAGATGTGATTGATATTTACCATAGATGCTAGAGTGGTCCACATCTTCTTTGCAAAAACCACTGGGTTTATAAGCCTGCTTTCCAGTCCCGTGTGTGGTGGGTTCTCATAGACTTTCATTTGGGGGCCTGGCTATATCCGACCTCCTGCATTGCTGGTACAGACTCTCTTTTTTTTTGTAGTTTTGTTGGAGAGTAGTGGCCTCCACCTACCACAAATGTCAGAGAATTTAGGCTCACCCCACATCCCAAGGCTGCCAGATCTGAGTAAATGTCCAGGGCCTGGCCCATTGGACCCTTCTGCCATCTTGTGTTTCAGATTTGGGATCCAGGCTGTACGATGTTTGCTTCTGGTTACTTAGAATTCATTCACAATGAAGGCAGCTTTGATAGTGGCATTCAGCTGTATTCTTCCTTCTTCCTACAAGATCATGGTTGAATTTCCTCCTCCTTAATCATCTAGACCACTATGGTTCTCATTCTCTAAGTGCCATGTTGCTGTGAGCCTCATAAGCTTGCTGTAAATCACTACCTAACCCTCCCCACCCCCAGTTTTTCTCCATATGTAACTCGAAACCAAGAACCGAGAATGACATTCTGTGCAGCTCAGGAACTTCTTTCAGTGACCAAGACTCCATGCAGCACTGACGCGATCTTTGGCCTCATCCCACCATGGCTGGGTGGGCACTTCTGCTGCCTTCAACTTGGTAGCTTCACTTGTATTATCTACTTTAAGAACCCCGAAAACAGGAAGAATGTTGAGCTGCCCTCCAGCTCAGCCACTGGCTTCCAAATCCAGCCTGGCCTTCTGTCTTCATGGCATGACATCTCTTACCTGGAATTGTTACCATGTTTCAATCTTTTACTCCTGCCTAAGAAGGGCAGTTCAGCCAGTGAAACTCTACCTTTTCTTTCAACATGGGAACTTGTTTGCAGAAGACATGGGTTCCATCCCACCTTCGCTGTTGATAATCTTTTTTTTTTTTTTTTTTTTAAGATTTTATCCATTTCCTTGACAGAGAGAGAGAGAGAGATTGAGAAATCACAAGTAGGCAGAGAAAGAGGGGGAAGCAGGCTCCCCACTGAGCAGAGAGCCTGATGTGGGGCTCAGTCCCACAACCCTGAGATCATGACCTGAGCCAAAGGCAGAGGCCCAACCCACTGAGCCACCTGGGTGCGCCTGCTGTTGATAATCTTTAGTCAGTTCACCTCTTTGTCCTTCAGTCTCCTCACCCATAAACTGAGCTAAGTAACAGGTGCCAGGGCAGTGTGAGGCAGAAATAAAATGATTGTCATGCGGGGATCTTTGTAAAGCAAGACTGAGGTGGTGATAATCACCACATGGTGCTGTGAATATTTTTCACGATAGCAGTGATAATAGAATCAATGGTGTGAATATTAGGAAGGACTGGGTGGGTTTGCGGGGTTTGGTTATTAGCGGCTGATAACTGTGCATCGATTGACGTTGGGGGGCTAAGGGGTTATCATTTTTCTTAATCGAGTAGTGACCTCTTCTGGAGAATGAAAGAGGCAAGCACACATCTGCACCAAGACAAGCAACGACAGAATGGATGGTCCCCAGGGGGAGAAGATCTCAGGGTAGATGTTTGCCCTGAGCAGCCAAATGGAAAACAAAAACAAATGAACTGAAACTGAAAATGATTTGCTCAGAGCTCTCCCTGAGAGAGCCATCATAGGCAGAGCTGTTGAAACTTTGGAGACCCAGTCCATGCCTTGTGGTGAGATCCCTGGTCAGGAAAGCTACCCAGATCCAGAGATCCAAGAGCAGGTTTTAGGAAGAATGGCTAAAAAAAAAAAAAAAAAAAAAAAAGAAGTCCATACAGCAAATGTATTTTTGTGTATTCCTAACTGGAGGAGAAAAGGAAGATTATTTCAGATGCACAAAGCAAGGTTAAAAGTGACGTCAAATAGAACAAGTGACTTTTGCTCAATGATCCCTCCTCAGGGGCAGGAAAGGGGCAAGCTCTTCTTATAGTCTTGTCAACTGTACTGGGAGTAAGTAAAGCCAGAAGAATGTTTTTTAGTGTTGTTGTTGTTTTTCTCCACCAAATGTCACCATATTCATCTGTTCCTTCAGACTCTTGGAAGGAGAGAGAAGAACCTCCAGTCAGCCTTCTTGGTGACTCTAGCCACCCCTGCGTTCCTCTTTTTTGTGCACCTCTGGGACTTAAGCTGGGCTAGATCGTGGAGCATTTGATCAGACCCAGTCTCTGTTTGGCTGTCCTGTGTCCCACATTCAGAGGATACAGGCACGGTCTCCATTTAGATTCATAGGCAGCAAGGTGCAGGTTGATGGAAATCTTATTATCCTACCCCTTGTTCAATGGGATCAGAAGAACTGGACCCAGAGAGTGGAAGGGAGTTACTCAAGTCGAGAGATAGATATCCAAGTTGAGAGATAGAGAGTTACCAAGTCTAAACTGGTTCAGATTAAAACTGGGTTCTTCAACCAGTTAGCAGTCATGCCTCTTCCACCTCCCTCCAACCACCCCTCTGCATACTAATCAACTAGTTGCATTCATCAAGCCTGTGTACTAGGTTGCTTAATAGTATAGGAGCTACAATTTGTTAAGCAACTGCTGCAGGCTAGTCTCTGTTCATTCATTTAGCAAAGATTTATTGACTACAATGTGCCAGACACTGGAGATACAGTAGTAAGGGAAAAAAAAATTATAAGCTCAGCCATTGGCAGTGATCTCATCAATAGATAAAATGAAAAACTGGAATCTCTGGATCCTCGGGATTGGATGTTGTAGGAAGCCGCAATGATGGGGGAAGCTCTTAATCCAGGAGAAATTCTGTAAGGAACAGTCATATTCTACTCCTCTAGAAGCTCAGGACTAACATCCCAGAGCCATCCTGGCCTCCTCTTATTTGCTTATGCCCTATATCCTCTCCAGCAGCAAATCTGGTTAGCTTTGCATCTGAAATATGTCCAGAATCTACCCATGTCTCACCACCTTGGTACTCTCTGTCTTGTCCAAATGCCCCCAAGCTCGTGCCTGCATTGCTGGGACATGATCTCCCTGCTTCCACTCTGGCCTCCAAAGGATCAAATACGTTCAGACAATTCTGGGTCATAAATTTGTCCAAGTCTTTTAGAGCAGAACTTCTCAGGGACTTCCATGTTCTAATCAATATACTGGATCTCCAAGAACAGACTACTATATATATATATATATATATAATTACTAACATATACTATATTAGAATATAGAAATTAACATATTGCAGACATGCTTAACCACACAGAATTTTTTTCTTATAGTGTTTCATGCAACTGCTGCACCCTAGAACGCACTGTGGATAACCCAGAAAATGTCTGTGAAACAATATCATATAAAGTATTATTATTACCCTACAGGATGAGCCAATGGTGGACAGAGCCATCCGCAACAGCTTTGCTGAACTGGGAGTCAGGTCAAGATTTAGCCCCAGTGAGATGCTTATGAGCTGTGTGGCTTTGGGCAACTTATTTCATCTTTCTGAGCCTGGTTTCCTCATCTGCAACATGCAGATAATAATCCCTGTCCTGTCCACTTTGCCAGGATTCTTTGAGAGAATCCAGTGGGATAATGGATCTCAAAGAAGGGGCATCCCCTCCCCCCACTTAACCAAACCAAACCAAACCAAACCAAACCCAGTGCCATCACTGTGATCCCCGGGGAAACCTAGACAAACATTCGTATTTCTGGTTATACCATCTCTACACTTAATCATAATTGAAGAGCAGCAAATTAACATTTGGCTTATTTATTTCAGAGATGGGGAGTAAAACCCAAGAAGCTGCTGGCCATTGGCTAGAAATCAAACAAAACAAAGAATTAATTGGAACTAAGGCTGTACAGAGTGCTAATCTATACCAGTCATGGGAACAGGCAAGAAAAGCCAGGGGCCCAGGCAGCATAGACGGAGAACGTCAAGAGCAAGGACTGCGTGAAAAGGCCTGGGAGGTAAGAGAACCCATAGAGGGAAGGCTAGGAAACTGTAGCTGAAGGATTTATTATCCTCTTAACTCATGGTGTGGAGATGGTGCCCCACGCAGAGTCACTGAATGTCAACGGGCTGTGGTAATACAGTGAGGGTCAGTGGGGCAGTGTGAAAACTGTAAACTGGCAAAATTCTAGGTCTTTGTAAGGTGTAACCTGGTTCAGAGTGCCTGGCTCAGACCAGGTCAGCAAGCTCTTCGGCAGCCCCCTTTCATACCCAAACACTGCCAGGTTCTCTTTTCCTCTAGGGCTTTGCCTATGACTGAGCCCGTGAACTTGGGCTCAGGCCTCTGATCCCCTGGACTAACTCACAGTCTACAAATACAACTTGCGTTTGTGGCCCAAGCCTCTGATGATGGTGATGACAAAAATGATGGTATTAATAATGGTAATAAAAAATAGAGCATTTGTATGGAAACCTAGAAAGCCACTCCTATCCAACTCCCTCAAGGGGGTCATATGAATAAATAAATGGCCAGTGGGTGTTCTTTCATTTTTGTTATGTGCCCACGTATCAGGAAGTTTAAACCCAAAGTGCTTTCTCCACCTAGCCCCAAACTTTAAGATGGAGGCAACAGTGCCCTAAGCCAGAACTCGATAGAATGAAAAAGGGTTCTGTTTGCACAGAGTTGTTTACCAGGATTACTAAGCAAACAGGAGGAATGGAACAAATGATAAAAAACAGTCTTTGGTGCTTTCCTGTGGGATTTTCTGAGGTCTTTCAAAGCATGTCCAGTGACTGCTGAAATTGACTTCTTGGAGAAAAGAGAAGAGGAAGGAAAATGAGCACATTATCATGAATCTTGTCTCTTGAGGGTTTTAGGGACGTAGCTGACTAGGACTGTTCCTAGCCTTTGCTGAACATTCCTTTTTTGGGATGACTTGTAGTTGGGTACATAGGCCAGGGGCGTTCCCTGGAAACATGGGTAGGCTGAGGCCAGGGAAAGCCGATTGAGTGGAATGTCCTGGCCTTTCTCAGAAATGAGGGTCTACCAAGGAAGTGTCCAGATGGTGGTACAACCAGGCAGGCAGGGAGTGCTGGCTGGGTTGTGGTGATCAATGGTGGCACTGGAATTGCTGGGAGCAGTAAGGGACACAAATATTTAGGTAGCTGCTGGGTTTCTCACAACGAGGAGACTCAGCCTACAAAACAAACTGACAGCTCTCTCAGTTTGTGGCAAACATTATTGTCCCCACTGAACAGATTAGGAAACTGAGTCTCAGGGATTGCATTGAACTTGTCTAAGATTACCCAGACAGAACCTAGTAGGGCCTGCATCCAAATTCTGAGCTTATTTATTTATTTGAGAGAGAGAGAGAGAGAGAGCATGTGGACAGGCAGGGGGAGGGGCAGGCAGAGAGAGAGAGGGAGAAGCTCCCAGGACTCATGGATCATGACCTGAGCCAAAGGCAGATGCTGAACTGACTGAGCCACCCAGGTGCCCCACCAATTCTGAGCTTTCAATGACACGTCCTGAGCTTTTTTCCCTAGAGCATGAATCTGGGAAGTCTGATCTTTTCTCAGCCACCAGTCTGAGGATTCAATGTGTTTGGCTTATGGTCATTATCTAATTACTGGTTTTCTCTGAAGCTTGCCTTCATTTCTGGGCAGCTCCCAGAACAGAGACACATTCAGTAGACAGTAGATGCTGTTTCTGGGGGCTGAGGGATGCAGCAGAGTGAGAAGATACAGGTTAAATTAAATGACACTAAGGGCTTAAGAACCCCTTAAGTTTTAAGAACTCACAAACAGAGCACTCATTAAGTGCAAGGCAGAATGCCGAAGGCTCTCAGCAGGAGCTCACCCTTCCTTGCAATAACTTTATGAGGTACATCATTGTCATGTCCATTACAGATGAAGAGACTGAGGCTCACAGAGATTGACTTGTCCAAGTTTGCACAGCCAGAAAGAAGAAGAGCTGGGAATTGACAAGATGTAGTCTGAGCACTTAAGCCTGCCTTTGTAAATACTTGTCAAATATTAAGATGATACCCGTGGTTCTCAAAGTGGTCCTAAGACCAGTGTTGATATCAACCAAGAACATTTTAGGGATATTGAATCAGAAACTCTGGAGGTGGGGCCCAGTCCTCCAGGTGGTAGCAGTCTTCCTGTATCCTGATACACACTCATGTCTGAGGACATATATGCTGTATTGCTGTGCTGTAAGGCAGAAGGGACATACACAGAGCACTGTGGCCACCAGATGAGCCTAGTCTAGGGAAGATGGCTTTCCAGAACTTGCTGTTGTATTGGTTTGTGGACCACACCTGGTGGAGTAGAGCAGAAACAGAATTTCTCCAGAGAGAGGATTTGATGAGAAAAAAAGGTGGGAAGGGGTGACATCACAGCCACCTTCTAAGAATACAATGTGTTTGTAGGACATGTATCATTTATCCACGAAGGCTCCCTGATGTTAGGTGACTTGGCCAAGGCCATGTAACTAGTGACAGATAATGAACTCAGAGCCCAGTCCCTGACTCCTTCTGGAGTATGCAGCAACTGCATCTCCCCCAGAGCATGCTGAGTCACAGATGTTTTAGAGATTCTCTCTGAATCATGGGAAACTCTTCTTGGTAATAGCTACAACCTTCTGACAAAGATAGGGAGGATAAAAACAGAGGAGGGAGAAAATAAGGGGCAGAAAGGGACAGAGAGGAGATAGGGAGACATTACATTCTGGAAACCCACAACTGTCTCCACATCTTGGTCTTCATTGTCACCATTTACTGGACTGCAAATACTCTAGAGTGGTACCAGATGTACAGAGCAGCACAGCTGAACTTACATTTGATTCCTGGTTTTGCCAGTGACCCTATGCAGTTTACTTAACCTCCCAGAGATTGGATTCTCACCTACAAAATGAGGATCTTTATAATTCTGGCCTCATCGTATTTGAGGGAAGTTTTAAGGGAGTTAATGCATGTAAAACCATTAACAGATTACCTGGCTTGTGTAGGAGGTGCTCAATAAATGTGCACCAGAATTGAAAGTGTATAAATAATCCCCCATTAAGTTACTTTCTAGGGATAATGGTTAATGTAAGAACAATATGCAAGTCTGGGCCAGAGTGGAATTGTTTGAAAGGACATAGGGGAGGCTGAGGCTGTTACCCATGGGCCATCTTCATTTTTCCTGTACAGAATTCATGATGAAATAAATAATTTCTCTTTGAAATGTCCTCAGTGATTCCCCTGTCCAGGGTACTCCCACCCCACAGTGCAGCCCTGACCCCACTCAGAATGGCATTCAGGTCCTCAGGCCTTCAGGCTCTCTCTTCCTCCACAGCACTCCTTCCTCTCCTTCCTCTGGTTCCCTGGCCATTGCAATACAGGGTCTCATTCCAGTTCTCAGCTGTAGCTCATTTTCTGCCAGTAAGAACACCCACAGCCTAGAACAGAACAATGTAGTGAGGGCAAAAACAGTGGTGCATCATAAGAGGTGTGGCTGATGGCTGGGGCCCAGACCATCCCTAGCATTTAGAAGAGGTTGGAATTCATAATCTCTCATTCTTCCTCTGCCTATGTGACCAAGATACTTGAGCACATTCATAAAAATAGAGAAAAGCTAACATTTGTTTGAGCATTTTGCTATATACCAGGCACCCATCTCAGTGCCATATGTGTATTTACTCAAATAATGCTCAGAATAACCCTACAATAGAACTACATTTATAACCCCCATTTACACATGAGAAAATGCAGGCACAGAGAGGTTGGGTAACTGGTCCAGGGTCATTCAGCTAGTAAGCGGATTTAAATGCAAGCATTTTGATGACAGAGCTTTCCCTTTTAACCACTATATGAAGGGACAGCAGGTATTGGCAAGAGTAAAAAAATAAAAGTCTCATTTCTAATATATATTTTGTCAAAATTGTATAAATATGAATGTTGTTATTAACATAGTTCTTAGAGAAAAGCATGGAGCAAAGGTGATCTATGTGGATTTTCAAGGGACTGGAGTTGTTTTGGGATCACCTATGGCATTAGGGCCAATTGAGGTCTGGAGAAAAACACCCTGAGAATTGGGATTTTATTAACACTCCCCATCCCCACACCTCTGCTCTCAGTGGAAAATGAAAATGCACATCTTGAGATGCCTGGAAGGGAACAGAAATCATCCAGATGGAAAATGCAGAAGGCGGGTGTGTGTGTGTTAAGGCCAAGGAGCGGTTGCCCTTCTTACACAGAGCATGGAGAGATTTGAACGAGTTCCTTCATATTAGCTGTATTTCTTAACATCAGCTAGTAGAACCAATTCTCTGACTCTGCCAGGAATCTGTCCCTGAACAAAGCTCCCTTAAGAGCCTACCTAGAGCAGGGCCTCAGTGTTTTATATTTCTGTAATTTTATTGTAAAAGAATCAGTATACAGTGTATCTGTCAGTTTTGCTACATAACAAAGAACCCCTACCCCAGATCTCAGTGGCTTATAATAATGAAAAATTATTTTCCATTTATGGCACAGAATGGATGCCTACAGCCCAGGAATTGCTGTGCTCCAGGCTGTGGGTTGATTAGGGGTCAGGTCCATAGGTCTTCTTTGTCTGTGATTGCATAAGAAGGAGCAGGCCCTATGGGCAGAGTGCTATTCTGACAGAAAAAAGGAGTGCAAGAAACCAAGTTCAGGTATGCCATCACCTTAGACCTTTGTAGGGATGTGGTTCACAATCCAATGGCCAAAGCAATTTCAGTCAGCCAAATCTGACAGTAGAGTAGGAAAATTTACTGGCTTGGTAGAGAGTGTGGCAAGGGTGTGGAAGTATAATCCTTCTATAGAAGACTGATCTGCAATGCAAGTTGTGACAGGGATTATTTTTAAAACCACGCAATTAAAGGGCCCTTCTCCAGCTTTGTTAATTCAGTGGGTCAGAATAAGTAATAACAACAGTGATAGTAATAATAATAAAGATAATGACCAATATTATTCTTTGCCTTTTATGAGCCAAAAATGATGTTAAGTGCTTACGTGTATGATGCTGTTTAATCCTACAACTACTCTGTGAGATGGGGACAATTATCATCTTCCTTTTATAGGTGAAGAAATAGAAACTCGGAGACATTCAGAAACCTCCCTAGGTTATACAGTTAATAAATAGAGGAGCAGGGTTATGGACCCATGAAATGTAACTCCTGTGTCCCAAGACTTCTTTAGTTTCTCGAATATGCCAATATCTCCCCTGTCTCAGGGCCTTTGCACTTCCTTTCTCCTTAACTTGAATTAAAATTTCTCACATTTATTCACTTCATTTTTCAAGTTTCAGTAGAAACATCACTTCCTCAAAGAGGATCCATGATGGACTCTTTTGAGTCTCTTATATTTTTTTCAGCTTTATCTGACCTTCTTTGCTGTGGCAGCTAGCTTGATGGAGAACCCAATGTCCTACATACATCTTGACCTCCTAACACCTCAGGCTGTCTCAGCTACCCTCAGGGAAAACAGGAGATGGGAAGAAGCCAGGAGATAAATTTCTCTCTGTTCCTTCTCCTGGATGGGCTCTCCAAGTTGGAGTTGTCCCAGATGGCTCCTCTATCTGAGCCATTAGCTATATTTTCTTGCAAGGCTGGTGCCAGCTTGGTAAAGCACCACTCTGCATGTGCTTTCCCTCATTCCTTCACTCCCCCTTGTAATGTTGTCCTAGACTCCCCCACCCAATAAAGCATTAGTAAGTGAGATTTACTGTAGGCTTTGCTGTCTTGGGAACTCAGCCTAAGGGACCCTCTCTTCCCACTTAAACTTGACCACACGTTTTTTCACTTGAGTGCTCTGTTCTTTTGTCTCACAGCTTTTTCTAGCACAAATGGTCATCATATTTAACATATGCATTTGTATGATTATCTGTTTTACAACAATTTCTTTCCATCCAACATAAGTTCCATGAGACAAAGATTATACAGTGTTGTTTACCACTGTGTCACCTGTACTTTGTGCATGGCCTGCACATAGTAGCCCATCAACAAATACTCATAAATTAATGTGCATGTCTGAATCCTTGTTCTGTCTGCTTTGAGCAAGTTACTAAACCTTCATAAGCTTGGGTGCCTGGGTGGCTCAGTCATTAAGTATCTGCCTTCAGTTCAGTTCATGAACCTAGTGTCCTGGGATCGAGCCCCATATTGAGCCCCATATCCCATTTAGGCTCCCTGCTCAGTGGAGAGCCTGCTTCTGTCTCTCCAGCTCCCCTGTGCTTGTATTTCCTCTCTCATTCTCTCTTTAAATTTTTTTAAAAAATCTTCAAAACTTCATTTTCATGAAGCTTCACTTTCCTTCCTTTTTGGAAAAATAGGACTGGGTACCTACTCCACAGGTCCTGAGAACCAAAAGTGGTGATAAATGTAGATGTTCAATAACTGATAATAATCGCTAATATTATTATGTCAGACCAGCACCCTGTGATCTTTTCCTATAAAGGGCCAGACAGTAAATATTTTAGGCTTTGTGGAAGAAATGCTCCCTGTCACAGACTCAACTCTGTCATTGTGGTGAGAAAACAACTGTAGGTAATGTGCAAACAAATAGGTGTGGCTGTGTTCCAATAAAACTTTATTTACAAAAACAGGTGACAGTCCATCTTTCGCCCTCAGGTTGTAGTTTGCTGAGGCCTGTACCATATGGCCTGAGCAGTGTGAATCTAAAGGGTTGTGCTAGGTCACATCAACAGGCAAATATTCCTGAACTTTCTAGACAGGGCCTTTCCTTTCCTTTCTTTTCAGTGTTAAAGATAAGTAATATTTTCCTGGCAATGACAGGGTACGTTCAAGGAAATCTTATTCTCAGAATTTGTGTTTGTTTATAATACCTCTCTAACAAGTGTGAGTGGTGAGAGCTCTCCTGCATATTTTCCCTCCAGCTTTTTGTTATCCAGGACTAGTGCACCTTCTTTACATACATGAAGCTAGTCTGTGGTGAGAAAAATGGAAATTTGGAACACTGGAACTTTGCAGGTCTCCTAAGAAGAACCTTACTTATATGGTAAATCTTTTAAGAATAAGTGGTTTCCTGCAAAAGATATTAAAGATAAACTCTTCTTTCTAAAATTTGGTCAAGTCTTGGGAGAAGAGCATATTTCATATGCATATACACACATTGTATACATATACATGTGTACGTCCATATGTGTGGTGTGTGTGTGTGTGTGTGTGTGTGTGTGTGTATGGATCAAGAGAACAAGACAAGTGTGCTATAGAGAAAATATTAGTAGTTTCTTAGGTCTTGCTATTTGTCAGATATGTGAGATAAGGCCAAGACAGCACGGCTGATACTTTATCAAGAACCACCCATTGCAAAATAGAGGTGCTTTTAACAGAAGAAGAAGGAATGGAGTCTAGAGATTTAAAAATTGCAGCAGGTTTGGCTAGATGGGAAGTGGCTGCTTCATCTTACCCTTGCAGTTATCCGCTTGCCTCTCTTATGCTGATGAGAAAAGATGTTGTGAAAAGTACCTTGCCCATTGCTTCATACAAAATAGAGCTGGGATAAATGGATGCCGTACATTTCCATCTTTCTTTATTGTTATTATTAATAAAGCATGACACTCCACCAATCCTACCAACGGTTAAGCCTATCTGAACTGATCACATGTTGGCTGGATTCTGATGCATGTCACCTTTTGATGTGGTATTGAAGACCCATGCTCTGCATGTCTTTCCATGCATCCTTAGAGTTTCAGCAGTGACTGTCCTCATGGTTGCAAAACAACTGCCTCTGCTTTAAGGATCATGTCCTCTCGGCATTGTTTCAGACAAAATGAAAGAAAGTAGGCAGCAGAAAGTGTCTCCTCCTTATATACTTCCTTTGTGCTGGAGAAGGAAATCTTCCCAAGAAGGCCCCTTGCAAACTTCTTTTGATGTGCCATTGATCAGAAATGTGTCACATATCTAACCCTAAACCAATTGCTTCTAAAGGGAGTGTGGTAACTGTGATTGCCTGAGAAGAGTCATGATTCATCCACTGGGGCTGGAACAGGGAAAGAGGAGGCAGGACACATGGGCAGGCTGGGTCTGTGGTACCTTTATTTATTTATTTATTTTTGGTTATTTCCTTCTTATGGCTGGTTGGTTTACCAGTTCCTAACCCAGTGTTTGACCTAAAATAAGCATTCAGTATATATTTAGTGGGGACTGAGTAAAGTAATGTGTGGATAAAACATGACTAGAATATCCTTCTCTTTGCCTCTCTCCTTATTTATTCTTTTGGTTTCCTCATTTCTCTGATTCTCATGTGGGCAGTTCTAGAACTATTCTTTCTATCTGCAGATGATGCTTCCCAAATTTGATAACACAATAAGAGGCGAATATGGCCTATCACACAGTCCATTTTTAGCTTTTGGTATGGGTTGATCAGTGCAGCCAAGGAGAAGACAGGTAGGTGAGGCTGGTAGTGCATTCAAGGACTTGTATGCATAGTCAAGACAGGAAACCAAGGTAGTCCATTCCCTTCAGTCCTCTTCCCGGACAGTTTCCTGTGAGTTTTTAAACTCCTTTATTAGAATGTCAACAAAGTAACAGGGATCTGTGGAAAATATTAAAGATATATGGTTTGGTATGCACTAAGTATCTTGGAAGCTTTTGTTATCAAGGATTTAATGAGATAATTATAAACTCCTTCCACTTAGCTCATAGCTCAAAAGGTCTAAACACCCTTTCTAGGTATCACCTTGTTAATCTAGTTTGAATGAAGTACTTGGAAATAGTTCTTTAAACTAGTGACTATCCTGGGTTATTCATGATTTCAGTCTTATTTACCCCACACTGTTGGACCAAAGTGGGGACTTTATGCTCAATCTTGGAGTATGCCTGGGAAGGAGATAGAATGATGAGTAATCGTCTAATCTGAATGGAATCTGATGTCTATCACTTATTAGTTATGACATACTGGGCAAGTTGCTTAATACATCCAAGCCTCAATTTTCTCTTCTACAAAATGGGACAATAATTGAGGGTGGTTCTGGCACAGTGACCACAACAAAGAAAGGGTGAAACAAATGCTATCTGTAGTTACCGTTGCCACAAGCTGTAGTCATCAGTTTGCCACTGAAATGAGCACTTTTTAACAAAGACATCTGCAGTTGTCATCTTTGAAAAAAGGTAATGCCTTTTGGGAAAACCCAAAGTCAGCCCACCCAACAATAGCCAGCCAATACTTGTAAGGCACTGTTTGTATTCTTGCTTGGTGCTGGGCTGCCAAGAATGACTTTGACTGGTCACTTAAGAGTGGTTAAAAAATATCTGTAGAACTTGATATTTATTTTGCAGAGATGAAGTTCTTTGGGTAAAACTGACTGATCATGTCACCCAAAGTGACCCCTTCATATTGAATCGATTCTGAATTGATTCTTTCTTGCAGTTGGGTGTGAAACCAGAAGTATGTCATGTGGCAACATGGAGAAGAGAGTAGTTAAGCAGCTGGACAAAGTCAATCTTCACCATGTCTTTCCATCCACTGAGACATTGTCACTTTAGACAAACCTGCTCATTATTCTGGGCCTCTTGATCTCTAACATGAGCATTAAATACCCACCCATAGCATTTACCTGGCTATTGCAGAGTAAAAAATGAAATGATTTCATTGTAATTATTATTATGGTTACTTATGATGGTCTGAGAGGAGAGTTCTCTCAGATGCTAGAAAGCTCTTTGGTCAAGGAGCATGAGAACAATTGTTCTTCTATGACCAGTTCTTTCCAACTCTCCAGTCAATTCAAACTAGCTAAAGGGATATGTTTAAAAATATTTCTGACTTGACCACCTGGAACACTGAATGGACTAGTGTAGAAGTTTAGGTCTTCTGAGAAGCACACACTAAGGCAGGGTTTGGTACCCAAGACAGTCACTGGAGGAAGCACCTGTGAAGAGAAAGAGAGAGGAAGTAGGAGGAAACAGGGAGAGCTTTTAGACCCTGATGCTGGTCTCACACCTGTGAAAGGAGAGGAGGAAGGAAAGGACCAGCAGAAAAAGTCTGAGATGGGGCACCTGGTTTGCTCAGTGGGTTAAAGCCTCTGCCTTCAGTTCAGGTCATGATCTCAGGGTCCTGGGATCGAGCCCCACATCAGGCTCTCTGCTCAACAAGGAGCCTGCTTCCCCCCTCACGCCCGCCTGCCTCTCTGTCTACTTGTGATCTCTGTCTGTAAAATAAATAAATAAAATCTTAAAAAAAAATAAATAAAGGACTTTGCCTTGATCAGAGCCTCAAGCAGAGGACCGAATAAGGGCAAAAAAGAAAGAAAGAAAGAAAGAAAGAAAGAAAGAAAGAAAGCAAGCGATGGAAGCACTTCTCTAAGATTCAGTATTTGGACAGAGCCCAAACTGCCCATGCGAGCAGTTCCATGTCCCAAAGAAATGGGTCTGGACTTGATACCTTGTCATGCTCAGTCACTGGAAGCCAGTAGCCTATGGGGGGTGTATCCTTGGCATCGACACAGTAGCAGGACCAGCAGCTGGGACTTTCAGTCAACAGTGCTTCCATTACAGGAGACCTGTGCAATACAATTTCATGGCTACCCAGTAAACTGTCAGATATTTCCTTTTTGAACACATATCTTAAGGAGTTTGAGAAACAAAACAGGACATTTGTGATAGTATAGGTTTAGTACCCCAAATCAATGTTCCATTGCCTTCTCTGACTTTCACTTCCCCCTCTATTTCAGCTAGACCAATCATGTTGAAAACCCCACCCAGGTTTGTAGAGTTCCTCATTTGACAATTAAAAAAAAAAAAAGTATATGAATAAGTCACATGTACTTCTTTTGTTTTATTTATTTATTTATTTATTTATTTATTTATTTATTGAAGGGATTGTTTGGTTTCTTGGGTTTTCTTGGATTTCATGTTTCTCCTTCTTTCCCCATTGATCACTGCCTGCCCTTCATAGCTGTGTTCCTGATGCCTAATGTGATGTTTGTGGAATAAATGGATGAATATTTTAGTGAACAGGCTATAAAACACAAATCCCCTTCAAGTCTGTGAGCTCCTTTGTGTCAGAGTCTTTGTCTTAGGGCAATGACATATAATGGAAAGACCATAGGTTTTATTCTATGATTTATTCATGATCTTTGGCAAATTGCACCACCTCTTTGACCCCAGGTTTCCCTTTTTGGACTAATAAAGCTAGTAATGGTATCTATCTTACTGAAATGTAAATGACAGAGTGATCATACATGTGAAGCTCTTAGCACAGTTCCTGGCACATTGTAGGTGCTTACTGAATGATGGATAATGAATGAATAAGCCTAAAGAATGCATAGCACATAAACCTTTGTTCCTTTCCCTGCCTCTCTGCAATGGCCCAACTTCTACCTAGTCACAAAGGATCCAGGCAAGAACAAGTGGATGGATTGGATTGGAACATAACAGCAAACAAGCCAATATCGAGGACCTATTGTGTGCAGCTACTGGGCGAATCACTGTAAGACAAGTGGAGATGACTGAGATATATTCCCTCTCTCAAAGAAGTGACATCTCAACGTAGCATTAGGCGTTTGAAGATCTTGATGGATGGACACACGGGGTGAAAGACAGCATCATCACAGGATGAAGATAGTGGTTTGGAGACTGTTGAGGAGACCAGGATGTGGAGAAACAGGGAAAGATGTAGCTGGAAAGTTGCTTGGGATCAAACCCATGAGGATTCTGAATGTCCGGCAGAGGAAATTAGACTTGATTCTGTAGATAATGATATGTCAATCAAGGTGCTTGACAAGGTAAGTGAACAGCAATTTCTGCTCCGTGGATCATCATCAAGTGTTCTGCCCAGTGAAGAAAGAAGAACTGCAGTAATTCAAGGTACTGATTTTGAGTTCCTTGTTCACCTCGAATTTCTCTTCACTGATCAGGTCTCTTTACATATTATTTTTAGAACTTTTAAAATGGCAGCCACAGGAAAACAATATCCAAAGCAGAAGAAAAAGGGAACCAAAATGAAGGGGAATACCTTCTTCAGCAAATACTAGCTATTTACTTTGGGTTTCGTCACTGATCCCAGGACAGAAATGAATGAAAATTTACCCAAAAGAAACATGAGTGTGAAGAGTTAAACCAAAAAAAAAAAAAAAAAAAAAAAGTGCTTTGGACTTTTACTTTAAAATACACTTTTGAGGGGCACCTGTGTGGCTTAGTGGGTTAGGCCTCTGCCTTCGGCTTAGGTCATGATCTTGGGGTCCTGGGATCAAGCTCTGCATCGGGCTCTCTGCTTGGCGAGGAGCCAGTTTTTCCCTCTCTCTCTGCCTGCCTCTCTGCCTACTTGTGATCTCTCTCTCTCTGTCAAATAAAATAAAAGTGACCCTTAATCTCACAAAACAAACTGAGGGTTGCCGGGGGGAGGGGGTTTGGGAGAAGGGGGTGGGATTATGGACATTGGGGAGGGTATGTGATTTGGTGAGTGCTGTGAAGTGTGTAAACCTGGTGATTCACAGACCTGTACCCCTGGGGATAAAAATATATGTTTATAAAAACACACAAAAAAAAAATATTTTAAAATACTCTTTTTTGAATTTAACGATCTGTAACTTTTCTCCACTCTCTCCACTCAGCAAGCTTCTCGAGCACACTTCTCCTCCTCATGTTCTGGAGAACAATGGATGTTTCACATAAAAAATAGGTGTAAGTCACTGTGTGAATAAAATGAATAAATATGATGTGTCTTGAAACAGTACTTCTTTGGAAGCTGTATTCTTCCCTTAGCCTGAGGGGATGAGTAGCTTACATTTGCGTGTTGCCTTGGTGTTTGAAGGCTTCGGTGAACACATAGCTCATTTGATTTTTTGCAGATTTTTTTTTTTAATTGTGAAAAAGGTGTTTGTACACTGTACAAATTTGCCATTTCTCCTTCTTTTACCCCAGGGTAAATCAAAAAGAATCGTATAATCAATGAATCACAATGAACATCTCTTAGCTGGTCACCCTGCCCTTTCTAGTCTTTTATTTATGCTACATCCAGGGTCAACTTTCAGGAACTCACATGCATATTGTCCTTTGGTAACTTTCCTCATGTGGTTGCATGATAAAGTTCCAGTCCCCTCACAGGGTGGGCGAGTGTCTCTACCATGAAGATTTCTCTACATTTCTAGTTATATATCTTCTCTCATTGTAGGCTCTAAATTGAAGTCACTCTTCATTTTACAGAACAGTCAATGCTTGGTCACCTCTCTAGGCCTTTGTTTACACTGTTTCCTTGGAATTGAGTATTTTCCACCCAAGAATCAGCCTATCTTGGGGCAGACCGTAGAGAGCCAAGGATGTAATCTGGGGCAGTTCTATGGCAACCAGGCCTGTCTGTTCCCCTTCATTCCTTGCAAATGTCAGATTCATCTATTATTGTGAAGAATGAGAAATCCAAGGGGAGGGCTACCCATCTATGCCACAGTCTCCAGTCTGCTGAGCATCTTCTATGTACTGGGTGCTGGGAATATAGCAATGAATCATCCTTTGGGGAACTTGCAGCTAGCAGGGAAGATAAGGCCAGTCCGTGAATTCCCAGAACACCAGGCAGTAAGTTATAAGAAGAATATGTATAAATAGAGGGTTCCATATAAAGCTCAGAGGAGGGAGAAACTAAATTAAGCTGAAGCATTCAGAAAAGACATTTTGGAGCATTTGCTATGTGACTTGGACCTTGAAAATGGGAAAGATTTAAATACGTGCAGATGGCTTGGGAAGTGGGGGAGTATTGGTGCCAGAGTTCATTTTGTGCAAAGGCAAGGCGGTGGAAGAAAGCCGGGTTTTCAGAGAGAACAAAGAGACCAGCTTAGCAAGAACAAGGAAGAACTGAAGAAGTAAAAGGAGGAAAGAGAACAGGGCCAGGTGATGGAAGAAGCAGAGGTGTGAGATGGAAACAGACCTGAAGATTCCCAGACATGAAGCTAGCTGGAAACGCAGAACGCATCAGGTTGGAAGAAGATTGCCTGGTGGCAGAACCGCAGAACTTGGTTGGAACACTGCTTGTTTGCTTTGGACACCAGCAAAGAGATCCCAATACCTTGGAGTTGTGTCAGAGTACGTTTGTTCATCTTGTCCTTCTTCAGAGTTTGTTAGAAACATGTATCCTGAAATGAGTGGGGCCACTTGTTGATCAGATGTTGACAAGATCTCAATATTGAAAAGAAAAAGCTGAAGGAATGTCAGGTTATTCTGTGTGTATATGTGTTCACATTCTTGCGGAGATCAAGGGGCTTGGCCAACATCATCTCTTTAAGCTTTCATGCTCCAATAGGGACTTTTTAAGGGAGGAGATTAAAATACATGGGCCATAGAAGAAAACACTACATGAGAATGTATGTAACCAAAGAATTGCCTGTATTTGGATATTCTCTAAGTAGGACAGTACCTGGTTGGCTGAAGGTGACATTGACTCTTGGGCTGATTGAACTCTGATTATATCCTGAGTTCACCATCTGTCACTGCTCTTCTGAAATTATAAAAAGATTAGGTCTTATGTCTATTCAACAAACATTTTCTGTGCCACAGCTAGATATCAAGATATGCGTTGTGTGCTAAGGTAGGGGTTGTAGATGGAGGCACAAAATGAAATTGAAATGGCCTTTCTTCTTGAGGTTGGTGCAGTCTGATGGGACAGACACATATGTGCATATATTTTCAACACAATGTTTTAGTGGATAAGATAGCAGAAAGCATAGGGTGCCATGGGAGCCCCAAGGAGGAACACACACCCTTAGCCTGAACTAAGGGTATTGGGAATGGCCAGGGAGGATTGTCTAAGGGAACTGATACATCAGTATCTCCTCTACTATTGGTCCAGCTTTAAAATTACAGCCTCTCAAAGCTGACAAGCCCTGAAGTTACAGTACCCATCAAACTTAATTATCATCCCTTGTGTCATTATCTGATCTACTATAAACCTCAAAGGACAGAGACTGTTTCTATTTTGCTCCTAATATGTCTTCACCATGTAACAGTACCCACACTGGGTAGGTACCTTATAAATATGGGTTGGTGTTAAGGAAGAAAATGTTAGCACATGCATTTCAACCTCTCTAAGTGTTAAGGGGAATTCTGTTGTAATATTTAATGACTGCTTTCTGCATTCCTAACTCTGAGCCAAGTCTAAAAAGAAACAACAAAAAAGGAAAAGTGCGTTGGAATGTTTGGACCAAACCGAACTTTGGACATCAGCTGATTCTATCCCTCATTTCTACAGATAGAAAGTTGAAGTGCAGAGAAGTTACATTGTAACTATTAATGCAAGGTCATCCAGGTGATTAGTGGGAGGACTCTAAAATCCAGCTATCCTGATTTCCAGTCCTCAGTTCCTTGCTGTGAGTCATTCCTATTCTTAATCAGTTACAGATATATAGGGGGAAAATGCAAAGAATTCGGGGGAGGACTCATTTTTCTGCTACCACACGGAATGCTTCCAAATTCTAAAGGAGTCTTATTCTACAGGCAAGGCTTTAACAGATTATTTCAGGTGATAGGATTATGTTCTACAAAAACCAAAAAAAAAAAAAAAAAAAAAATCAAGGGATGCTTTCTTAGGTGATAAGTAATTGCTTCTGACGGGAGCACCTTCCACTTTGTAAAAAAGACCTGTTTCCTGTGCTTTCATCTGATATCTCTGTGAGGCTCTAGAGGGGAAAGTTGGGAACAAATGCTTGCTCCAGCTGTAATATTTCCTTGAAAAGGGAAGCTTGAAATCCTTGAGGGATCCCACTGTTCTTTCAAAATTGATTTTGACACTGTAGAACTACATTCTAACTGACTTTCATGCCAAAATATATTGTGACTCGTGGTTGGGTAGTTTATAGAATATTTACAAATAAGCTTTCATATCAAAAGCAGAAAAAAAAAAAAAGAAAGAAAAAGTTCATATCCCATGACCTGAGTTTTATCCTTAAATAGTGTTTTCTAAAGGGGCAATAGGAAGAAACTGTGAGAGCAAAAATGAACTGGGGGATGGATTAATTAAAGGATGATTAATTAAGTAAGATACTGTCATAGCAGAACACATTTAAATGACAACAATGCAGGGAAAACAAAATAAGAAAATGTTTATTGTGTTATCAACAATAAAAATTGCATGTTATACACAAACAATGAATCTTGGGTCACTACATCAAAAACTAATGAGGTACTGTATGGTGACTAACATAACATAATAAAAAAATAAAAATTAAAAAATTAAAAAAATCCAAAACAACAAAAAATTCGTGGTTTCTAACATGTATTAACAAGCACTCACTATGGGCTGGGCTCCGTTGTAAGCCTTTACAGGAGTCCATGCATCCAATCTTCAGAGCAGCCCATGAGGAAAGTACAGTTAATGTCCTCATTTTAAAAAGAGTGGAATTACTGAGTATTTACCCCAGAGGTACAGATGTAGTGAAAAGAAGGGCCATCTATACCCCAGCATTCATAGCAACAATGGCCACAGTTGCCAAATTGAGGAAAGAACCAAAATGCACTTCAACAGATGAATGGATAAAGAAGATATGGTCCATATATACAATGGAATATTATGCCTCCATCAGAAAGGATGAATACCCAATTTTATATCAACATGGATGTGACTGGAAGGGATTATGCTGAGTGAAATAAGTCAAGCAGAGAGAGTCAAATATCATATGGTTTCACTTACTTGTGGAGCATAAGGAATAAAACGGAGGACATTGGGAGAAGGTAGTTGGGGAAAGTCAGGGGGGGATGAACCATGAGAGACTGTGGAGTCTGAGAAACAAACTGAGGGTTTTGGAGGGGTGCAGGTTGGGGGGTTGGGTGAGCCTTGTGGTGGTTATTAAGGAGGGCACGTATTGCATGGAGTACTGGGTGTGGTGCATAAACAATGAATCTTGGACACTGAAAAAATAAAATAAAGTTTAAATATTAAAAAAAAAAACCCAAACCAAATATCTCAACTGTATTATAAGTATTAGTTTTGAATGCATAAAGATTTTCAGTCATATTTTATCATTGGATATACAACATATACTTTATGGTTGCCCAGCAACACAGATATACTTAATGCCACTAATTTTACACTTCAAAATGCTCAAAATGGTAAATTTTATGTTATGTATATTTTACCACAATAAAAACATACACTTTCATATATTTAAAAAATAAAAATAAATAAAAAGAGTGGAGCAAGACATACAAAACTAACGTAACTTGTTTTGGATCATATTCTAGAGAGTGGTGGAGTTTAAAACATATGTAGACTGACTCTAGAGCCTATGCTTTCTTTATTTTTAAGTTAAAAATTTAAATACTAAAGTAATATATATCCTGTGAGCATACCACTTGGTCCCCAAATTCCACTTACATGACTGAGACTCATATAAATATTTATGTACAAGGATGTTCATTAAACCATTACTTATACTAATGGAAATTGGAAATAATCCAAATGCTGAATTATTAGGGATATATTAAGTGCTCAATTTAAAAATGAAAAAAAAGAAAGCAAAGCTCAAAGCAGAAAATAATATCATTCATAATCCCTATGCTCTGAAATAACCACAAAGAAATCTGAGCAAAAATTTCCAGCTTTTTTTTTTTTTTTCATTTTGTTTCTGACACAAAATTGGGATCATACTGGATGTATTGCTTTATAACCTTACCTTTCTATGTGGACAACATTATAAATCACTTTCAAGCCATTAGTTCTTCTTCAATCACTTATTATAATGGCTTCACAGTACTCCATTATTTGTACATACGATGATTTATTTAACAAACTTTTATTGTTGGATCTGCTCTCTTCTAACCATTATCCCATGATGCCTCAATGGATGGTAACCCATCAATCCTAGAAAGTAGTTCAGGGTTTCTGACTCCGAGTTCATGACCTTACATGATCTGCCCTAACTATTACAACTTAATCTCCCTGGGTGTTACTTCAACTAATCCTGAATTAGAATCCCAAATAGAATCCCTTGCTCTAGAAGAGTAACTTAGCATCTCTTATAGCACCCATGGAATTCCTCTTTTTAAAAAAGATTTATTTATTTATTTATTTATTTGACAGACAGATCACAAGTAGGTAGGGAGGCAGGCAGAGAGAGAGAGAGAGGAAGGGAAGCAGGCTCCCTGCTGAGCAGAGCAGAGAGTCTGAGGCAGGGCTTGATCCCAGGACCTGGAGACCAGGACCCGCACCAAAGGCAAAGGCTTTAACCCACTGAGCCACCCAGGCACCCCTGGAATTCCTCTTATTGCATGTGTTTATCTTTCTGCTGACCTAGCTGGACCCTACTGGACTGAACACTTCTTGCAAGTGGAACTTCTGCCAGAATAAACTTCCTAAAGCCACATGACAGTATACTATTTTGTACTTAGTTGTTGCTCAGTACATGTTTATGGAATAAATAAAAACAATACATTATTATTTTTCATAGTGTAAGATTGTAAATAATTTAAATAGCTAACAATAGGGATCAAATTGAATAAACTGTGATATGTCAGTATTAAAGAATTTTGAGCAATAATTAAAAGGGAAAACATAACAAAAGAGAAAATGTCTGTAAATAATGTTAACCAAAGAGGCACATAACATATACTTAGACGTATGGTATAGTTTCAGGCATTTAAAATTGCAGGCAAAAAACCAAAATAAAATAACAAAAAATGAAATAAAATATAATAGCAGGTATACAGGCTAACAATTTGAAGGGAGTTTTGAAGAGGTATGAAGAGTAGGTGGTTTGTTTGAATGGACATAATAGGTAACATTTTCTTTTCTTAACTTCCTATAGTATTTAAAAAAAAGAGGTAGTAAATGAATGAATCACATTTATCAACATATTTACATTTTTTAGATGATTTCGTGGAATAATGGGATATAAAACACAAGCTTGTTCTTAAATAACTTCTTTCAAGTATTTTCGGTATTACCAGAAGTGCATTAAGCTCTTTATGTACTTTTTATGGTATAATTCTCAAAACCAGCCAAGAAAGTGGGTAGTTTTAGAACACTAAAGCACAGGGTTATAAAACAGTTTGCTCAAGATGACACACCTAGGAAATGTCAGAATTACAACTTATGGGCAGGTATGTTGGAATTCAAAGCTCACACATGAAAGTTCACAAACATGAAAGTATAATACTAGATATGTTAAGATTGGTTCACTGGGTGTTACATTCAACTAGTGACTCATTGAACATTATATAAAAAAAAACAAAAGAATGATGTACTACTATACGTTGGCTAATTGAATTTAAATAAAAAAAAGTTTGGGATTCAGAGAGAGAAATATGAACTCATTAATTAAAAAAAAAAAGAGCATACTTTCATGAGGCCTAGGTTTTGTTTTAGATCAGTACCTAGATGTATGAGATACCATTGAGAAGAAATGTGTTATAACTCCATCATGTGTACGCGTACGCTTCCACCTTAGTTGTCCAATCAATTTCTGCTTCTCCTGTAAGACTCCAATGCCTCTTCTTTGGAAAACACTTCTCCATATCACTTTGCTCATGCAAATACCCCTACTTTGATTCTTAAGGCTTCTTCTCCAAAATTTGGCTGTAACACTTAGCATTATATTGTCACATTCTCTGGAATGTGAGCTTCTCCTTGTGGGTAATGTCTTGTTAATTTCTGTGACTCTGTGTCCACCTGGAACAATGGCTAGCGCATATGCATTTCTCTGTTTCTTTAATGAGCCTTGTTGTCACTCTTCCATCACAAACATTCTTTAGAAAACAAACCTCCAACCCCTCAAATGTGGCATTACAATTTATTCCTGCTAAATGATGATGTAAACATAATGGCTGTGGTTACCCAGCTGTTCCTGTGGAAAGCTTGCTTTCTTTAAAACCAGGCACATACTTTGATTTGCCACATTTCTAAAGCACTTAGGTGCCACAGCTTCTTTGTTTCATATTTGGTCTCATGGTAGCAGTGTCCCAGTGCTCCCTAAGGTCTTTTTTTTTTTTTTTTTTTTTTTTTGACAGATTCTTCTTCTGTCTCCTGGAACCACTCTAAAGTGAAATATAACATTCTGCTCAACACCTTTTTTGTATGGGATAAGTAAGTCATGTTTCTGAGGAAGGATGATTTTGTTTCTTATGAGTTAGACACTATGATGCACTATCCAGGTCTCTGTCTATGCCCCCCTCCTTTTTTCTCCCGTCCTTCTCTTCCCTCCTCCATCTCTAAGATAACATAGTCCTTCATTGCTTCCCCCCTTCCCCCGCCATGAGTCCTTTGTATTCTTCACCCAAGATACTACATTTGACTACTTGTTCACAACCCAACATGGCCTTTAGCCCTTCAATCTCTGTGGTGCCAACCTTAATCTCCAAGACTTTCCAGTGAATAGATAATCAAGCTTCATTAACTTACTATAAAGTTTCTAAGAAAGAAAATTTGGCTCATTTGGAGTTGGGTATCTACTGTGTCCAATAAGTTGACATCAACTTAGAGAGGGTCTCAGGGGAGAAGGCACATGGTAAGTTTAAAAAGGAGGCTGGGAATAACTGCTAAATTGATTGACGGGACATTGACAGCAATTTCTAACTTCTCCTTCCTGCTTCTCTAGACTATTTCTCATATTGATTCTCTTTTGTTTCTCTCTTCCTGCTGTTTTTGCCCACATACATTCTTGCTTAGATTACTGTGACAGACTCTGATTTGGTCTCCTTGCTCTGATCTTTTCCTCCATGCTAATACAAATTCCAGATTGCTACTTCTAAAAACCATGAAGTGACCATGTCATTTTCCTCATTTGGAGCCCTCCTTGGCCTCTTACTACTTACATATAAAGTTCAAACTCCTTAAGATGCTATGTATATTCTTTTAAAACAAGATACCTCACTTACCTCCTCCAAACGTCTGTTCATTATGCTTGGTCCAACAGCTTTGAATGGTTTGCTTCTCACAAGCCCACATGTCCCAGCTCTCTTCTTCTCTGGGAGCTTCTGCAGCTCACAGGATAAGAGTGGCCATAGCAGAGCTTGTCTCAAAGTATATATAAGAGTAGCCATAACAGAGCTTGTCTCAAAGAATGGTTGTTGAATGAATAATGTATGAAGAGATATGAGTAGACTACAAGACCAAGAGCTCTGGTCTTGACATTGGCATTCTTATTCTCCCATCTTATCAAGTTTTCCCAAACCATACTTCTTGAATCCCCAGGAACACACACACACACACACACACACACACACACACACCCAGAAACACATATTGTGGGGGCTACAATGGGAAAAATAAAAACTATATTTAGTCTTCTTATTAATCATAGGTTCAACAAAATGTCAAGGTTTTCTAATTCTGCTGAAACGAAATCAATTTAGTGTAGTAACACAACCTCATGCTAATTAGAAGCTCTAATTGGCATCTTCAATTAACAAAACTGTGAAACATTAAAATTGCTTAATGTTGTATTTTTAAAAAATAGATACACAATCTTTAAGAAACTTAAAACCTGTTGGGATAAAAATAATTGGTATAGAAACTGGAAACTGCCTTTAAAAATCTGGAACCTAGTTTATATATCTGTAATGTGGAAATTAATCAATCTCTTCCGTAACTTCTAGCTAAGATTTATAACCCAGGAACAGACTAAAACAACCTCACATCTTATCAGGGATTGGCCTATATGAGGGACTAAATGAACACTTGTTGATTGAATAACTGACCAAGCTCTGAGCAGTATCTGCAAAGTAAGATAAAGGATTATACCCAAGGATATAGGTGAGCTATTTAGGGAATGGTTAGACCATACTGACTTCTATGAAGGAGAAAGAACTGAGAGGCCACTTGGAAACACATAGTTGGGAAGCTGAATAACTGTATTGCTGGTGGGAAGGGAATTAATAGGAATTCAAGGAACCAAGAACTCCATTGGCAATGGGCACAGAGCAGATATTGAGTACAAATAGGTAATAATTTTTAGAAAGAAGAAAAAGAAATGCAATTACTGCCCCCTGAATTGAACTACCCAGTCTTGCTGCCCATAAGTCTATTTCTTCAGTGCATGAATGAAGAAATAAATAGAACATGACCCATGCTAACTGAAGCAAAGACTCAAAATAAAATTTGTAAGGACATGATGGTGATGATGATGCTTATCAACATTTTATGATCATCTGCTATGTACAAGACACCTTATTTAATGGAGGAGAACATAATAAAAGGAGGGAAAATGATAGATTAAGCAGATTTAAATGAGATTATTAATGTAAGGACCTTAATCTAGTAGAAATCAATCAACATTAAGTCCTCCTTTTTCCCATTTAAGTAAAATAGATCTATATTTGAATACAAGCACTTGATTACTAGCCACATGACCCTCAACAAGTTGCTTAACCTCTCTAAAGTCAGATTTATTGTGCTTAAAATGGGGAAAGGAATACTTAGTTTACAACATTATTATAAGAATAAGTGAAATGTTATATGTAGACATAATTTATTAGTTGTTATGCAAATATGGGATTTCAAATATTAGCTACTCGTGTTTCTCAACAGTGAGATAAAATGTATACACACAACGATGAATAATAAGCAGTGGATAATTGTGTCAAAACGGTAGTAAGAAAAGTCATGTGGCAAAAATTGAATGAGAGGAGGCAGGAGAAATAATGGAGACCAAATCACATTGGGTCTAGTAGGTCACTGTGTACAAAAAACTTTGAGTTTTTATTTGATTGAAATTGGGAGCCAGGGCAATATTTTTAGTAGGAGGGTGGCATAAAATAATGTATGTTTTAAGTGGATACTTGGCTTCTGTGCTTAGAATCAACTAAAGGGGTTAAAAAAGAAGGGGTGAAGCCTAGAAGATTATTGCAGTAATGCAGGCAAAAGATGATGGTTTGGACTAGAGTTGCAGTGGTGGGGTTGGTGAGGAATTATTGGATTCTGGTATTTTTTGAAACTAGAACCAGGAGTATTTCTGGACCGAGAAAGAGCGACAGCACAGATGACTCCTATTTTTAGATTCTAGCCTTAGCAGCCAGAAGGATGAGAATGCCATCCACTGAGATGGGGAAGCTGCAGATAGCCTAGGCTTGGGGAGGAAGGATCAGGAACTCGGTTTAGGACATGTTGAGCTGGACAGGCTGGTTAGGTATCCAAGTGGACATATCAAGTACAACGTTGAATACACTAATCTTGAATTTGAGAGATGGGGCCAGCCTGGAGATATACATTTGGACATTGTTGGCATATGGATAGAAGGTAATTAAAGAGCAGCAGTGAAGCTGACAACTGTTATTTCCCCAAGACTGATTTCACTTTGTTTTAGCCTAGGTCCAAGAAGTGAAGTTTCTTCCTTCCTCTCTCCTCCCTCTGTTCTTTCCATCCCTCTGCCCTCCCCTCGTGACTCCTTGCTTCTGCACAGAATAGGACCATCCATCCACATCTTTTGTCCCTCGTGCTTTGATAGTTTATCTTTCCACCTCTGTTCAGCTTCTCCGGTACTTTGACTGCCATAATTTGTTGGGATTTTGGTTTGAGCCTCAGAAGGAGACAATGAAGCTAAGTGATGCAGGAAGTGAACTCATGACCTTAGATTTGGAAGACGGAGAAACCAGAGACAGCAGATTTTTGCACTCGTTCCCACAGAGTTAGGTGTTAATCACACCCCTACCTTCAGCAAAACCCCCATCATAAGTGCAAGTTTATTTACTCTATATTCTGGGGGACAAATCCTTGTTATTTTTAGAGAGGATACAGTAGAAATAGAAGAATTACCTTTTGCCTTCGAGTAGTGGATGCCTTAGTGGGGGAAGTCATATTTACTCATGAGAAATCATATGATGCATTCAAGAGAAAAAAATAGGACAATTGGTGGATGGAAGTGTTGCTAAGAAATAAGCTATTCCTATTTGACCAACACATTTCAGATTAAATGTCATACCATCTGCAAAGTCTTCTTTAGCTCCCCATAAGAATGGCCAATGATCTGTAATCATGCACCAGAAAATAACTCTTACTATTTTATGATTTATTTTATTACTCCAGAAATACTGCACCTTCCTTGTTAAAAAAAAAAAATCAAAACAAACAAACAAACAAACAAAAAACAAAGAAAATTTCATGATCAGAGATGACCATGATACTGTCCTTTGGATATTTTTTCTATAGATTTGTTTTATATAGATTTATTTTACAAAAATAGAGATCATGCTGTACTTCTCTGTAGACCCTTTTCTCACTTGACAGTAGAACTGAAGAATTTTCCATGTCACTCACTCCCTGCCTACAACATCATTTGATTACCAGCCCCTTATGATTACCATGGCTATACTATGTTGATGGGGGTTGTGGCTTGTTTTATTTTATCACTCTTCGGCCTCCAGGACAGTGAGGAGTAAAGGGATGTTCTCACCATCACAGAGTATTAGAGAGTTTAAAGCTCCCTCAGGCAACATCTCACTAATTTCCTGTTCTGCAGATGGGAAAGCCAAGGCTCAAATGTTAAATGGAAGGACAGGTCAGATGGTCAGAAAGCTGCAGAACCAGAACTGAAACCAAGTGCCTGGACTCCAAGCCCAATGTTCTTTCAGTACAGCATCCGGAACCTGAGTCAACCCAATATCTGTCAAGTAGATGTGTAATACAAGAAGAGGGGAGATTTTGGCAAGAGAAGTTTGGGGAGGAGATGACAGCAGGGGTCTCTTGTGGTTCCTTTGGCACTTTCGGTTTTACTTCAGACCCAGAGACCCCAGAGGGGTGAAATTGCAGGGTGAGGTGTGGAAAAGATCTCATGAGCTCAGGTTTGCAGAACCCACAGTTGTACAATAGCTCAGCTCAAGCCAACACCCTGAGAGGTGCAAAAAAGCCCTAGGAGAGTATATGGCCACCCAGATTCTCAATTCTGGTTTCACATCATATCTGAAGGGTTCCCACCCCTTAGCACTGAGCCCTATGAAACTTATTAACATTTCAACTTTACTCATGGTCAGAGATGATTTGAGGTGTTGATTTTGGCAGCACCAGAATGTTCCTGACTTCCTGGAATCACTCTCTTAAGCCTCCCAGCTATAGAGGGAAGCCCCACTACACTTAACAGTGAATGAGGAGCAAAGAATGCTGGGAGTTCCAGGCTGCTGTGGGAAAAAGACACCATCCCTCAAGCTCCTCCACATTTTCATTGGTGGGATCTAACTAAAGTGCACAGCTGGTCAGGCCATTCCTTGCCTAAACCCTCCCATGACCTCAGGGTAGAGGCCTACCCTGCTGAGTGGCACATAAGACCCTCTACAACCTGGCTTTTGCCCACCTCTTTCTCCTCTCTGTTATTTTGTCTTCAGCAACAGAACTTCCCATAGGTCCTGGCACTGAGTCATCCTATTTTTCATCTTGTTCCTACTTTCTGGAATGCATTTCCTCTTTTTAAATTTATGGCTAATCCTACTTATCTGGGTTTGGTCCCCTTCTCTCTATTTAAATAACTCTAAAATTCTATAATCTGTGATAGTTTCTGAAATGTTCTTGCCAATTTTCAGGCAAATGATTGACCATTCTCTTAAATCTATACTCCTGTCTACGATCAATGTTAATTCCCACAGTGGTATGATTCAAGTCCCTGGATACCTGCTAAACATGCAGCATCAATGTAGCGAGAGCAACGATTTACCAGATTTAGAATCTAGAAAGGACCTGCTGCTTATTTTTCCCAGCTGCAAATTATTTGTATGGCATAGAGGTTTTCTCTAGCACTGCACTTAGGATATTTACTTAAATATTGGCAGTGATAAAATGGTGGGTAAGAAATTGCACATTCATCAAAAGTAGGAGGCCTGATAGAGTGCATAAACATGGTACTCATCTCAAAATTAAATTACCATATGTACATGGTTTGGCTTGTCATTTATGTACTTGTATATTTATATACCCATCATCCTTAATCACCTACAAGAATGAATGAGTGCATTTAAGAACAAATGTTTGCAACATAAGCTAATGGTTAATTGAAAATTTCTTCTTGGAGGAGAAATCCAAAAGGCAACACCAGAGAAAACAAAAGCATTTTAAAGGAACAACAAGACTTGCTAATATCATACAGCTTGATTTTAGCTGAACCTAAAGATAATTCCTGGTTAGATGTCTCAAAATTATTCTTTTTAAAGCACAGCATCCCCAGCACAGACAGACAGCTCAGCTTATCAGGACGAATACTGAATTTAGCATCAGGACATTTGAGGCCAACTCCTTTTGCAGACTTTCCTGGGTGTATAATCCGGAGAAATTCATGTAACTTCTCCAAGTTTCTGTTTTCTCATATTTAATATGAGAATAATGCCGCAAACTTGCTATTACATTTGAAAAACATCAAATACATGAAGCAACTTTGAGGTGCTTACTAAATGTAATTTACGTGCATATGATACTCTTCTAACCCCATTAGCATTTTCTAAAACTCAAGGTCATATAGTGCAGAAATGTTACTGGTGCTACTATTTCAACAATAACAACAAAACAACTACTAGTACCAATAATAGTAATACCAGATAATTATTGGAAATTGATTCCATGCCTGCATTGTTTCAGCATTCTATTTATTTATTTATTTTTATTTTTATTTTAAAACCTTTTAATTAATTAATTAATTAATTAATTTTTTAGATTATTTATTTATTTATTTGACAGAGAGAGATGACAAGCAAGCAGAGAGGCCGGCAGAGAGGGAGGAGGAAGCAGGCTCCCTGCTGAGCAGAGAGCCCGACGCGGGGCTCGATCCCAGGATCCTGGGATCATGACCTGAGCCGAAGGCAGCGGCTTAACCCACTGAGCCACCCAGGCGCCCCTGTTTCAGCATTTTAAATGAATTAAACATTTATACCTCATAAATCCCTTAAGAAGTAGCTACCATTATTTTCTCATTTTACAGGCAAGATGCTGGGGACCCAGAGAAGTTAAGTAACTGGCCAAAAATCACAGAGCTAGTAATTCTAAGACTGATATTTGAACCCAAGCTTGGACTCTGGAATCCAGGCACTAATAATTACAGCCTGTTCTAATAATTATAGTCCAGGATACTTACAGTTAGATCGTGCCTTGTTCTTTCATAAAGATAGTTTCACTTGATCTCTGTAGCGGTCCTGTGAAATAGAGGTCAGTGATGACCCTTACTTTACAGGTATACAATTTGGGTAAAAAAGTTGAAGGGATTACACCAAAGTCACCCTACTCTGGAATAGTGAAATTAGATGGTCATCCCATTGTAGTGGGGACTTCTCCCATGCTGTTTTTGGCTCTCTTCTGCTTTTATTGGCACCTCCTTCCCTGAGCACACCTTCTTGCACACCTTCTCTGAGGACTCCAGTTGAGTCCTGGTATGTTTTTATTTGTTTTAACAGTTCCCTCTTCTGTCTCATTCTCTCCAACCCTTGGTCTATGATGCACGAGACTAGTTGTTTCATTGTCTACAGAAACATCACCTGGTTCTGTAGAGCTTAGAGTGAGCTCCAGTGGACTTCTAGCCCAGATGTCCTTGGCACTTATGGAAGTCACCATTGGGAGGATGGCACCTCTGATGTCAAGGTCACCTCCTGCCTGGGTGCTGAGCTCACCCTTTTTTCCTCGCTTCCTCTGGAGGAAACACAAGGCTTATCCTTAAACAGAGCATCCACTAAGTCATTGCTCTCTGCAAATTTTTAGACATGCACCCTGTTTCCTGCTGTCTGTGGTTTTGAACTTTCCCTCACCTGGCCTTGATTAACATGTCTAAACCTTCCAGACTGCTGTCTCTCACTTAGGCCATTTTTTTCTCTGGGCTCTCATAGCACCCTAAATTCTCTTTATTTATTTGAGAGAGAGAGAAGGAGCATGGGGAGTGTCAGAGGGAGAGAGAGAGAGAGAAGCAGACTCCCTGCTGAGCAGGAAGCCCACTGTGAGGCTTGGTCTCAGGACCCAGAAATCATGACCTGAGCCCAAGGCAGACACTTAATGGACTGAACCACCAATCTCTTTAAAAAAAGACTCTTTGCTCATCTTAGCATTTGTTACACTATCTTAAAATGACTCATTTCATTATTCCTCTCCTGCAGTGTGCACTGACCTCTTTTGAGGGCAGTGGTTTCTGGCATCTCCTATAATGTCTGGCACAGAGTAGGTGCTTAATAAATGGCTGTTGATTAAATGCTTATATCTGTCTCCGAAAACACCAAGAATCTTGAAGGGATCTCTTCACTGACATCCCTGCCTTCGAGACTGTGAGTTTTCTGAAGGCAGACATTTGGCCCTGCTCAATATCACATCCTCAGGGGCCGACTTGCAGGAGGCACTCAGGCAAGGAGGAATGAACAGAATTTCAGATCCTCTAATACTGCTCTTCAGCCTGTCCTCAGCTTGCCCTCCCTCCCCTGAAATGCATCTTTCTCAATGATTGCTCCGTCTCCCATTTTCTCTTTATTTCTAACGTCTTCATTTATGGTCTGATCTACATAATTTAGCATTTGCATATATCACGGTCTCATTTTTCCTGTGTGTTATGTGTTCCTAGTCCTCTTCTGCCAGTGAAAATATAAGTGTAAACTTAAATGGGATAACTCTTTTTTGTATTAGCACAACTTCGACCCGTCTTCTTTTTTGTATTTCAAAAATAAGGCATTCATTAATGATAAACACCCATATTGAATAAGCTCATGAAATGTGCTACTGTGTATGTGCTTTATATATAGATAGATCATCTTTTTTTTTAAAGATTTTATGTATTTAGTTAACACAGAGAGAGAGGTCCTAAGTAGGCAGAGAGGCAGGCAGAGAGAGAGAGAGGAGGAAGCAGGCTCCCTGCTGAGCAGAGAGCCGGATGTGGGCCTCAATCCCAGGACCCTGAGATCATGGCCTGAGCTGAAGGCAGAGGCTTAACCCACTGAGCCACCCAGGCGCCCTACATATAGATCATCTTGATCTTCATAAAAACCATAATAAATAGGCATTGGGGAAACTGAGGCTTAGCAAGGCTATGTCTTACCCAGGTGGTAAATAACAAAAGCAGAATTGAAATACAGAGCCTGTGTGTCCAACTGTTTTTACTTCTTGGCCTTGGACACTTTGGAGAAGCAGAGAAGCAATGAAAATAATATTTTAAAAACCCCATAATTCCGACCTGCTACGTGAGGCACCCAATGCTAGCTAGCATATTGATATATGGCTTTCCAGTCTGTTCTAAGCAGCCTTGAGCATGTCTCTCAGTGACCCCATATCCAGCTGCTCACACCCTTGAGGAGTCCCCTCCCCACATTGAGTGAGGGCTGGAGTTGGTGACTGACTTCTAATGAATGTAATAAAGCAGAAGCATTTGAATGTAGCCTCCAAAATTAGGTTATTAAAAAAGACAGTGGTTTCCATCTCGGATCTCTCTTCCTCTCTCTGAAATCCCTCTTTCTGGGAGAGGGAAACTACCCTGTTGTGAACAGACGTATTGGAAAGTCCATGTGATGAAGTAATCCATGATTCTGATCCATAGCCAGCAAAGATCTGAGACTGGTCAGCTGCCACATGGATGAATGTGCAGGCAGTCCTGCCCCATTTGAGCACGGTGATGGCTCTCTCAGTCAACACACTGATTCTGACTTTGTGAGAGAGAGGGAGCCAGAAACACTCAGCTAAGTTATGCCTGGATTCCTGACCCCGCATCTGTGGAATAATAAGCTTTTGTTTTTTGAAGGTGCTAACTTTGGGGCTGGTTTGATACATAGCAATAGGTACATAATGCACGATTCTATACACATTAATATAAATATGGTTACGCATCTTTGTTTTACAATTTACCACAGATCAGAATTTAATTTATTGAGTGAAACAAACTGCAAGGTCATGCTTGTGTTTAGAAGCTTTCTTTAAAAACAAAACAAAAAACAAAACCAGAACAAAACAAAACAAAAAAAAACTTTTTTAGAGATTGTGCAATACAGCCACATCCAGAAAATACACAAGGGAGAATTACGCAGCTGAAAGAATCATAAACAAACACCCTTGTTCCAATTTCAGTATATTTTATTTTTTAAATAAAATAAATCTGCAGGGTATATGCAAAATCAGTAACTATTTCATCTTCAAAGAAAAGAAAGGAAAGCCAGAGAGAAGCACTATTTTAGGATTGTTTATGAGTTAGAGTCACTGAATCAGTGTGAAATGTTGCCATATACTTTTCTTTAACCATATAAAGAGGAAATTTTTCATCAAAATTGTCTTCAGGAGGAAGTCTAAGAATTGTGATGTAATGGAGAATAAATACCATGTGGCACAGAGTGGGATTTTGGTCCAAACTGCTGAATGAGCATTGGGTTGGAGCTCTCAGTTGCTTAGAAGTGTATGATGTCATCACTCAACATGGATGCACTTTGATTTCCTCATCTTTAAAATGGGAGCATGCTCAGGGCACCTGGGTGGCTCAGTTGGTTGAGCCTGCTTAAGATTTTCTCTCTCTCTCTCCCTCTGTCCTGCTCATGCTTTCTCTCTTTTCTCTCTCTTAAAAAAGGAAAATGGGGGGGGGGGTGTTAAGGGGATAGGAGAAGAATAAATGAAACAAGATTGGATTGGGAGAGGGTTGCCTGGGTGGCTCAGTGGGTTAAGCCGCTGCCTTCGGCTCAGGTCATGATCTCAGGGTCCTGGGATCGAGTCCCGCATCCGGCTCTCTGCTCAGCAGGGAGCCTGCTCCCCTCTCTCTCTGCCTGCCTCTCCATCTACTTGTGATTTCTCTCTGTCAAATAAATAAATAAAATCTTAAAAAAAAAAAAAAGATTGCATTGGGAGGGAGACAAGCCATAAGTGACTCTTAATCTCATAAAACAAGTTGAGGTTTGCTGGGAGTCGGGGGTCGGGCGAGGGAGGTCTGTCATGGACATTGGGGAGGGTGTGTGCTATGGTGAGTTCTGTGAAGTGTGTAAACCTGGCAATTCACAGATCTGTACCCCTGGGGACAAAAATACATTATATGTTTATTTAAAAAAATAAAAAATTAAAAAAAGGAAAATGGGAAGATGCTCATGAAGGGATGCATTTTAAAGAAAATGCCTTGTTTATAAAGGCCTTTTGCAGAGCACTTGGCACACAGCAAGCTCACAATAACCAGTTACAATCGAGTATTAATTTTGATTTCAGGACACCATCAAAAAGTGATTTACTACAATATAAACCTTAAGTAAACATAGAGTTTCAGAACATAATAACTTCGTTTCTTATTGAATGATCTATGCCCATAATAAAATGACTTTTTAAAAATACCTTTTAGAGGTAAACCACAGAATGGGAGAAGATATTTGCAAATGACACTACAGACAAAGGGCTGATATCCAAGTTCTATAAAGAACTTCTCAAACTCAACATACACAAGCCAGGTAATCACGTCAAAAAATGGGCAGAAGACATGGACAGACAATTCTCCAAAGAAGACATACAAATGGCTAACAGACACATGAAAAAATGTTCATCATCATTAGCTATCAGGGACATTCGAATCAAAACCACATTGAGATACCACCTTACACTAGTTAGAATGGCCAAAATCAGCAAGACAGGAAACAAGTGTTAGAGAGGAGTTGGAGAAAGGGGAATCCTCTTACACTGTTGGTGGGAATACAAGTTGGTGCAGCCACCTTGGGAAACAGTGTAGAGATTCTTTAAGAAATTGAAATTAGAGCTTCCCTATGACCCTGCAATTGCACTACTGGGTATTTACCCCAAAGATACAAATGTAGTGAAAGGAAGGGCCATCTGTACCCCAATGTTCATAGCAGCAATGGCCACAGTTGCCAAACTGTGGAAAAAACCAAGATGCCCTTCAACAAATGAATGGATAAAGTAGATGTGGTCCATATATACTGTGGAGTATTATGCCTCCATCAGAAAGGATGAATACCCAACTTTTGTATCAACATGGAGGGGACTGGAAGAGATTATGCTGAGTGAAATAAGTCAAGCAGAGAGAATCAATTATCATATGGTGTCACTTACCTGTGGAGGATAAGGAGTAACATGGAGGACATTGGGAGATGGAGAGGAGAAGTGAGATGGGGGAGAAGATCTGCGGGAGACTCTGGACTCTGAGAAACAATCTGAGGATTTTGGAGGGGAGGGTGTTGGGGGTTTGGGTGAGCCTGGTGTGGGTACTATGGAGGGCACATATTGCACTGGGTATGGTGCATAAACAATGAATTTTGGAACACTGAAAAAAAAAATAAAATTAAATTAAATTTAGAATTACCTTTTAAGACACAAAGAAGAAAGAATTAATCACCATGAAATTCCACCAAGAAGAAATAACCAACATTAGCACTTGGTGTACATCATTCCAGATATCCCTGTGCAAAGACAGAGAGGTTGGAAGGATGGGAGACTATTTAGGTACATAAACAGCTAGCTAACTAGAGATCCTACTTGACATGCTGATTCCAATAAAGCATTTACTTAATTTCACTTGAATGCAACCAAAGAATGATAAACCAAACTGAAACTGGAGGAATTGCTCAAACTTAGATATGTTTTTTCTCCTCTGCCAGGGACGGGATTTCCTCCAGCCTCTTTCCAGTAAGGCTAAGTAAAAACCTGCTGCCATCAATTAAGTTGGTGTCATTCCCCACCCAACCCCCCCCCTTTAATTTACATCTTTTCACTTTTCAGGCAGTACTAATTAACCTCCTATGATGAGAGATGAAGCTATTCATACTCTGATACTTTGTCTCGTTTCTTTTGCCTCCTGACTTTTGTTACTTTTATAATTTTAAACTTGAAATGATTGATAACACATTCTGTTCAACCACAGGAAATGTTGCTGTTGTGCTGTTGTTTACCCCTGTGAAAATGGATTTAGTTCTCATTGCCAGTTCTTTTACCTGTAACTTCACCCTAGAGATGTGTGTGTGTTCGATAAATTCATCTTGTAACTGAGTTAATCTTCCAGCGTATTTCCCAAAAGGGCTCATACAGTTCCCAAATTCTTTCATGTTTGAGAATGGCTTCAGTTTTAATATTCTTGAGTTACAGTTTCCTTTACTTGGGATGTTTGGTCATTACTCTAGTTTCTTCTGGAAAAATATCAGTGTGGAGAAATCTGAGGCCGGTTGGATCCCACCTCTCCCTGCCTTCTTTGTGCCTGGACGATCTCACTCTCTACAGTTAATGTTGTTCAGGGCATGTTCAGCATTTCCATGTAAATTGTTTCTTTTTCTAGTGTATTTATTTCTTATGGTGTGCAGATTTAGTATTTTTCTAATAGAAAAAAAAAACCTTGTGAAATTACATCTGTGAAACACTTTTTCATTTTTTGGGAACCACTCTTATGAAGTGTAAGTGACCTTTAACTGGGTCATCTTTGAAGTCCTTCCTTGTCATCATCACTCATTGATTTATTCAGGTTCTCCTCTCCCTTTGCATTCACTGTGATGTTCTGAAGCCTTCTTTTTTGGTCACTGTTGGATTTTCTTACTTGCGCCTAGTCTGTTCTTTGCTGGTTTGCATTTATTTATTTGATCTATAAGGATGTTGCTTTGGTCCCCCAGTTGTTTCCTTAACCCGGCAATCTCCCCTTTCATCCCAGCATATTGCTTCGTTGTCTTGTTTTTGAGTCTTGTATAAATGACCCCCTACTGAGTTTTTTATTGTTCTTTTCAGACTGTGTTTCCTTTCCCTTTTGTGTTCTAGAATGCTTGCATAGTTAAAATGCCATTTCCCTGATTTTAACTCATGCTTTGCATGGAAAGCTCAGTCCAGGCCTTCTCTTCGCTCCAAGCCAATGTGGAAAAGACAGTCTTTGATCAAGTGGTCTTGTCTTGCTATTTTAGTTGAAGTAATTGGAGTCGATGTTTCTTTCCTGAATACTCCTCTGGTCTCTGGATATATAGGGCTATAGCTGCTGGCTGGCCCAACATGGTTTGTCTTCTAGGGTCCCATCAAATATCCTGTATCAGGGCTACCATTTGTCATTTAAATATGTTTCCCATGCATTCTACCATCTTAGCCCAAAGCTGGTCCCAGCAGCCCCTGCTCTTTCTGCACAAATCATCTGTCCTTCACCATGGTCCCATTTTTCACTGCAACTTCCACAACGCTCCTTTAACATTCTTTGTCAAAGCATGTCACTCCAAAAGCTCCCATCTCACCCACTGCTCCAGTGCAACCTTGGCTCTTAGTGTGATGGCCCCTGGAACTGCTCTATCCTTTAGCTCCATTGGCTTGAGTCACACTGGTTTCCTACCTGAGCTTCAACTGGGCCAAGTCCACAACTTCCTCAAGATGTTCCAGGAGTGGCTCCCCTGCCTAGAACATTCTCCAAGTAGGCACACAGCTTCGGTCTCAGATCCAAGTCTCGGCTTATAGGTCAGGATTTTAGTGAAGTCTTCCTTAATTGTGCTATTTTATACAGCAGGTGACAAGGCACAATCTACCCCCTTCTCTAATATTATTATTATTATTTTTTCATAACACTAATGCAGGGCAGGTACATTTGTCTGGTTGTTCCCTGCTGTTTTCAATTCCAAGAAGGATGCTTGGCACAGAGTAGACACTCAATTATTTGTTGCATGGATGGATGGATGGATGGATGGATGGATGAATATTGTGTAGGGACTTCTCACCTCAAGTATTTGTTTCTGACCTTTCCCATGGTCCTTTCTATGTGTGCATGCTCACTCTTCCCACTGTTCTCCAAATCGGAAGACATCTTCGAGAAACTGAGGATTAGGTGCCTAGCTACGTTTCTATGGATCAGAATCTTCTATTCCTTTCCTTAGTGGCTACTTTCCAAGTTTATTTTATAAGGTTGTAGCTCCTTTCTCTTATTAAGTAGTTCCTGGTGAATTGTTAGCTTTTTGTTATTTTCTAATTTGTGTTTATTTTGGTAGGTACTGGGGAAGGAGATTCTGTGATCTTTTTTCTTTCTCTCAGTTTGATCCAGAAACATACAAGTATATAAATTTGCATGGAATTATGTGCCTTTTTGTACTATATTCCATGGTAGTCGCAGCAATAGTGCAATTGGTATAAAACTTGATCTACGACATGGACACAACTCCTATAACGACTTTTCTCTCTCTACTAAAACTTGGTATCTATTGTAAGCTGCCTTTCTGGTAGCAGCACCTTAATCTCAGCTTAATATTTAGTATCTCTTCCCTTTACCCAGATGATGCAACTAAGTGGTTTCTCTTTGTTTTTCAAATGAGGCATCACAGGGTGTTGAAATTTTGAGAGATGGAAGAGAAGGCATCTGTTCTGGGTCATTACTCTTTTTGGTGCCATCAACGGAGCCATTCTGTTTTTCCCTGCTCTCCTATTGCAAGTCCCCACAAGTGCCCCTTGTTCTCACCAGGCCCTTCAGATCCATTGGCTCTTGGCTGCTCCTGGCGACATGGTAAATATTTCCTCTGCTCCCATACTGTACTAAGTGTCTGGGGACTTGCACTTTCTCAGCTCCTATCTGGAAAAGAAGGTACTGTCTCCTTTGCTTGTGGGAACCCTAACTCTCTGGGGGACTGTCAGTGCCAACCTCGCCTCCCCCTCCTCACCTCCTGCCCTCAGCCAGGCAGGAGGCTGCTTTTCAAGCACTTCTCTCTTCTCCATCCACCTCCCCCCAGAGTCTTTACTTAATTTCAGGAGACAGGGAGAAGCCTACTTCTGTGTCCGTGTCTGGACCCAATATCTAAACTTTGGAAGATTAAAAACTTTTTCTTCTTTTGTTGCCATTCATCTCCCCTGAATCAGCCGATGCCACTATGTCTAACCGCCAGAATGGAAGAAGGTCAGGGAAAGACCAGAAGTATCAGGAGTACTGGAAAGACCACATTTCTATATAAGACTATCATCTCTCAAGTGAATATCTAATTAACACCCAAGACTTGGTAGATGAGTTCTAATCCTCTCAACACTCTGCGAGATCAATACTACTACTTCCATTTTACAGTTGGGAAACTCAAGGCTCAGTGAAATCTGAGAAGCCCTGTGGAAATTTTGCTGGCAGGTGTGTGAGCAAATTTTATTTACCACGAGTGTGAAGTCAGAGAGAAGTACACTTGTGTGAAAAGAATCTGAAGGAGCTGCTCTAATGGACACACCACACAGGCTCCTACTTGCAGCTGAAATAAGATTCCCAGCTTCTCCCAGGTGTATTTTCTACACCTGGCTTAGTGACCTACTGCAGAGACCTAATGTATTCTCACTTTTGCTCGCACATGTGGGACATGGTGGAGGCAGCATGGACGTTGACTGAAGACAAGATTGTTCTCATCTCAGTTTCCTCAAGTGGGCTGCATGGGTAAGCATGCCTCATTGGCCGAGCTATGCTGAAGCTTCTGTGGAAGATTGTTGGTATGGTGAAAGCATGTTTGTTCCTCTCCACAGAGGAGAGGATATGAGGAAGGAAGGCAGACATTATTCATCAGAGTGTGGCCATTCAGGATGGACTCTATTTTCCATATGCAGCCTCCACATGCAGCCTCCATGCAGGCAGAACAGGCCACTCTCCACGAGGCTGCTCATGTCAGGTCTACTTTCCAGTTGGTGTCAGATGGGAGAGGTAGGTTGGGCATCTCTGTCTTGGTAAAGGGATGGGTGAGTGGGCTTAGAGACTGCCATGGAGAACTAGCCATTCTGGAATATGAATGGCTTCATGTCAGGCCTGAGCCTGAGCCACACCCACTACTGAATTGGGCTGAGAAATCCTGCTCTTGTTTGATAATGGTGTGCTTGTCCTTCTAGTAATAAGGCTCTGACTTTGCTTCCTGCTATGCCTTTTGTGTGTTGCAACCTGAGCAAGGATTCCTGGAGAGGAGAAGAACTAAATAGTAGGATGGAGTGCCTAACAATAACATGTCCCAAAGCACTTGCTTAATATTAATTAATTAATATTAAACTAACAGGCACAGAACGGTTATCTCTTAAAACACTTTGAATACATTAACTCATTTAATCCTCATAAGAACTCAATGAGGCAAGTACTCTTACTATCTCATTTTATAGATGAAGAAATAAAACACAAAGAAGTTAGTTTTCTTGCCCAAGTTTGTACAGATATCAAGCAGCAGAGCTGGGATTTAAACCTTGGCAGTCCAGAGCCTTTGAACATAATCATCATGTTAGTCTTCATATCAGTATACCCTAAGACTGTTAGTTTCTTTTTAAATTTGTTCTTCTCTTGGGATGCATTTTACATTTTCTTGAGCATAGGAGTCAGCCCCTGGAATGCGTGGAGGGTTTGGAGTTAGGAAACGGGATGAAGGGTGGAAGGGAGGAAAGTCATGAGGTGCCAAAAGTTTACAGCTGAAAGGGAGGGGGTGGGTGAGGTGACTTTCCTCCCCAGCCCTGGCTGCCTAGATCAAACCACCTGGGCCTCCAAGTGAGAAAGATAAAGTCTGCTGTCCGTGGGTTCAAGGGCGGACTATTGAAATGGGGCTTCACAGACCAGCCTTGGGCACTCAGCAGAGTAATGGAGACCTCCTGCTGAGGACAACCTACCGAAGCTGAAATGTTGAATGAAAACTAGACTTGAGCTTTGAAAGATTCTGTGAGAAGGATTTACTAAAATAACCTTAAGGAGTAAAATTAAATAAGATAATATGTTGATGCCTTTTTTTTTTTTTTTTAATTTTATTCTGTGGCAAGTTTTCACTCAGACTATGTAGAGGACAAAAACAGAGTACCATGAGCTTTAGTTATTGAACATTTTTTTTTTTTTTTTTGGCCTTTTAAGGTAACAGCTGCTTAGAAATTGAAAGAGTTAAAGGTAAGCTACCCACTGACTTCTGGTTCAAAATGGCAGCTGGCTGGTGGTTCCCAAAGCTGAACCATTCAGCTCTTCTCAGTAGCATGGAGGACATGGGGAGTTAGAGAGGAGAAGGGAGTTTGGGGAAATTGGAAGGGGGGGGTGAACCATGAGAGACTATGGACTCTGAAAAACAATCTGAGGGTTTTGAAGGGGCGGGGGGTGGTAGGTTGGGGTACCAGGCGGTGGGTATTATAGAGGGCACGGATTGCATGGAGCACTGGGTGTGGTGCAAAAATAATGAATACTATTATGCTGAAAATAAATAAAAAATAAATTAAAAAAAGTGGTAGGTGAGACAGAATGCTAAGACTGGCAGTGCAATCTAATGACAATCTGGAACAATTCACAGTGCTTATGGTGTGCATGGATCTGGATTGAGGATTGCCTCCCCTGGCTCCAGAATGGGACATACTCTTGCTCTCATTCATGAAGAAATTCCCTTAACTGGGTAGGAAGTTTCCTTACTCCCACCCTCTATGATCAGACTGAACCCTAAGCCTGATGTAAACTGGAAATGCAACAGTCACTTCTTTCCCATCTTCAGGAGTTGTTCTCTTGAATAACATTGGTTTTCCTTTCTCGGGCTTCCTCTTGTCCCACTTCCCCAATCCAGGCAGATTTTGGGAATCACAGCAAATTGCTTAACTGAAGTGACCGCCGGGAGGTAAACAACTGTAGCAAAGATCTGAAGAAGGTTGCTGAGGCCTGTCCCTGAGAAGCATGAAGCTCTGTCAGGGAGGGGCTGGGCCATTCCCATTGTGTGCTGTCTCTGAGAACCAGAACCTGGGCTGAGGGCTGGGGAAGGGCAACCCTATTCAGTGCATGGTGTCCCAGGTGACAGCTGACTATTTAAGTGAGAGCAGACTGGGACCCGCGAATATAAATTGCAGATTGGAGAAGGGAATTAGATCACCAGGGCAGGGCACAGAGCAAATCTCTCTCTCCTGCTCTAAAAAATTACAATAAACTGATCTTGTCCTGGAACAATTCACAGTAAATGAATTGAGTCAAATGAAAAATATCATCATCATCAACAACAAAGGGCCCATAAAAAATGTTGCAAAGAAAAGGGGAAAAAAAAAGAATATCAGTAAGGCAGAGAAACACTGAGACAAATTTATCTCAGAATCTAGATCATCTCAGAGAACTGAATGGCACTCCCACAAATTTCAGTGAAGGTCCCTTTGGGAGGGGGGAGAAAAGCAGAATGTCTGATGGCAGGATTCAGAGGGGGAAAGGTGGAAAGTTGGGTGGGGGAACAGTGATGGGAAAAGCAAAGAGAATATGTGCTCAGTGGCTGGCATTCCAACCCCGTTAGAGACAGGAAGAGCAGTACTGGTACCCCATGAAGCCCGGTCATTGGTGTTGAAGATGTACTTGACAGACTCTTCTAAAATTTAGAGAAAGGAGAGTAAAAGGAGGAGGTAAAAGGAGGATAGTGACAATAAAGGAGGTTTCTGAAACATGGGACAGAAAATGTAGAGCCATGTGACACAGGTAAGCATTCCTGGGCTAAAAGAAGAGGAAGCTCATGGGAGATGGAAAGAACTGACCCCAATTTAGGAAAGCTCAAGGATCAGAGCCCCATATTTATATAGTCATTGAAAGTACCAGCCTGAAAGTATCAGCCTACTAAGAAAAACACAAATAAATATTTGTATTTATCCCACATATTCCAAAAATACCATATCCAGACATGAAACAATGGGTTGTATCTGATGATGAAAATTAACCTAACCATCATTGTCTTCTTCCCAACACATTAAAAACCAGAAGTAGCATTTAGTAGCATCTATGGAGTTTGGAGAAGAAAAGGATCTGACCCAGAAATTTCTGAGTTCTGGTTAGTACTCACATATGCAGGGAATAGAACCGTATCAGAGCATATACAAAAGAGACAAAAAATATGTATTATCTTCAAAACCACCTTGAAACACTTTTTTAAGACATGTACACAAACTAAATCATAAAATAATTAAAATCTCAGAAGTAGATGGTCACTGTATAGAAGAATAAGCAGTGAGCAGTAATAAGCAATTAAAGAAGATGTACGCAAATATCACCACTGTGGATTTTTAAAAATTTTAATTTATTTTTTCAGTGATCCAGAATTCATTGTTTATGCACCATACCCAGTGCTCCATGCAATACGTGCCCTCCACAATACCCATTACCAGGCTCACCCAACCCCCCAACCCCCTCCCCTCCAAAACCCTCAGATTGTTTCTCAGTGTCCACAGCCTCTCATGGTTTATCTCCCCCTCCGATTCCCCCCAACTCAATTCTCCTCTCCTTCTCCCCATGTCCTCTTTGTTACTCCTTATGCTCCATAAGTAAGTGAAACCATATGATATTTGACTCTCTCTGCTTGTCATATTTCACTTAGCATAATCTCCTCCAGTCCCGTCCATGTTGATATAAAAGTTGGGTATTCATCCTTTCTGATGGAGGCATAATATTCCATTGCATATATGGGCCATATCTTTTTCATCTTTTCATCTGTTGAAGGGCATCTTGGCTCTTTCCACAATTTGGCTACTGTGGCCATTGCTGCTATGAACATTGGGGTACAGGTGGCCTTTCTTTTCACTACATCTGTATCTTTGGGGTAAATACCCAGTAGCACAATTGCAGGGTCATGGGGTAGCTCTATTTTTAATTTTTTAAGGAATCTCCACATTGTTTTCCAAAGTGGCTGCACCAACTTGCATTCCCTCCAACAGTGTAAGAGGGTTCCCCTTTCTCCACCTCCTCTCCAACACTTGTTTCCTGTCTTGTTGATTTTGGCCATTCTAACTGGTGTAGGGTGGTATCTCAATGTGGTTTTGATTTGAATCTCCCTAATAGCTAATGATGATGAACATTTTTTTTCATGTGCACCACTATGGATTTCAAACTGAATGAAAGCCTGAAGTTCATTAAGGAAACAACTTTTGTACTCTGTAAAATAATAGTCATAAAAATAATCTGGATCCCCAAATGTCAAGGAATTATTAAGAAAGACACTGAAGTCCATGAGATGAAGTATGGTGAAGAAAAATAGAGTGTTAAACACGTGGTCTTACAAAGGACCTATACATTTTATCTTTGTAATTTGTCTACAGATTTTCCTTTTAATTGATTGCTAAAGAAATGGTAAAAGTGTGAAAAGAGAATAGCAAATAAGGAACCCCTAAATGAATTTGACCTGAAATTTAAAAAATCTACATGGGCTCTAGGCTCTAAGGCATCATCTTTTTTTTTTTTTTTTTTTTTTTTAATGTCTTTGGACAAGTGACACAGAGGAAGGCTAGAGTGGGAGTGGATCTCCACTGTGGCTACTGTCACTGGCAATTGCGAGCTCTGGCTGTACCCTATTTCTTGGAAAAAAGGAGGAAGTAAGGGAAGTCACCAGGGATGAGCTCAGGCTTCTGCATGGTTTTGCAGAGACATGAGGATGTTATGACCTCTGTGAGACCCAAGAACATCATGGAATTCAAGATTCACTTATAGTTGGACAGTGGGGGTCTGCCCTTTTCTTCTGGAGGACAGCAGTGCGTATGTGACCTTAGAAATATTGCCTTACCTTTCTTGACCTTTGCTTCCTCATCTGGAAAGTAGGGATAATAGGTTTATCTTAAAGGTCCTATATGCGATTTAATAGGTGTACAAAGCTTCTAATGCACTAAAAGAAGCAGGAGGTGCTTAATTGATGCCGTGCTGTTACCTTTCCAGCACTGGAAGTTTTCTGTCAATCTAAACTCACATGAAAAGAAAAAAATATGAGCTGTCAGCAGGATAGTTATCTGGAGAGTCCCAGGGGTATCTCTGAAAAGGAGAGGAGGAGCTACGAAGGACGGGGGATCAAATCAAGGTGGAGATGCTAGGGTTTCACTCTGTACATTGCCCTAACAATCACTGCAGTTGGCAGATCTTTCTTCCCTTGGCACAATAATTCCAAAACTGCCTATGAAATATGTTCAGAGAGAAAACATTCCCCATTTGTGTTTCCAAGGAGGAGAGGTATTGCTGTTGGATTTGGTGACTTTAACTCTCTTTCTTCGGGAAGGAAGCGTTTCTTGCATTTATCCATTTGAAAACGGAATAGTGAGAAAGTCAGGCTATTTATAGCTATCTCTTCATTTGGTTGCATAAGATGAGTACTTCTTGGGAAGGTGGTACTTCCCTAACTTTGGCTCTTGCAATCTAGAAAGGGAAACTCCTTTGATGAATCAGTGACCAAGGCAGGGTTTGGCCAAATTTGATCTTTCAAAACCCAGTTTTTTTTTTTTTTTAAGATTTTATTTATTTATTTGACAGACAGAGATCACAAGTAGGCAGAGAGAGAGGAGGAAGCAGGCTCCCTGCTGAGCAGAGAGCCCGATGTGGGGCTCGATCCCAGGACTCTGGGATCATGTCCTTAGCGGAAGGCAGAGGCTTTAACCCACTGAGCCACCCAGGCGCC
>NC_081559.1:184956500-185084178 GCF_022355385.1 Mustela nigripes
TTAAGATTTTATTTATTTATTTGACAGACAGAGATCACAAGTAGGCAGAGAGAGAGGAGGAAGCAGGCTCCCTGCTGAGCAGAGAGCCCGATGTGGGGCTCGATCCCAGGACTCTGGGATCATGACCCGAGCTGAAGGCAGAGGCTTAACCCACTGAGCCACCCAGGTGCCCCTAAAACCCAGTTTTTGGCATCACATTCTTTAGGAAGTCTTCCTGAAGCTTCCCCAAAGCGAAGTCATTTCATATCAACTAGACAGTATTCCCCTTCCCTTCTACATTCTCCCTGCATGGGGAAAGCCAGTCTGGGACCACACTCCCTAGACTTTTGCCCACAGAGTTCAGGGTTGGATCCTGCCAAGGAAAGGTGCTCATATGGTGTTTTGAAGTCCAAGGAGAAGAAGAGATCTTTATTCCCAGCAACAGGTGTTAGGGGGTAGGTGTTAGTTGATGTGGCATGTTCCAAGTGGCTCCCTCTCATCCATGCTCTTGAGGATTATCCACTTCAGCACTAATTCCTAGATTCTAGGGCTAGCAGCTTCCTGGATTTCAGTCCTTGCAGATTTCCCTACTCACACGTCTATAATACATGCCGTAATTGTTTAAACCTTTAATTCTACATATTAAGATCCTTTCTGCTTGAAATATTCAGGAAGCTTGTCTTCCTTTCCAAACTTGAGACACCCAGGCTGAGTAAAGCACTCTGTCCTTGATAGTCTTCTAGTACCGTGTTCCTGTTGTTGGCTAAATTGTTAGCTCAGAGGTGGAACCCAGAGACTGTGGAATTAAGCAGAAACTTTCACAGTTTCTTCAACTGCCAAGAGAAGCCAGAAGCTCTTAAACACACACACACACACACACACACACACACACACACACACACAACTGAGACCAAATTAAGAGCCTCTGTAGCTAACTCTGACATGCATTAGGAGGTTCTCAGCAGCACCTATAGAATGAACACATTGAACCAAATGGAACTGAAACCATGAAATCAATAGTAGGAAAGCCATAGACTCTGATGAGTCATTTTGGTATCACAGGGTTAACCGCGCAGAATCCTGTGACTTTTAGTTATTGACCTCTTAGAGTCATTAGTCTTTCTTCTTTGTTTAGGATCTAACAAATTATCTACTAGTGGAAAACCAATTAAGTCTCCCCACCGCCTGCCACTTGACAACCACATTCTGGTTTTGTAGAACTCTACAGGGGCACCTGGGTGGCTCAGTGGTTTAAGCCTCTGCCTTCGGCTCAGGTCATGATCCCAGGGTCCTGGGATCGAGCCCCACATCGGGCTCTCTGCTCTGCAGGGAGCCTGCTTCCTCCTCTCTCTCTGCTTGCCTCTCTGCCTACTTGTGATCTCTGTCAGATAAATAAAAAAAAATCTTTAAAAAAAAAAAAAAGAACTCTACATCAGTGTCTTGTCTAAAGAAGGGTGGAAGGAATTTGGTAAAAGGCCATCCTCAGATTGCTGAAGAACATTAGGGCTTCCTTCTTTCAGCATCCTTGCCAATGTCTGCTGCTTCATCTTGAAGATCTGGGGAGGAAAATTGCATGTGTCAATCATTTCCTGATAAAATACCACATATACCTAAAGTTTTTCTGTAAAAACATAGATCATAAATATTTTTGGCTTTGTGGGGCATACAAAATCTCTGTCCTAACTCTTCCACTTTGCCACTGAACAGAAAGCAGCCACAGATGATATGTAAATAAATGAATGTGGCTGTATTCCAATAAGACTTTATTTACAAAATCAGAAGACTAGACAGAGCTGGTCCAGGAGCTGCAGTTTACCAACCTCTGCTCTAAACCAGCTCAACATGGCTAAACTACTTCCTTCTTTTTGCCTAAGAATCTTCTGCCTCTCATTTACCTTGTTCTTGTACTTCTAAGAGATCTTACAATGGCTACCTCAAGGCAGCCAGACTGTCTGTATGCCCCCTGCACAATAACTCACACAAAGACAACAAATCCTTGACTATAAAAACTAATTAAGAGATAGAGCTCACGTGGAAGATTGTGACATAGCCGTCATCTCTGAAATTTTCCTCAGGGAGGTGGTTGGGTTATTTATGGGGTGACTGTTGCAGAGTGGAGTAAAGGATGAGCAATAATGCAAACACAGCGATGAGGAAGAGACGTGACCCTGTGGCAAAGCATACACTTGCATCTGCTCATTCTATTCTATTGTGCAACCTTTGCAAATATCCTCTCCATGAAGCACTGCAGGGGACAAAAAGATGGGGGAGGGGAGTGTCTTCCTCCAAGACTGGTTTAGCCTCGAAGTTGAACAAATATGAGTGAAGAACAGAAGAATGGACAGTGCATGCAGGCGTGGGGAGACAGAGAGACTGACAAAGCAGGCGTGTTCAGGGAGCTGAGGGTAATCTGGTCTCTGCCACAAACCTGGCTGCATGCTATCCAAGTGCCATCGCCTGCATGGTGATGATCATTCTGTAGAATGAGACATTTGGGCTGAATGGTTTCTGAGTCCCTTTAAGCTCAGAGGTGCAGATTTTGTATCTGGATTGATAGGGAGCGAGAGATGAGATTTGTTCCTACCCACAAATCTCCTTCCCCCTGCTCGTCCCACTTCCAGAATTAGAGCTCAGACAGGTGTCATGCAAGATCCTCCCTACATTCACCGAGGCAATGCATACTTCCACACAGAATTACAGTTCTCACTTTACTCCTGCCAGCCATGTTCTTTAATGGAGGAGGATTCCCTGCTCCTGGTCATTCAGGCTCCTTGCGAAGCCCCTTGCCCACAAGGCTGAGTATCTGAGCATAAGGACTGAACTGGAGTGGTGTGCAGAGCTGGCTTTGCTGGCACCTGCTCCCCTGCAGAAGCCAGGGGCATGCTATTCCTCTGTGCACAGCATTGGCTACTTGCCCTGCATTCTAGATTTTACTCTTCCTTGCTGCTTTTCTCCTGTTTTGAAGATAATTTTTAAAGATCTTATTACAAGTACAATACACAGTCCTTATGGAAAGATGACAAAATTTAAATAAGCACAAAATAGATACATTTACATATAAAACTTTGACCTAATGCAAATTACTATCAATTCACTGGTTATACAACCTTTTGAAATTTTCCCACAAATACTGTAACGTGTTCTTTCTCCTCTCCTTCTCTTCCCTTTCCATCTTCTCCTTCCCCATCTTAACCATTTTTAACTGGACAGTTCAGCAGTGGTAAGTATATTCACAAAGTCGTGGAATTATTTTCTGGAACTCTTCTTGCAGAACGGAAATTCTGTTCTCATTCAGCAATAACTCCTTATTCCCCTCCTCCAGCCCCTGGCAATACCCGTCTACTTCCATCTCCACGAATTAGATGACTCTAGGTACCTCATCTAAGTGGAATCATACAGTATTTGTCTCTCTGTGACTGACTTATTTCACTGAGCACAATATCCTTGGATTCAATCATGATATAGCTCGTATCAAAATTCCCTCCCTTTTTTAAGGCCAAATAATATTCCCTTGTGTGTATTCATCACTTTCACCCATTGGTAGGCCCTTGGGTAAGAGGCCCTGCTACCTTTTAGCTATTGGGAATAATGCTGCTGTAAACATAGGTGTATACCAATATCTCTTTGATATTCTGCTTTCAGTTCTTTGGGGTAGATACTCAGAAGTGGAATTGTTAGATCATATGGTATTTCTATTTTTATATATTTGAGGAACATCTCTCTTGTTTTCCATGGCAATTGTGTATTTTACATTTTCACCAGCAGTTCCAGTTTCTATCCTCATTATCACTTTTTATCTTCTCTGTTTAGTATGTGTGTATGTGTGTGTGTGTGTGTGTGTGTCTAACAGTGGTCACTGACAATAAGTGTGAGGTGGATCTCCATTTCTTTTCATCATAGGAATGAAAGGATTCACACCCGTTTGAATGCCATAAACATTTTTTAGCCATCAAGTATCCATTTGTAATATAGTTTCTACTGGCTGCCTGGTTTTCTGCTCCTTCGCTCACTTACTGTGCAACTCTGGCCACATTGTTTGACCTTCCCTTGCCTCAGTTTCTACAGTTGTAAAATGGGGTGATACATACCTTGAGAGGCATTACGAGAATGTTATGCGGGTTAAATGAGGTAATTACATTAAAAAAAAAAAAACCCTAGAGTGGTTACTGGCATATTGTCAGCAATTGATCAATGTTAGCTATCATTACCAATACTTTTATGATTATTTGACCACTACATGGACAGATCAATAAGCAATTCCTTACTGACCTTCAGATATTCCTGATTTTTCACTTTATAAAAAGATGTGAACATTAGCTACATGGCTGGAGCCATTTCTTTTTTTAAGAGCCATCCGAACAAGTCCATTTTCTCAGGTATTAGTTGACAATAGGGGAGAACTCCATCCCCACTGAGACGAAGCTCTATTCCTGGATTCTCCAGAACAGCTTTTGGTTATGTAGAGCAGGATCCCCCTGGAATACACTGCTCTGGCCTTGGTTTTTAAACACGCCATCTCATAATTCATTGCCAAGGTATCTCACCTGTAGATCTGTGGACTTGAAGGTTTTCTGGGGGCTCAGCACAATGATGCATGGCCTGGAGAAAGCTTAGTCAAATATTTACATGGAGGAATGTGGCATTTCCTACCCTAGTGCTCTGATTACCATCAGAGTCTTATCTTTCCCCATAAAAGGAAGTGTGGACATGTATTAAGTTGTCAACACAAGAAAAATATAAGGTCGAAAATAGAGGGTCTGGGAGACTTCCCGAGGTTCTTCTATATAATCTCATCTGAGAGTAAGAGGGAGATTCTCCTGGAAGTGGGGCTGAGGGCTTTCTGGGGCTGGGAGGCCTATGAGGTCAGGTATACTCTCATGGGCAGTACATCTGCCTTCTCATTAAATCCAGGGTTGTTTCAGTGGTCAAGACCCTGTGTGCATTGTCCCCAGAAAGGGAAGGGAAGAGCTAATGGACAGGACAGACTTTCATCTCAAGGATCTCTGTGATAGAAACACACATCAGAGGGTCCTCCTCTGAAATGAAGCCCAGTGCTACATAGGGAAAGAATGTGCTAACAGGTCAGGCAGAGCTAGACTGAAATTCTGCCTGTAACGCCATAAACCTCGATCACTAAGCAGGTTATGAAACATCCCTAGTCTTCTTGTCTGTACGCTAGAGGCCACATAACTCACATGCATGCTTCATGTGAAGATGAAATGAGAAGTATGTGTAGAGTTCCAAGGTGATGGTTTGCTATATGAGATAAAGAGTGACAATGCCAAGTTGATAAATCCACACTAAATGAAGAGAAGTTGGATGTTTTTGAAACCTGGGCACTCTGTAAATGAATAAATGCCTGATTTTAGTATTTTCTGAAAATATTGAAAATAGGACCTCTAGGAGTTGCAAGACTCTTCGCTGGAAAGTGCTAACCCAGACCAAGGTCTTCATACACAACCATTTCTACGAAAGGACTCATCCCAGCCCAAGCTTAAGTCATCATTGTGTTTCCCCTGTGGGGTTTCAGAGAAACTCTGAATAATTCATTCATCCAGCCATTCATTCCACCACCAGGTGCTGGGTGCTCCCTGTGGTCTGGAAGCTGCTGCAGGCACTGAGGATCCTGGGTTGAAGGGGACCTGGTCCCCACCTTTTGGTTGATTAGGGTGGTCCTGGTCTAGTGGAAGAGAAAGACCTCTAAACTGACCATTTCATGTCCTAAATTGAAAATTACAACCTGAGCAATAGGCTGTGAGAAAAGTACACCCAGAGGCAGCAGACAATATGATTTTAGAATTGGAGGGAAACTTTGAAGCTGGCCAGTCCTAACCTGATTGATGTGTGGAGTGGGCAGCCGTGGTCTCCTAGTTCTGCCCTCATCATCTGCAATCTCATGGAGTTCACAGCCCACCTCCACTCCCAGCCCCGGGCAGCCTTTGGACAGTTCTGACAGTTTGAAAGTTTTTCCTTGCATTGAGCCAGTATTTGTCTCCTGATAACTGCCAAACAGCTCCTTGGAGTTAACCCCATTCTTCTCGTGCATGACAGACAACCCTTCAGATACTGGAAAGCAGCTTTCAGGCGATAGACAAGCAGGGGTAATCTTAGCCTCACATTACACGTGGGAATACTGGAGAGTTCTGGGATCCAACCGACTTCAAGGAGGGATGCTGACACTGAGTGCTGGTGAGGCTGTCCCTTTTTGGAGTCATTTGGATTTTAACTGCTAGCTTTACTAATTTCATTGGAATCTATAAAGCACTTTGGCATTCATTATAATGTAGTGTCTTCACATCGACCTGGTGAGACAGTCCAGAATGATTTATTATTTCTCTTTTGTTCATAAATAAAACAAGACTCCAAGTAGTGGCATGCCCAAGGTTACACTGATAACATCTGGCAAAGCTGGGACCTAAATCCCGAGACCCTGGATGTACAGCAAATTCCATGCTGCTATCTTCTGCCTTCCATTGCTGGTTGTCAGTCCTTCTCATAACTACTTTATGATCTCCCCCTTGGGTTTTTCTTCTTAAAATATCAACTTCATGTGTCACTCCCTTTTTCAGGAGTTCTCAGCAATTTCTCTTACAGGATCGGATTAACCTTCAAGTCCTTGTAATGACATTCAATGCTCTCAAAGTTGTGTACCTGCAGAGAGTTTCAAAGATCATGGGGAGGATGGGTGACATGTAAATGAATACCCCACAGTGATTGTTCAGGGAGAAATATATGTACAGGATATTTTGAGAGCACAGAGGAGTAGTGTGAGGGTCATCTGAGGCTTCCGGGGTCAGAGGTGCTTGAGATGGAATTTAAAGATGGAGCATGCCACTAAGTGAACAAGTTCATAAGAACCTAGAGGAGAGAAACAGCTTGGTGACTCAGTGTGCAGGAAACCACAAGGAGCTTGGTATTGCTGGCTGGCTAGGTACAAGATACCACTTAGAGAAGGATGAGGGAACATGGGAGGCAGGGTCAGGTTCTGTATCCTGGCACATTAAGGGGTTTGGACTTCATCCTGAATCTCTGATGAGCCAAACAGGATTGGAAGCAGGCTCGTGGCAATTGCCTTTGGGATTTACCATTGAGGGCCGGCCTCTGAGGCGAGGAAGGTGGACTGAAGTCAGAGGCCCTGGTGGGTGAGTGGGAGCCAGTCCGGTTAACGGGGAGGAACCTGTTGCCACGATCCAGGGACAGAGGATAAAGGGCCATGGCAGTTGTCATGGTAAGAGGAAGGATTTTCACACATTTTTAAGAAAGAAGTAGAAAGTCTGATGGCTGGGTGCTGGTGGAGGTAAGGAGTGGGAGGAGTCAGGCTGCTAATAAGTTCTCAGGAACTTCCCGATTGGGAGGAAGATAATAGTCTTTCTGATCATCATTGCGGCACCCATACCTAGACTGTCAGGGGCGGGTGCAGAACGGATGTATGCAGTGCTTAGTGTGGCACATTGCTTTACTTAGGCTTCTGCTCCTTCTCATCTTGGTGTGGTGGCTAGATTGCTGGTAGGTCACTGACACTTGGTCCCTCTTCTTCCTGAGTATCCTCTGAAGCCCATCGTCTATATCAGGTGTAATCATGAGATGGGGGGCTTGTAAGAGAAATGGTATGCCAGGCCTGACTTTTACACACACCTCTACATTTTGTCCTTCCTGTCTATCTGATGTAGAAGAGCACTGTGGAGGCCTGACAGGGAGGGGAGACCCTTGCACTGCCATGTGGAAGCAAGTTGGCCACCATATTACGTATGAGCAAGGAATTAAATCAATTTTTATCACATTTGAGTCATAATGCACAAGGGTTGTTTGTTATAGAAGTTAGTGTAGCTTCACCAAAACACTTTTCCTGTTTCCAATCTCACCTGCACAGGTAAGGTGGCATCTGGTACATAACTATAAGCGCCAATCACTGTAGTCAGTAGATTTGTGTACCCTACCCCCCATTTTATTGTATAATTGCTCTGAAATTTTGAAACACTCCTGATTTTCAGAAGGAAAAACTCCTGAAGTAGACTGGTTTCCTTCAAGTTTTACCATGTGTCCCTGGATACAAGTACACAAGGCTGGGAAGTACATGTGGTTTCTTTCTTTTTTCTTTTTTAAAGTGTATTTGAATCATATTGTTCCCCAGCTTTATTAAAATAGAATTGACATATAACACGGTGTAAGTTCAAGGCATTCAAAGGGATGATTTGACATGCATATATATTGAGAAAAGATTAGCACAATAGGGTTACTGAATACCTTCCTCACCTTGCACGGTTTTGTGTGCGAGTGTACATATGTGTGGCAAGAACTTTTAAGATTACTGTCTTAGCGGCTTTCATGTATACAGTGTAGTATACTTAACTGTGGTCACTACGCTGTGCTTTAGACCCCAGATCTTCCCCATCTTACCCCTCCCCCAAATTTTGCACCCTTTGAACACCTAGCATTTCATAGGAAATAATTTATCCTGAGTTCTTTTATGGTACTTAGAAGTAGGTTGATGATCAAGAAGGAAAATAAGATGAAAGGGGAAGAGAAGAAAAGTTGGTCCACTGATCTCTTCATTTGTTTGGGTGTCACTTCTATAAATAGCAGATCCACCAGCTGGCACGTGCATTGGGCTGAACACGGGCTTCACGGTGACTAAAACCACCACCAGTTAGTGCATCTGGATGCACTGCTGTGGTCCCACTGGCTCAGGCCTCATATCCTTTCCTTCCCCTTTAGGTCTCTATGCTTTGGCTATCCTGGTCTTCTTTCAGTTCCTCAAATAAGGCATGCTCCTTCTTACTCCCATGACTTTGCAAGCTCTGGTTTCCTTCCCTGGGAGTATCATTCCCCTCCATTCAAGTGGCTAACTTATATTCATCCTTCTGCTTTCTCCTTAAGCATCATTTTCTCAGGTAGGGAAGACCTCCTTGACCCCCAAACTAGGGGTATGTCCCCTGATACTCTCTCGTGGCATTCCAGGGTTCTTTGGGTCGGAGAATATATATAATCAGAGTTTGATTATATAACCACTCCTATAGATTAGTGTTTGTCCATTATTTCTCAGGGACAATCAGTTCCAGGAGGGCAGGCATAGAGTCTGTCCAGGTGGTTTGCTCTATCCCCAGAACCTAGCAGAGTGTCTGGCCATAGTGTTCACTCCATAAACAGTAGGTGAGGATAAAAAAAGAGAGATTTTTCTTAGTGAAACAAACAAACAAACAAACAAACAAACAAACTTGAAGTCTGCTTGTCCAAAGGGCTTTCTGGGAAACATACTACTTGAAATTCTGAAATGAATCAGGCTACTTGGTAACTTGATACTGACTTAAATCTAAACCAAGCACGGTGCTGCCCCATTTCACAAGTGAAGAGTCAGAGCAGGCAAAAGTTGCTGCAGATTCCTCTGGTTGTGAGTCAACGGTGGGGGCAACCTCTCATCTGTCCCTGCTTGCTCGCGGGTACTTTTTGTTGGATGTCGACATGGTGATGACTTGGCAGCCATATGGCTGTGAGCCCTTGTCCTAAAGGAAAAGGGAACAACATTAGACTCAGAGCCCTATCTCAGCTGCTGTAGGAGCTATGTAACCTTGGGCAACTCTAAGCTTCAGTTTCCTAACTTGTGAAATGGAGAGAATATTATCTCTCTAGAACCTATTTGTAGAGTTGTTTGCAAGATTCAAATGTGCTAATGTGGGTAGAAGTGCTTTCCAGGCACTAAGCAGGTGCTCGAAAAATGTTAACTGGCATCTCGTGCTTTTCCAGGATGAGGGTTTATTTCAAACGTTTGGAACATGTTTCATTTGAACTAATGAGTCAGCCACTCCATTAGTAAAGAAAAAGAGTACCTCATCTTTTGCTGGTGGTTGAAAAGGTTTATTTAGTTCCTGGCCCACTGACAGAAACCTGAAGACAATGATTTGATTCTTAAATTACAAACATGCGCCTTCCTCCCAGGGGGAGAGGTTGAGCAAAGATCAGTGCCCTACTGGGGCCACATTGAATGAAGCCACTCTTTCAAAGAGGCTGTGGGTGGCTTGTTCATCCTTAGCAGATGAGACGTTGTTAAAGTTTGTTTCTGTAGAAAAGATTTTACTTTTAAATTTTATTTTTAAGTAGACCCAATGTGGGGCTCTAACTCACAACCTGGAGATCAAGTCACAGGCTCCTCTGACTGAGCCAGACAGACGCCCAGGATAGGACATTTTTTGAGCACCTTCTCTGCCAAGTACACTGTTAAACACTTCTCACGTGCTATTTTGTTTACTCATCTTATTTCTGTGATGAGTTATTGTCCTTATTTTCATGATGAAAAAATTCAATTTCAAGGTTGCACAAGCTTGTGACTAGAAAGCTGGTATTTGAACCCAAGTCTTGTCTGAAGCCAAATCCCCATGCACCTCCAAACACATTATATTCTCTCCCTGGGGAAACATGTTCCATGGGAGTGAAGACCAAAAGTATAGATCAGAAAACTCAGTCCAGTTCTATTATTAATGATACTATGAATATTTATTATTATTAATTATTATTATTATTGCCTGATATCTTCAGAAACCACCAGTTTCTTTTGGAATGTAGAACTTTCCATTTCCTTTTATAGAAATGTTTCTGATTTTCTTTCTCTATTTGATGGTGCATGAAACCCCCTGGTCAGAGAGACTGTTTGGGGGAGTGGAGAAAGCACTGAACTGGGGACTTTTTCTAAACCCCAGTCTCTCCTTTGTATCTTGGGGAATTCATTCAGCACCTCTGAGTTTTACTTTTCTTATGTGTGAAGTGAGGGCAATGACGCTGTTTACTTGCCTACATCTACGGATTTTGTGGAGCTCTATTGAGGTCATTGTTGTGCAGTGTCCTGCAGAAGGTTCCCTTTCTTATTCTAATGCAGAGTCACCCCTTTGCTCCCACATTCACCATGCCTACAGGATCCCTTACCTGAAGTGAATTTATGGCTAGCGGACGTAACCGCAAAGTCTCTCTTGCTATGACTTACACGCATTCTGAAGTGTTTCATTTTTTTTCATAGAGGATTGTGTTCCAATTGGAGGAGGCACGATTCTATTTCGAGGTTGTAGACTCAAGGCGCCACTAAACAGATTCATCTTTCATTGACATAAAGTGGATCTTCCATTTGTGGGCGGCCTTCCTGCCCAAACCCCACCAGTTACTGCAGGCCATGGCTTTATCTGGCGAGTCTTCTCACTGTCAGAATCAAGCCAAACATTGCAGGGATTAATGGTTTCATTGAGACGGCCCTTTCTGTGACCAGAGAAGCCTCCTCTGGGACTTTCTGTCACTATCGAGACCCTTGATGGAATTACAACTGCTTACTTCATTTTCGCTGTCCTTTATTATTTGACTAAGCTCTATACCTCGTTCTCCGTGTCTTATCTGAGGAGACAGAGCCCGCCATGAATGAGTCATATGGTCCACTCAATTACATTTCCACAATTTTATTAGGATGGCTGGGTAGATTAGCTTTGTTAAACATGGACTAACTGTTTTGAGTATTCATCAGAGTCTCCCACATTTCCTAGAATGATTTTGTAATTTTCACTGATGCATCTGTGGAAGGAGAGCAGGTGACATAGGTGCCTGGGTCACGATTCCATCCGTACCAGGGGTGACTTTGAGCAGGGTCAAAACCCCTTTGGTTTTGGTTGGTGATATGGACAAAGTATTGTGGAAGTTAGGAGGTGGCAAGGGAGCGGTAGGGGAAATCTCCCTAGGGGGATATTTGAGAGTTGGGCTTTAAATGATGGACTTGATTTCACCAGGCAGATAGAAGCAAGGGCAAGGGGCATTTTTCACAGGGAAAGCCGACTGAACAGAGCGACTCAAAGGGAAAGTTGATGATGTTTCAGGCATATATTTATACATTTTTAAAAAGATTGTATTTATTTATTTTAGAAAGAGAGAGAGTGTGAGAATGCATTGAATGGGGGAAGGTGTACAGGAGAGGAAGAGAGAGAATTTCAAGCAGACTCCCCCTGAGTGGAGCCTCTCATGGGGCTCGATCTGACAACTTTGAGATCAGGCATGAACTGAACTGAAACCATGAGTTAGGCTTTCAACCAACTGAGACACCTGGGGGCCCCATGTTTTAGAGGTATCTTAGACTGTGGTGAGAAGGAAGGCTGTGCTAGAGAGATAGGAGGTTAAGGCCAGCTCATAAAAGGCCTCAAGGACCAAAATTAGTGGTTGCACTGGGCAATGGGTAACTCTCAAAGATTGCTGAGCATTGATAGGTGGAGAGGGAACATGATTTGCATTTTTCTCATTAAGCAGCAAATTTCCAAACTAAGGTTTTCAGGATAACTCAGCAAATACCTTACCACCCAGCCAAAGGGATGATTTGTGCTTACCTTAGCTCCATGTGAAAAGTGCACCACCCTAGGTATCTCTAGCAGATCAAAAGGCTGAAGCTTGATGAGAGTAAATGCTCGAAGATACACAACATAAAGAATATAGAAGTTAAAAATAATATTTCAATATCATGCTTCATATTTTTGCTTGATAGGAACCTGTTGAATGCTTACAGATTTCAGTGGAAGGGTAGGTAACATTTGCTCTGATGTATTATAAGGGTTTAGATGCTCCTATAAGATTCTGAAATGGAAAGAGACCAACACTACATCAGTACAATTCAGAGTCATTAATACTTAGTAGAGATATTATTTGTCCTTTTAATCATTTCTTAATCAGAACCAATGTATTATTATTATCACTGGTTCTCAGCCAGATAGGAACTTGTCCGAAGAATGCTGTGCAGCTAGAAATTTTGTACCAATTTATATGTTGGCTTTGGTAATGTAGAGTTTAGCCCCTGATGTTAATGCCATGGTGGAGACCCAAAGACAGAAGACATATTAGAAATTTACAAATATCTTCATGGGGCAACCTGAGTGGCTTAGTTGGTTAAATGGCTGCCTTCAGGTCATGATACCAGGGTCCTGGGATGGAGTGTCACATCAGCGTCCCTGCTCAGCGGGGGTCTGCTTCTCCCTCTGCCTGCCCCTCCCCTTCCCTCCTCTCCCCCTGCTCCTGTGCTCTCTCTCTGTCAAATAAATAAATAAAATCTAAGAAAAAAAAAGAAATTTGCAAATACCTTCAGAGTGGATGATACTTTTACAGGGACTCGAAGATAAACCCAGGGAAGTCCAGTTTAACAAGGTTTCAATGTTGCATCTCTGGCCTGCAAAGGGTAAAACTGTGAGAGAACAGGATACTTACCTCCTGAGTTGTATTTCCAATCATTATAAAAACGAAATCTTGCTTTTGGACATAGCTGGGAGTACTCACTCTGCAACTCATGAGTGTAAACCTTAGGAAGTCACTTACCTATCCTGAATCTCAGCTTTCATAGCTTTACAGTGTATTTAATACCTTCTTTCTTGTAAGGTGAATTTAATTTTCTCTTCCATGTCATGAGAATTTATTTTGTACACATGTATCTAGAGTGGGTTCTGAGGATAAGCACTTTTTTTTTTTTTTAAAGATTTTATTTATTTACTTGAGAGAGAGACAGTGAGAGAGAGCATGAACGAGGAGGTCAGAGAGAAAAGCAGACTCCCCATGGAGCTGGGAGTCCGATGCGGGACTCGATCCCGGGACTCCAGGATCATGACCTGAGCCGAAGGCAGTCGTCCAACCAACTGAGCCACCCAGGCGTCCCGAGGATAAGCACTTTTTTAAAAAATGTTATGTGAATCTGGAATTGGTTCTCCTGAAGTCCTAGAAGTTTTGATTGTCTTTTTTTTTTTTTAAGATTTTATTTATTTATTTGACAGAGACAGTGAGAGAGGGAACACAGTGCAAGAGGCAGAAGCAGGCTCCCAGCCGAGCAGGGATCCCGACATGGCTCTCGATCCCAGGACCCTGGGATCATGACTCGAGCCGAAGTCAGACACTTAACAACTGAGCCACCCAGGCATCCCTTGTTTGTCTTGTCTTTGTAAGATTCTACTCTCATGACTCTAACCTTCTCATTGGTCCTAGATTCCCATCCAGATGCTTGTGACATTGTTTCAGGAAAATTTTCTTAACACTTGAGGAATTTCTGTGCCCCCCCCCATTCCCTGTGTGAGATACCTATTTACTGTATCTCCAGCTTCTGGAACTGCTGCATCTGGGATTTAGGTTGAAGCCAAAGGCAGGTGTCCTTCAAGGCATCTGATATAAAAATAAATGCATCCTTGAGACCGGGAGGAAGATCATATTTTGGGGCTCCCCAAAAGTCACTTTATCCTAAGATATAAATGACATCTTAAAATACATAAAAACACACCGGATGAAAAACTGGGCTAAAGATAGAACTTACTTAAAAATAGTTTTTTTTTTTAAATTCGTATAAAACAAGAAATAGTATGCTTATGGCAAAAGCACTAAGAATTTGTAGAAAAAAGTCAAATTCTAAAATATTACATGTTTCTTTTTAAAATGAGTTGATGCACTTTCAACATCATGGGGTTTCTATGGATGCAATGTCTTCAGCTCTTGACATTAACACGTCCTCTCCTTTTTCTTATCCACAGCCACATGCTCTGGATGGCTCAGAAATTCCAAGCAGTTTTCCTATTACTGCACTGACTGAACAGACTAGAATCTAGTACCACTTCTGATTACAACAGAAGACTCTCAAAGCCACAGAGGCAGGCAGCCCCAGGACCAAACCCTTTATCTACTACTTTCTGTTCAAAGAGATATTGTACAAGTTACTTAGCCTTGGTCATAAGTCAGATTTTCTTGGAAAGAGAGTCTGAGAATCCGAGATTTGCGTGGAGTATCTAGCTGTGGAGCAGGGTCAGGAACAACATCTGTGATGGGCAGAAGGAGGAGTTGGACCATGATACAGTTTCAGTGGAGACCTCTGGCAATCCCACAGGGAACCCTGGAGTTGGCTGCCTCTTCCGTGTTGTCCAAGGAGAGGACAAGTGATGGGGCTTTTGTGCATCTGTGTTGACCATCAGAGATGCAGGCTGCCTTCAGAGAAAGGACATGAGATGAAAGCTCTGTTTGGCTGAATCTGGGGGTAGTAGCAAGAGCTCCTGGGAGCCATGGAAAGAGTGCCTCCATCCTGAGGGGGCAGCCTGACAGCCTGTCATACTTTCACCTACATGCTTAGTATAGTACGGGATGAAGGAAGTCTACTTGGCCTCTTGACCTAAAATTGCAACCCCTTAATCTCATATCCCCTTTACCCCATCTTACTTATATCCATAGTATTTATCATGAACTGCCATCTACTTTATATTAATTTGTCTATTGTCTTTCTGGAAATGCTCTGGAACCAACTCCAAGCTACTGGAGAGCAAGGATTTTGTTTTGTTCATGACTCTATGCCCAGTCCCAAATGAGGTTGGCACAGAGTGAATTCTCAATAACTATTTGTTGAATGGAATAAATGAATGAATAAATACAGCACATGTTGAGTGTTCACTATATGGGAAACCCTCAAGTTCTAAGCACTTGCAGTAACTCATATAATCTTTACAACTTTAGAGATGAAGAAACTGAGGCAGAGAAAGTTTGGTTATCTTGCCAGTGTCATGGAGCTTTGAAGTGTTATATTCAGGAACAGAAGCAGGTAATGGGACCCATATTCTAAAGCTCTGCCCCCTCCTTCCTCTCTAACAAATCTGGTATTTCTTCCCTTCCTCTTGTCCTCTCTTTGCTGTCTCTGGGAATATATGTATAGTAATCACATTGTCGCATGATCCAGTAATTTTGGTGGAATCTTTGATGTTTTGTACATTCAGACCCAAAGAGGAGAGCTTAGCTAAGTTCAAACTCCTGCCCTGTCTTCCCATTTTCTCAGTACTATCCCTAGGACCTGATCAGTGCTCACAACCTGTTGTTTTTTCCCACAGCTGTTGACAAATGCAGAGGCTCCTGTGGGCTATGGAGCTCTTCTGCATGCATTATGTCATTTGATTAGCCCGATAGCCCAGGGATATGGGCAGTACAAAAGCGGCCACGTGCAGTTTACAGGTGAGAAAACAGAGGCGAGCCTCTATTATGAGCAGGTTATGAGAAGCTATTTGGAAGCAGAATTGCTGGTTCTTAGTCCTATACTTTTCACTATATTGCACTTTCTTTTTCCTCATTGGAGGCTGGAGAGCATAAATGAAGCCTGGAGCATTTCTGCTGTCCAGATTCAATGACAGTCCCTTGGAATATAAGTGAAAATTTCTCATTGGCTTCTTTTGACTTGGCAAATGAGGAAACAAGAGGTTCTATGATTTACCCAAGCTATATAGGGCTGTCACTGGGGCTGGGAGATTCATTTCAAGGCTCACATGTTTTTTAGCAACCAACTGTTTCTTCTAAGTTAACAGTTGTGGGGCTATTCCAAAGCTCCATCCACCTCTCTTTGAGTGCCTGTGTTCATTCAATTCCACATTTGTCTTTTGAAGTAATAGTAGTGTTATCCTCATACTGCAGATAGAAAACACAAACCCTAGAGAGACTGAATAATTTTCTCAAGGCCACGCACTAATTGTTTCAAGAGGTGAGGTTCCAAACAGGGTCTTTCAGATCCTCAAACTCCAGCTTTATTAATTAGAAGCTTGAAGCATATAACGTGAAAATCTTGTAGTTCTAGGAATATTTGAAAAATTAGCTGTCTAACGGGCTAGTGGGTGAGAAGCGTGTAGTCTAATTGCCTAATTTGAACATATTTCTGAGTCATCTAGGGAGTAGCTGGCCAGCCTAGATGACCATTTAGATTTCTTAGAAAGATAATCTAAAACAGCATCTGTAGCATGTGAATGTCAGCTCTCAGGCTGAAAAATAAGATGTGGTTGTATTTACCGTTAGGACTCGACTTGCTGTGACCTCACAGAGCATTTCTGAGGAGATCTGGTATAATGCTGATATATTAATATCTATTTCACACCCAAATAATTTATCTGGATTTTTTCCTGGTAATAATTTCTGGACTTTTTCATGGAGTGAAGTGTTTATTAGGTTAGAATGTTAAATTTACAAATGCTTAAGAAGAGTGACTGGTGAATGAATGAGCCAATCAGCATAAGGGTAGTGGATCACAAGACAAGAATCCCCCTTTCTCTGACACTGACTTGTTAGGGCATTTAATTACTGTTTAATCATTAATTAAGAGTTTTAATTTACACATCTGACCATAAACCAACCATTTCCACACCCTCATTGGCAAATAAAGACGTGAACTGTATTAGTCAGATTAACTATAGCACCCAATAACCCCAATATCAATGGCCTCTAACTATAAGTTTTATCTCTTGCACATGGGTCTGCTGGTCAATTTTGGTCTGAGGATAGGGTTTTATCTGCATGTCAGTTGTAAGAATATTCCCACTCATTTCTCATTCCTGAACACAGGCTGAAAAACAGCAGCCACTTGGACATCTACTTCTCATGTGGATGTAGCAGGGGCAGAGAGAGATTGGAAATACAAAGCATCCAAAACCAACTTCCTATCTCTTCCATCCAAACCAAGTCACCTGGCCAGGACTGGAGTCATTGAGCAGGGTGTTGCCCTGTCCAGAGTGCTGGGGAAAGGAGAGTGAGTACTTCCTGACTAATAATGCAACCTCCCAATGAGCATAACCTCAGAGGCTTTAAGAAAATTCTAAGCAGCTGGATCTAGGAATTAAGGAGTCTTCTTTCTCATTTATTCAGATGCTGAATCAGCAGTCTACATTTTTACCCTTCTGGCCCCTCCCTGGGTTTTCTGGTTCCAAGGGAAGACCTCTGTTAGACCTGGAGATCAACCACAGTCCCTTGAAGGCTTAAGATGTCGCCTTTCAGCATTTCTGATCTTAAGGATATAAATATAATTTTGAATAACTTGGACCTATAGTATTAGTAATCTTTTGTGATCTTTATAGAATCAGAAAAACATTTTCAAGTGAGGATTTATTCTCAGATGGGTAAGTTCTATGATACATCTTGCTTCCATACATGTAAATTTTTCTCTGATGGCATTGATGCATGAATGCCAAATAGACAAAATGAAGATGTGTGCACTGAATGAACTACCCTTCCTTCCTGAATCTTCTTTTGTTTATGTAGGAGAAATCCATAGACTGGAGATGACTGGACCCTGCCTTGGGCAAGCCAATCATATTGTCTGTTGTATTAGTCATGTCAGTCTTTTACCATTATAGAATGAAGGCATCTATAGACACTATAGAACTGAAAAAGTATGGCCATGTTCCAATAAAAATTTATTCACAGAATGGGAGAAGATACTCACAAATGACCCTACAAAGGGCTTATATCCAAGGTCTATAAAGAGCTCCTCAAACTCAACACACACAAAACAAATAATCATGTCAAAAAATGGGCAGAAAAGATGAACAGACACTTCTTCAAAGAAGACATATAGATGGTTAACAGACACATGAAAAAAATGTTCATCATCACTAGCCATCAGGGAGATTCAAATCAAAACCACATTGAGATACCACCTTACACCTGTTAGAATGGCCCAAATCAACAAGACAGGAAACAACAAGTGTTGGAGAGGAGGTGGAGAAAGGGGAACCCTCTTCCACTGTTGGTGGGAATGCAAGTTGGTGCAGCAACTTTGGAAAAAAGTGTGGAGATTCCTTAAGAAATTGAAAATAGAGCTTTCCTATGACCTTGTAATTATACTACTGGGTATTTACCCCAAAGATACAGATGTAGTGAAAAGAAGGGCTATCTGTACCCCAATGTTCATAGCAGCAGTGGCCACAGTTACCAAACTGTGGAAAGAGCCAAGATGCCCTTTGACAGATGAACAGTTAAAGAAGGTATGTTCCATATATTCGATGGAATATTCTGCCTCCATTAGAAAGGATGAATACCCAACTTTTGTATCAACACGGACGGGACTGGAGGAGATTATGCTAAGTGAAATAAGTCAAGCAGAGAGAGTCAATTATCACATAGTTTCACTTACTTGTGGAGCATAAGGAATAACACGGAGGACACTGAGAGCTGGAGAAGAGGAGTGAGTTGGGGAAAATTGGAGAGAGAGACAAACCATGAGAGACTGTGGACTCTGAGAAACAAACTGAGGGTTTTCGAGGGGAAGGAGAGGGGGGTGGGGATTTGAGTGAGCCTAGTGGTGGGTATTAAGAAGGGCACGTATTGCATGGAGTACTGGGTGTGGTACATAAATAATGAATCTTGGAACATTGAAAAAAATTTAAATTAAATTAACAAAATAAAAGTGGATTAGGACACACACACACACACACACACACACACACACACACAAACAAACTTTATTTACAAAAACATATGGTTGGTCAGATGTGGTCCACTGACTACAGTTTAGAGACCCCTGCTCTGAGTGCCTCCTCAGTAATAATTGGCATTATTTTGATTGCCACTGGTGCATGCACAGAGGGTGGTGGGTTTCCATCAAATCTTTCTTCTGGAAACTTGATAGTGTGTTTTCCTGGAGAAACAAGTCTTTCATTTAGTCATTCAACCCCTTCCTGAATATATTTTTTTTAAAAAAATTCTGTCAGTTAAAATGTTTTACAGTTTTATTTTACATTTTTTTTTACAGTTTTATTGAGATATAATGGATACATAACATTGTGTAATTTTAAGGTGTATAGTTTAGTGACTTGAAATATGTATATATTACAAAAGATTACCACAAAAAAGTTCATTAACTTTTTTTTAATAGAGCATAGTATGGTGGCCAAACAGAGATATTGCCAGGCATATCAATGTTCAAGAAATGTTCGAGTTCTGGCTCTGCCACCAATGCACTTTGTAATCTTGGGTGCACCTATTTTTTTTCCCTCAGAGTCTCAATCCCTTACTCTGTACAATGAGATTAGAATCACTGTACACACTCTACGACGTACACTCTTTGGATTCTAATAATGGTTCTATGAGGGAGATAGTTTATTTTCAGAGGAAGAAATGGAGTTACAGCTGGAGAGTGGCAGAGCTGGAATATGGAGCCCACAGCCCTGCTCTAAAGCTCCGGCTCGTAATCACTCTCCTGGGCTGGTTCCCAAGAAGCCTGTGCATCATGACACAGGAACTGGGCAGAAGGAGAGGCACATCCCACAGAGCTGGCTATGGGTAGAGTAAACTTGAAAGACTGAGGATGTTTTCCATAAGAAGGTGTGGTGGGAGAGAGACTAGTTGTCCCACCTGGAGCCTCCTCCCCACTGTCCCTGACTGGGAAATCTGGGCACAAGGATGTCCTATGGTATGACTCCCTGTTCACAGAAAAGTAATGAGACAGAACTGGGGCCAGATGCCTCACCTTTCCTTCAAAGCTCTTCCTAACTGTCCATAGTTTCTCAAAAATAAACAACTTGAATACCAACTCTAGATTTTAGACTCACTTAGAAACTATCTGTATTACTGTTCCTTTTCATATTTTCTGTAGATTAACTCTTTCTTAAAACAAAATCTGTATAGAAATAATACAGAAGAAAACCACTTCAACTGGAAAATAGCTGTCAGTTGTTGTAATGATTTAAAACATGCTTCTAAACATCAACAGATAGAAAACGTTCATCTGTGCACCACCGGGAAGCCTCTCCCGTGTGTGGCCACACTTGAGGGAGCTGCCAGGACTTCCTGCAGACTCACCTGTCAGAGGATTTCAGTAGGCTTGCCACCATGCTCCAACTCTGGGTAGTTTCCAAAGGTAGAATCCCCACAAAGCCAGCGACAGCTACATACCAATGAATCAAGCCATGACCCTCATGGAAAGACAATAGAAAACTCCTGATTTCTTTTTGCCTCTTGATAAATGCAAATGACGTAAGAGGCCTTGTTGTTGGGAGAGGATCAGTGAATATTTTATCCTTAGCCTACAGGCTGCAACATTTTTGGACTACCTGCGGGGGAGGGGGGTGCGCAGACCCCACAGTGAGTGACCAGCGCAGCAGGACCTGGCCCTCAGGGAGCATATTTGAGGCTGAATTGGAAGTCATCAGCCTGAAGAACTTGGCTCACAGTGGTTTGCCTGCAACAATCTCTGCAGTGAAGTCGGTACCCAGCTGGCTCCCAGATGCCACCCACATTGTTGCATTTGGGCCTTCAAACAACATGGCAGGGGGACAGATTTCTCTCTCTCTCTCTTTCTTTCTTTCTCTGTCTTTCTCTTTCTTTCTTTCTAATTTCCATGTTATAGATGAGGTTGAAGAAGTTAAGCCATTTGCTAGGGTCACACATTCAGAAAGAAGAGGGAACAGATGACATGGTGAGACCATGGGGCCCGGGCAGCGTCCTCTTCTGGCTGGGGAGGGGGGAGGTGAAGAAGCAGAGGTCTGAGGGGCGCAGGTAGCCACTAAAGCACAGCTCACGCAAGTGTCTGTCACCCAAAGCTCGTACAAGGGTGCTTCTCAGTCAGAGCTGATGTGTGTGTGTGACTAACAGAGAGAGGAGGAAAAAAGGAAGCCTCGTTTCCTCGTTTCTAATTTTATCTTCTGTGGCACTTCACCAAAAAGTCCCTCAAGGTGGCCGGAAGTTGGAAGCCCTCAAGGGTTGAGCCCAGGAGCGGATGCAAAGGTGCTGGCAGGGTGGGGCGGGGGGTGGGGGCGGCTGGTACTGGGACCTCATGCACACATGGCTTTCGGTATAGCTTTCAGCAGCCTAGAGGGTCTCGTGTCTCAGCCTTCTCATCTGCATAATGTCATACCCATATGGTGTTGTTTTATTTACCTATTGGGGGTGGGCAAAGTCTACTTTAGAAAGAGATGAAACCAGAAGCCAGGACTTTCGGAAGCCCTCCTCTGGTCCTCTGGCCCGCCCACCTTCTCTCTTTACTCTCTCCAGACTTTGCCTCTCTCCTGCCATCTTGGCTTTTCGGACTGAGGATCTTCCTTGAGTGATAGGACTTGTTTCTCCCAGGGCACGGTTGCGAGAGGCTTTTGTCTTATTGGGGGGCTAATCCTGCAACCAGGGAGAGTTTAAGTGTGACCTACTCCTGTCTTTCATGCTGGAAGGACCCTCGGAAGTTTAGGAAGTGTGCTGCGCTCCTTCTGCTCACACAGATCAAAGGCTGGAATGATACACAGCTTTGATCTTCTGGGATTTCTAGAGATACATCTCAATGTGGCCATTTTAGACGTGGATTTTGCAATTTACACATGGTCCCTTAATGCTCTTCAAGACAGAGTTTGCATCCTGTGTTGGGTTAAGAGAGTAAAAGTTTCAACCTTTCCTTGTTCTTGAAATGATTCTGGGTGCTTCAAGTGTCCAATCATGTATTCTTGGCTCTGTAGACTCTGGAGGTCAAGTTCCTGAGAAGTACAAGCAAGAAAACAAACAAGTAAAGAAGACTATATAAAGTATAGCTAAAGGAAGAACCATTGCTCATTAAAATACTTTAATTCCGTGCTGGTTTATTAAATAAGGGTTCATTTTAGGTACACCATGCCCTGGAAACCATGATAGATGCCCAGGAGTTAGACAAGATATGGTCTCTGCTTTGAATTTGTTCAATTTGCTGACTTCACAACTTAGAGGTTTTAGCTGCACAAGAGCTGCAGAAAAGGGCCCAGGGAGGTCAGAGCTTCAGGAAATCTGTGAGCTAGGTGAGACACACAGTAGGAGATTTTATCTGCATGCAATTTTTTTCTGGGAAGAGGTTTGTAACTTCCACTGGATTTCTTTTTTTTTTTTTTTTTAAGATTTTGTTTATTTATTTATTTGACAGACAGAGATCACAAGTAGGCAGAGAGGCAGGCAGAGAGAGAGGAGGAAGCAGGCTCCCTGCTGAACAGAGAGCCCGATGTGGGGCTCAATCACAGGACTCTGGGATCATGACCTGAGCCGAAGGCAGAGGCTTTAACCCACTGAGCCACCCAGGAGCCCCTCCACTGGATTTCTTAAAGCATTTATGAACAAATTGTTTTAGAACCACAGCCTGTGCAGTGGCAGCAGAACTTTTCGATGACCTACTCCTGGTTATCTATGAGTAGGATCTGCCCCTTGCTCAGGTCTGCTGGTCATTTGCACTTGGGGCCTGGTCAACCGGCCTATAAGTCCACTTTCTGAGAACAGACTTCTTCAAAACTGGGTCATGGTCTTTGTCATATATGCGCTCCAATCAGGGCTTGTGATCATTAACTTTTTATATTCTCCACAGCACTTAGCATGACTTGCAGCCCAGAGGGGGCCCAGGAAAATGGCTTTGATCAATTATACTATGATCTTGCCACCCACTTCTTGTTCAGGCCCTTGCATGTCCCCGATTCTGTTACATCGCTGGCCCCTGTGAGATAGTCTGCCTCTCCCAAAGCAGGGTGAGAATAAAGAACATTCCTTGACTGGGGTGTGTGCACATACACATGCTTACTCGGAAAGTTCTCAAACACTCATACCCCTGTTGCTTTGTTCCTTAACTATCATGTGGAGAGAGGTGTTTGGACACCATATTAATAATAGCTCATAGTATGTATGCGGCACATTCCATTTTCAAAGGCATTTATAAACATTGAAAGATGAAAGCGTGCACCACCCATCTTGGGGAAAAGGGAATGTTAATCATCACCGTGTCCATTCCTTGGAGACAGTCACGGAATCTGAGAGCTGGAAGGGAAGTCAGAGGTCGCGGGCATAACTTTCAATCCCTAAAGGATTTTTCTTTTCTTTGGAGCCCACAGAGTGGGATAGTTCCTACAGTTTCTTTCTCAAGTTCAACCATCCTTTTCCCTCTGGTACTTTCAATAGTTATCTATCTATCTATCATCTATCTATCATGTCTATCTATCTATCTATCATCTATCTATCATGTCTATCTATCTATCTATCTATCTATCCATCTATCTATCATCTATCATGTCTATCTATCTATCATCTATCTATCTATCCATCTATCTATCTATCCATCTATCATCCATCTATCATGTCTATCTATCTATCCATCTATCATCTATCTATCATGTCTATCTATCCCCTCTTTCCCTACTCCTTTCCTCCCTCTCTCCCTCCTTCCTTTTTTTCTTTCTTCCTTCCTTTCTTCTTTTTTTCTTCTCTTCTCTTTTCTTCTTTCCTCTCCTTTCCTTTCCCTTCCCTTTCTTCACTTTCCTTTTCTTCTTCCTCTTTGCCTCCTTCCCTGTCTCTCTCCCTCTCTTCCTCTTCTCTTTCTTTCTTTTCTTCCTGCCTTCCCCGAACTGCCTATTTTAAAGAGTTTAAACAACTATATTTACAAAATAGTTACTAGTATGCTGTCCAGGTTCTTATTCATTAAAGCTAGCTCTATTCTAAGAACAGTAAAATATTCGTATTTTATTAGTATTTTAGTAACATTTGTCAAGTGCCGCATATTGTTTCTTAACTCTTCAATAACCCAGGGAAGTTGATCTTAATTTTTCCCTTTTATAAATGAGGGGACAGAGCCCTGGGGAGCAGCTGAGTTCCCAGGACTATGAAGCTAGTAAAAAGCAGAGCTGGGATTGCACTATCTGATTCCAGCTCTATTCCTGTGAGCTTGTTTCTTCTTACTTCTAATGGTCATCAGTTGATGCTGATGGATGCTTCCAGATGGAGCTATTGCAATCAACAGCCAACAAGCACAGATATTTTTAAAAATTAATTTATGCAACTTCATCATGGATAGCTGTATTATTTTCGAGGACCCTCTTTTTGTTACCATAGACAGGCAATCAGTTTTCACTAAGACTACATACAGGAGAAATAGCAGAAGTAGGGCACCAGACTGGTGCAGTTGGTTGAGTGCCTGATGCTTGATTTCAGCTCAGGTCATGATCTCAGTGTTGTAGGCATGAGCCCCATGCTTGGCTCTGTGCTCTGTGTGGAGTCTGCTTGAGATTCTCTCTCTCCCTCTGCCTCTCCCTCTACCCTTGTGCACACGGGTTGTCTCTCTCTCAAATAAATAAATAAAATCTTTAAAAAAAAGGAGGACTAACTCAAATTTTGTGTAAATAATATCACGGTATAATAATAGCAATAATAGTATAATAATATAATAAAAGATAGCTGCTATTTCTGGAGAGCAACCATGTGTCCAGCTTTGTGTTAAGCATTTCATAAACACTTTCTTCTTCAGATATTCTGCCCAAAATATGTCATTACTATTTTACACAAGCCCAGCTTTTGAGAAGTTAAGTAAGATGTACAAGGTCATGCTTCTGTGTGTCTTGGGATTTGGGTCCAGATCTATTTGGTCCCAAAGCCTGTGCACTTAGTCAGTGTAATATGTTAGTGAACATCATCCACCTTGAAATAAGTCTACAGGACTTCTGGGCACCTTAGCTGAAGAACCTGACCCCTTGAGACAAACGAGTTTCTTGGGCAATTGTATGATGTTCTTTCTAAAACATGGTGTCCTTGGAATGGGGGTGAAGGTGGGGGTGCTCGGCATTTCCCAGATCTAGAATTGTAGTGGAGACCATTTTATTTATTTATTTATTTTTATGTTATGTTAGTCACCATACAGTACTTCACTGTTATTGATGTAGTGTTCCATGTGGAGACCATTCTAAATGTTCTTTCTGAATCTTGATTTTAAGAAGCAATTGTTCTAGCTGGAGATCATCTTCCCCACTTGATATGAACCCTTCTTTCTAAAATTTTATTCATTTATTTGAGAGATAGAGAGAAAGCAGGAGGGAGAGGGAGAGAGAATTTGAAACAGAGTCCACACTGAGTGCAGAATCCAAAGTGGGGCTCAGTCCCACAACTGGGAGATCACGACCTGAGCCCAAACCAAGAGTTGGACACTTAACTGACTGAGCCACCCAGGGGCCCCTTGACATGAAACTTCCTCAGGACAAGCCTCTTAAAGATACTCCACAGACCTTGAGTCCAGAGTATGGCATATAATAGGGGCATTTAATAAAAGTCTTGAGTTGCTGTGGATTTATGGAAGGGGGAGATAAGAGATGCTTTTTCTTTCTAGAAATGTGAAGGAGAGAATACAGAGATCTAGACATTGTGAGCACAAAGATGAAGTCTTTGGGGTAGGAGGAGAGGAAGTTATGAATGAAGTAGGGTGATAAAAAGACAACCTGTGGCTCCTCCCCCTGCTCTGCAGTGATTAGTTATGTGGTTTTAGATGAGTCCTTTTTCTGTCTCTGAGCCTACGTTTCTGCAAAAGATAATGCTACCTGCTTATCCTTACAAGAGAATGGTTATGAACACTATAAAACAGCATATGGGAAACATATGGGAAATAATAAAATGATATAAATACAATAGCTGTGGTGTCAACCACAACAATGATAAAGAATGTTTCCTTGTGTGCATTACCTACTTGGCATTCTTCACACATTGTCCTCACAACAACCCTGTGTGTCATTATCTCTAGTTTACAGATGAGGAAAGTTTGAGATAGTATCATTATTAATTATATAATTATTAAGTGCACACAAAATCCTGACATTTGCCCAGCTTTCTGGGAGATGGCAGAGTAAGGGAGTTGGGGAACCAGAGATAGCACTCTGTTGGCCAAAGCAACTGTTCTCATTAAGTCTAATTCAGATTATGCTGGGAACATCTGTGCAAAATTAGACTCACAAGGAATTTTTAAAAAACCGTTTATTAAGGTATGATGAACATACATAAAGGCATACATATTTAATGTATACAGCTTGAGGAGTTTGGAGATAAGTATACAACCTGGTAACCGTCAACACAATCTATACCATAAACACATCTGTCTGCTCCAGAAGTCTTCTTCCACCTTCTTTAATTATTATTATTATTATTATTATTATTATTATTTTATTTTAAAGTGATTCTTGAAGAGTGGAACTAACTCTTCCAATTAAACTTTTTGCTCTACTCAAGGTCCAAGGAAATGTCCAGATTCTTCTGGAATGGGCTCATTAGGGATGCCTGGATTTAATTAAGCAACCCATTCTACTGCCAGCTGGCCAGAGTTTGGACAACACCATCACCTCCTTCTTCTTGCTGCGCTGAAGAAACAAAGATAATGACACTTTCCCAAGGCTGGGGCTGGGTAAGGCTTAATTTGGGAGTGTTTGGAAATGACTTTGAAGACGCACAGGTTATTTAAGTGCTAAGTATTATTATTTATTGTGGTTCCAAGCACTGTTTCTCCTCCCCATTGTCAGGCTACAAAACAATAAGAGATGTGGTAAAAGAGCCTCTGAAGTATCCAAACATCAATAAATTAGGTAACTTTGGCCTGAGCCCTCTGATGGTATCTGCAAACCTAGCATTAGCTCTGCAGCATTTTTGTGTGGGCCGGTGGTTGCCTAATTTGCACTTAAACACGCCAGCAGCAGGTCCTGGAACAGGCTTGGCACACACAGGTGATGCAAGTGCTCTTTGGACAGACCTGGATTGCTGACATCATGCTTTGCTGTGTGCTCTTTGAGATGCAAATTAGCTTCTAGAGGAGCCCCTGGTCCTTTCATCATTGACACTTAATAGAAGAGAATTAACATTCATTGAGCCCTTCTGTGTGCCAGATGCTTTTATGAACATGATCTCATTTATTCTCATAACTATCCAGAGAAGTGGATATGAGAGGTCCCATTTTACAGATGAGGAAACTGAGTCTCATGGAAGTCGAATAATTTGCCCTGATCATACCATTAGTAAGAGACCAAACTAGGATGGAAACCCAGGACTGTCTGATTCCAAAGGCCATGCTTTTTTATTACCTTTTTTGTAATTATGCCCCCCTCTACTCCCCACTCCCAACTATCTGGTCAAATTCTCTTTGGTAAAAATTCCTCAGTGCCTTTCTATTGTGTTAAATGGACTAGAGACCACATCCCACTATGGCCTTGCATCCTCTGCCTCGGGCTCCCTCTCCAGCTTCATTCAACACCCTGCTCCTTTATTTCTGTTCCTTGAACACAAACCTCTCACCTCCGGATTCTTGACTGAACTGCCCGAAAAAGCTTATCATTTCCTTTTTTCTCCAGCTAACACTTGCCAACCTTTACACATCATTTTCTGGGGGGAATACCTTCTGTGAAAATACAGACCAGCAGTTCTCCAAGTGTGGTCCCTGGACCGGCAGAGAGCAGCATCACCTGGGACTTTGTGAGAAATGCAAATTCTTAGGCCCCACCCCAGACTTACTGAATCAGAAACTCTGGGTATGGGGCCCGGTTCCCCAGGTGATTCTCTGCTCGCTTAAGTTTGAATAACACTGGGGTTTCTCAACCTTGACGCTACTGATATTATAGGATGCTTAGCAGGATCCTACCTTTTACCTGTTTGATGCCCATAGACTCCCAGCCCATGTCCTCACCTCCATCCAAGTTGTAAAAGCTGAAAATGTCTTCAGTTACTGCCTTCTGTCTCCTGGGGGAGGGGGGGCCCAGTTGGGAATCTCTGCCTTAGACTGAAGTATGATTTCCTTTGAGACACCCCTGTAGCACACTATACAGTGGAACTCAGTTAGTTAATAACTTTTGGAAAGCATTTGCTCAAGGCAAATCTCCACTGTCCTATTTGCAGCAGCTAATGCACTTCCTGTCATCTCGTAGGTTCTAAGGAAATAGAGCTGTACCAAACAAGAGGCATGGCAAGCTTGCACTGCATCTCTTCAACCCAACCCCATACCGAATTTTCAGGAGGAGACAGGACTTGGGCGCTAGACTGGGATCACAGGCAAGCAGTTTCCTTGGGATACTTTATCATTCGAAGGCAAGTCTCCTCTATCAAAACCCTGGGAACACAGGTGATCTTTCATGCCCTGCTGAACAGGATCTAAGTATTGCTTCTTTTAGCAGCAGAGAATGTGACTAAATGCAGGAGAGAGAGAGAGAGAGAAAAAAAAAAAAAGTTCTCTTAGAATGATGCAGAAAACCCTGACCAAAGGTAGGCTCAGTGCCACTAAGACGGAAAGAGCGACAAAACCGCATTCTGGCCGCAACAGCAATAAAGAGATTGTTAACTTGTGGTGGCTGAAGTCTTTCTGTCAATGGTACATGTAATGAGGAGTGTGTAAGGCAGATTCTGATTCTTCTGCTGCCCCATCTTTGTTCAGACTGAGAAGTAATTTTTAGAACCCAGGCAGAGGAGCGCCACAAAGTTGAGAAAGAACAGAATTCTTGCTCACATCTGTTTTTTTAATTCATAATCGACTTCATCCTCTTGGCTCCATAATGAAGTAGGGGTGGACACAGAACATGTTGTTGGCCCCATGGACCTCAGTCCTTCCAGGGATCTCGCTACTCCTAGGAATGAGCCCTGTCGTGTCTCATAGGAAATATTGCGAATGCATGGTTAACATCTGGCCTCACAGAACCTGAATGATCTTGCATTTGGGGAGCAGCAGTTGAGGTGTGAGACAATACGAACCTGAGAAGCAATTTTTGTCAAGTTTATATTTTTTCTCAAAACTTTTTTCTTTAAAAATTTTTTTTTCTTGGTGAAATTTTGAAAGGAGGAAGAAAAATGAGGAAAAGAGATGTTTTCCTCTTTCAAAATTTTCATTTTTGTTTCATTTTTGTTAACACCCTGTACCAACAAATTACTTTCCTGTTTATTTCACTCGCTGTTATCTTGTGACCTATCTCCAAGTTTTTGCAAAGTGACATTATTTTCATAGTGATACTTAAATTCAATTTCAATTCATTCATTAAAAGACCCCGAAATTGGAAACAAAAATACATATTCTAGCCATCCAGAGGGTATATACTAATTAACGTAAAGCTAAAGACTGAGCTTGCAAAGTTTTCGACACTGGAGTTCTAAAAATAATCAGTAATTATGAGTGTACTAATCTACAATTTATAATAATTTGCATATGACTGAAGTGAAAGCATGATTTCAAACAACTTTTAAAGATTTTACTTATTTATTTATGAGAGAGAGACAGGCAGAAAGAGAGTGCGATCAGGAGGAAGAGCAAAAGGGGAGGGAGAATGAGGGGAAAAAAATCTCAGACTCCACGCTAAGTGTGGAGCTCAGTGTGGGGTTGGAGACATTGTGAACTGAGCTGAAACCAAGAGGCAGTCACTTAACAGACTGAGCCATCCAGGCACTCCCATCTTCATTTATAGTTTATATGCCAGATTGATTTAACCAATCTCTTTGCAGCATTTGTTGTCATAAATAGCTTTACAATGAACATGTATCAGAATTTTTTTCTCTGAAATCAAGAGCATTTCCTTTGAAATGAGGTCAGAAATTCAATCATTTGTTCTAAAAACGCAAAACATTTTTTTGGATGCTTGGGTTGCTCAGTCGGTTGAGCATCCAACTCTTAATTTCAGTTCAGTTTATGATCTTGGGGTTGTAAGATCCAGCCTTGCATTGGGCTCTACCCTGGGCATAGAGCCAGCTTAAGATTCTCCTTCTCGGTCTTTTTGTCTCTCATTGTCTCTAAGAAAGAAAGAAAGAAAGAAAGAAAGAAAGAAAGAAAGAAAGGAATGCTTCTCACCATGATAAAATTTCCAACAAAACTACTTTCCAAATTATACTTCCACTAGTGATTTTTGAGTGTATCTATTAAATTTACCCTTGTCAATATCAGGGGATATTTAAAATATATGTGAGAGAGATGACTGCATCTCAGTGTTTGCATTTGTTGGATGATGGCTCAGATGGAAGGGGACAAGGTGGTATGTGTATCTGATCTGAGGCAGGCATCATCCGTTGTCTCACTCGACATCCTACAGCCTCAAGAACATCAGTTCAGCTTGATCGGAGTTCAGGTGTTTTTCTGCTGGAAACTTGTCTTTCATGAAAATCCGTTTTAAAAATTGGCAAAAAGAATGCCTTCCTCCCCCACCTCAAAATAAATTTAAATTCCCACGAGACCTGAATGTCTCCTTGCAGGAGTTAAAGATAATTTGCAGGCATGCATATTTTCTTACAGAACCAAATTGCTGAAGGGAGTTGTAACCTGGTTTCAAATACTCTTGGGTTTCTTCACTCAGAGCTCCTTTTTGTCATTGCAATTAGAGCACAGGAGATGAAAAGCCAAGTGTAGTTGTCCAAATGATGGAGAAAACACACAAAATGAGGGAAACTGTTTTCTCTCCTCTTTCCCACCCCCGCTTCCTTCTTCTCTCTCTTTTTCTTTCTTTCATGAGGCATCGGTCTAGTCTGAGGTAGAATATATGGCAAATAGGGATTCATTAGGATACTGAATATACTACAATATCACTTTTAATAACCTTGACTTATTAACTGGTTAGGGCAAAACCTAAATTAACTGGACTGAATAAGTTCAGTCCATTTAATTTATCAGCTCATGGGTAAATTAAAATTTCAAACTAATTAGGGATTTTGATGCTTTTTTCCCCTTCAACTGTGGTTGTTAAAAACTCTTTTTTTCCCTCTTGAGATGCATCTCCCTATTTTCATTTTTTAGGGGGAGGTGTCCTGTGATGACGGTTAAATCATCGCTAGAGAGAAAACCTCACCAAATCTTTTTCTGTATAGGGACTAAAGTCCAATTGTAGGACTAGTCTTAGTGTAGGACTGAAAATGCTGTGATTAGAGGCGGGGCCTCTCTTGTTTGGAAACTGTCATTTTGTTGTTATTGTGCGGATATTGACTTATTTCCGTTTTGGGATAGAGACTGGCTAGTGGCTTAACACACCTGTTTCCTCTTCTCCCCGGGCACACAGCCTACATTTCCCAACCTCCTTTGCATTTAGACCTGGTCTTACTACTGAACTCTAAACTAGGATGAGATCAGAAGTGACCTGCCCCACTTCCCTGCCCAGCACATAAAGAATTCTTCTCATGGGCTCTTCTGTGCTCTTTCCAGTCTATCAGCTTAATGCAGCCCCAGAGAAGCCGTTAACCCTGGGGATCCCATGTTGAACATGATAGAGCCATGGTATGGAGGAATCAGTTCTCTGGAATCAGACAGCGGACCAGTTGCTGGTCAGCACAACCCATTTCGGATAATGTATTTGTAGAAATTTCTATTGTGCTTGGAACCTTGTAAATTGGGGGGATTTGTTTATAATAGCAGCTCATGGTAATTTAGTTAATGTTTTTATCATTTGCTAATAAAAATAAGGGCAAAACCCGAATCTCACTTAACCGATATTTACGATGAATCGACTTCAAGGGCACCAAAGCCTTCTTAGATTCAAGGACACCAAAATGTTCTTAGAATCAAGGCAGCCAGTGTTCTCTCTCCGATTTAGTCAGTCAGTGACCGTGCAGGGGAAAGACGATGGTACAACAGGGTGGGGTGAAGGGATTCCAAGGTTCTTAGCGGCCCTTCCCCAACCTTTCCCAGACAGAGAACAAATGCTAGTGGTGAAGGGAGGCATGGAGCATCACCTCAGTGTTTGGCCCTTACCTCTGTTAAAATGTCAGCCCTCAATATGACATTAAGCTTTTATTTCTTGTTTAAACTGTTGGTACAAGAACGGTCTAAAGAACGGAGTAAAGTAATACTGGCCTCTCCATGACATCCATGAAGCATGTTGAGATCCTGGCTAAAAGACAGGGTCCTGTTCCTGTGATGAAAATAAAAGGATAATCTGAAAAATAGATTGCCTTTAAGTAGAGAATTGCAATATGGGAGACATAATTCTCTCTTTCCATGTTGATTGAATACTGAATGCTCTGGGTGCATCAGTGGTCTACATTTAAATCATCCTTTTCGCATTTGGGGGTACAGTTTTGTAGATTGCTGTTAATATTTGAGTTTGTTAGCAATTCCTGTCTTCCAGGATAGGGCTTTGGTTAGGCAGGATAGGAGGCAAAAACCTAGGGATTTAGGTAAGAGAAGTAGACCTTGCCACACTTCTCTGAACACAGGAACTCAACACAACAATGAATGACATCCTAAATACACAATGAGAATTTTCCTCCCACAGATTGTTGGTAAATACCTGCCTGTGTGTTTGGGCTGATAAGATGGTTTCTATACTGGAGGAGTTAATTGATTTATTGTTTGTAGATTGATTATCTTCTAGTTCCCGAGAACCTTCATGCCATGCATAAATTCTACCTGACTGTAGGTTTTATATATTTTACTGGCGCTCAAAATACCCCCTGAAGTTTTTTTTTTTCAGTGTTCTAATTCTCCTCTTTCTTATTTCCCATAACCCTTCTGAGCCCCTAAATCAAATTGAATTTTCAAATATCACTCATACATTTCATAATGTTATTTCTTTCTCAGAAAGAGCTGTGGTGTCAGGAGGCCTTTACTCAAACCGTTGTCATTTAATGACACTTGTGATGGTCAGTTTGACTCCCCATTTGCATGTTGGAGATTGCAAAGGAGTAGGGAACTGTATTCTCTGTGAGGTGTCCAAGTAGTGCCCAAGAGATGTGAGTCCCCTGTTCATAGAATGCCTTATAGGTGAAACATTCACTGTTGAACAGTGTAACTGGTCTCTTACCAAGCCTCATTCCTAAACCTTCTTTCTCTATTCTCTTCTCCAATTTTTCCCCATTCCTCCCTTTTCTCTTGTTATCCTGAAGGGATCATTTGGTGCTGGAGCCAGAATGATGGATATGCCACGACAGCTGAACCATTGGCTCATCAGGAGTTGCCCAGATTATGGGCCATTCATTCAACTATTAAACATTCACTGAGCATCTAAAATTTGCCAGGAACGATATTAAGTAGGATTTTTTTAAACCCAATTTTTACTGTGCTATTTACCTTATTACACAAACAACACAGGTTCATTGTAGTCTTTTCTGAAAATACAAAAATGAATAATAATAAGAAGAAATAATTTATAGTCTCACTTTTTAGAGTTTACTATTAACAGTTGGCTCTACATATTCCCATGGTTTTTACTATGTAAGTATTTACCTTGAAAAAAGGGAAAGAATGCAAAATTAGTATTGCATATCTTATTTTTACAAACTGATTTTTCACATTAATAATCCATTCACTTCACTTTCCAGTGTTGGCTGGTTGGATTGGAAGAGGTGATCTTTCCCGTGTGTGATGTTAATTTATTATAGGATGCAATAGGGGTCCACTCAGTCGGGCTGTATGCTAAAATTCAACATTAAGCCAAAAAGAGATGAAGGTGAAAATGATATTCAAAAGGTCCTTATTTTGAATGATTTACTGGAAAAACCACAGACAAGTCAGAATCTTTTTTCATAAGAAGAAAATTTCAAGACTGAGCAGATTCAAGAGTGAAACTCATCTGTGTCAATATGTGTTGGACCAAGTAGGACACACATGCAAATTTATTGCCCTTTTACTAAGTGTCTCAGATGCAGAATAAACATCTGAAGGATTTTTTGAATATTTTTCTAAATAAGACAGGAGGTAGTGGGTTCATTCAGAATACTCTCATCTGAATGAGAATACTCTCATTCAGAATACATCTCATCATTATAATCTAGCACTTATGATAACAATTATTATTCACAGTTTTCAGACATTAAGGTGCCAGCTACCACGTGAATTATTTGACCTACATTATTTTATTTAAAGAGTGCTATACAGTAGAAACTTTTTGCTCACATCTTAGTGTTAAGGAAATCCAAGCTCATAGAGATTAGGGGATTTACCCCCAAATCAAACAGCCAGTGTATAACAAATCCAGGAGGGAGACTAAAGTTGCCTGACTCTGAAGCTTAGGTTCTAAGACTATCACATGGTGTTGCCGCTGCCATATGAAAAGGACACAAGCTATATCTGTGTCCAGCTATCTTACAGATGGGTCTTAATAAATGTTAATTGACTGGGAAACCACAGCTCCTTCTAATTCTCTCACCAAATTTGATTCTCCACATCAAATGAGATAGTAAATTATACATAATGAACTTGCTGGCTAAACTACACTTCCAAGTTTTTGAGACCATCTGAGCTCTCTTGGGGATAGCAATGAGAATGAGTGGGAAATTACTGGAGGCCATTCTCTCTCAACATAACATTTCCTCCTCAAGTTATCATCAAGGCATCAAACCTGGGAGCTCTCCTTCCCCAAATTTCTGTCCAGCATCAAGCTGGAGACAAGAGGCCAGGATATGGCATGACACTGTGGTCCAGGGTTTCTTGATTCTTAAAATATATATTTTTAAAACATTTTCTTTATTTATTTGCCAGAGAGAGAGAGAGAGAGAGAGAGAACAAGCACAAGCCTGGGAAATAGTAGGCAGAGGGAGAAGCAGAATCCTTGCTGAGCAGGGAGCCTGATGTGGAGCTCAATCACAGGACCCTGGGATCATGACCTGAGTCAAAGGCAGATGCTTAACTGACTGAGCCACCTAGGAGTCCCCAGGATTTCTTGACTCTAACTCTGTCTCTGGACCAGTTTGCTTACCTTGAAAATAACAGGATTGGTTCAAAGATAGCAGAATAGAGGTATTTGGAGATTCTTTTGATTTCCTTTGACTCTCAATAAAAATAACAAAGAAATAAAAGAATATTAACTGCCAAAGATGATGATGTCTGTACTAAGGAGAGGAAGTAACCTTATACCTTGATCTTGAACAGAATGACAGTTATTCAAAGAACAAAGGTCAGTATCCCAAAAGGCCTATTCTGCCAGACTTTGAGAGACTCACAGAAGTAGGGTCATGAAAGGGCCTCTGGAGAGGTAAGACATGTCCCTCTGGAGACTCAGTTCAATGGGACAGAACAGTATGAAAGAGAAGCCATGCAAACAAATCATTTCTATTATCTACAGTTCTCCTGGTCAAGTGAGACTAAGGATGCAGCTTTATTTTATCAAAACCTGCCATGATGTCTTGCTCATAGTAGGTTTAATAATCTACAGGAATAAAAGGTGTAAGTGTGGTGGGCAGTGCTGAAGGACTCACAAGAATATTTTAAAGTTTGTGCTGGTATTGAGCCTCACCTCTGCCTCTAACTTGTCAGGGGATGTGAGGTCTATCTGAACCACTTTCAAGCAACATTATCAGAGATATGAAGAAAGGAGAATGTGAGGTCACTCCTTAATTCTAACATCCAGATTTGTGTTCTTTTTAGAAGGAGTCTGAGGCAGTTGACCCCCTGCCCAGCCATCGGGTATATGGCCTTTGAGATAAATGAATATGGGTAGTCAAACCATTTCCTGATCCATAGGAGAATAAGGACTGGTGTTGTCATGTCCTCTCTGACAGCCCATGATGTAGTTGTCCTAAAGACAACCAGGTCCTTGTGCAGGAAGGAAGCAACCCAGGCTTCCCTAAAGCTAAGTATTATTAAGACTCCTATAATTACTCTATCTGAACCCATGACTATCTGGACCAGTTGTCATTAGCTCCAGTAAGACTTGCTGGAAAACCCATGGGGGACAAGATATCTTTAAGTATTGACTTGAGGAATGGAAACCCAAAAGATAAAGAACAGAGTTCATTACATAGTGCGCTAGGAAAAGTGACTGGGGAGAGAAAGGGAGGGGTAAAGAGAAAGAGGGGAGAGGAAAGGATATGGAGGGACCAAAAGAAGTGAAGAAATTTGAGAAGAGAGGAAATGACTGAAAGAATCTAAAATAATACAGAGGTAGAGGATTGAAAGGGGGAGAAGGGAGGAGTGTTGAAAAAGAAGAAAAATGGAGGCAATGAGAAAAACACATTTATAAAGAACCTACTGTGTGATCAAACACTATGCTAACTATTGGGTGGGGAAGTTCTTTAGCTATGCTGGATCTTTCCTAAAGTCTCTGAAGGATAAAACTGAACCATAGATATTGAACCTTTATTTTGCTATTAACACCTTGATTCCCCTACTGAGCCTAACTTTATGTATGCATAGGTGATCAATTTCCAGACCCAAATGTTTGAAGTAGATTGAATCTATGAATTCTCCTTTAACTCTTTCTTTTTCATCTTCATTATTTATTTCATAATATTTATTGAACACCATTTAGGGACCAGACACTATTCTAAAGATATTAATAATCAGTGATGAGAGTTGCGAGATACTTTCATCCTAGTTTGTGTGCCTGTGTGTAGGGAGTGCGTGTAGTCTACTATCTTTAGCAGCAGCATCAATATCATGATCATCATCATGTCGTCATCATAACTGCATAATCACCTTTTATGACTTCCTCACTTGAAAGTTGGCAAATGATTTTTATGAAGTTACCACATTGTGTGCTCCCAAAACTCCTGATAAGGGAGAGATTACTCTCTCCACTCTGAAGATAGAAGAACTAAGGCTCACGGAAGGTAAGGTAAATGATGTTCTATAGGTCACGTAATTATAAGTAATAGATCTGAGATCAGGACACATCCTGACTCCTTATCCAGTACTCTTCTCATTATATGCATGGGAGGTTAGTATTTCTGACATAGGTTGAAAGGATTAATAGCTATACTGCTAAGAGATGATAGTGCATAGAGGTTGAGAGTAGACCTGCCTTCAAGCATCCATCACTTCTTAATTGTTCGACTTGGACAATGACCGGTCTCCCCTGGGTCTCTGTTTTCTCACATGTAAGCTGGGGGTTATATTAGTATCAGTTATCACTGGATTTCTGAAAGTATTAGGTCATACATAGGAAGTGTTCCCCAACATGCCTGATACATAATAGACACTCAATAAATATTAGCTATTATTGTTGTATACTCTGCCTCTCTTCTGGACAATGGAATGTGACAGAGAAGACAGCTCAAGGCACACATATGTTGGTGTCCTCAAGTGCCCCATTGTTTGAAAACTCATTTGCCTGCCACTCACCCTACTGGGCACTAACCCAGGACTCTAAGGGAAGCCATTACTTATTCTAGCCAAGGGGAGTTAGCTGCCACTTGACTTGACATTGTGTAATGGGATTTGACCCGAGCCAGTTGCAACTCCTTGAGGTTATGTACCACCGGGTCAGGACTCTTGAAGATCTTTTCTTTCCTGAGGACCTGAGATTTAGCAGCCCATGAGAAATGATCCAAATGTATTGTGCATGTTTTTGTGGTGTGTAAAAACACATCAGGGATGGAATTGGTAAAGGAAAAAGAAAGCCATGTGGGGTGGAATCATAGGATCATAGGAATCACGGGATCATAGGATCTTGGCTTTACAAATCAATTAACTCTCTCTCTTGAGCAATCCTAACCTTTGCGAAACTGGCCTTGATGGGACCTTGATATGATATTGAAATGGACCAGGGACTTGACATCTGACAGATTAAGGCATTATATATAAGTAGAATTTAATTTGTTTATTACTATTATAATTAAACCCTACAGGTTTATAATTATCTCTGTTTTATAAATGAGGAACCTAGGCTTACACTATTTTGAGATGGTTTGAATTAGTTCTATCCTTTCTTTTCCAAGGTGATCATATCCAGTCACCAATCAGACTTATCATCTGAGACCAAAATCTATCCAACCTGTCTTCTCCTCTGCACTCTGGATTCATATATCTGAATGCCTACTTGACATTTCCACATGGATGTCTAATAACCATTTCTAACCTATTATTTCCAAACAGAACACATGGATTCTTTATCCAGCACCCCCAACAATTTTCTCTTCACCTGACCTCCATATTTATTGATTGATACCACCATATATCAAGTTCCTTAATCCAGATCCTAGGGAAATTCCTGGACTTCACAAGTTCCCTTATCCTCCACATCCATGTTTTTGTTTTGTTTTTAAGATTTATTTATTTATTTATTTGAGAGAGAAATAGTGAGAGAGAGAGAGAGCACACGAGTTGGGGAGGCGGGAGGAGAAGCAGGCAGGGAGCCTGATGTGGGGCTCAATCCCAAGATCCTGAGATCATGACTTGAGCTAAGGCAGATGCTTAACCAACTGAGCTACTCAAGCACGCCCACATTCACTCCTGAGGTAAGATAGTTACAGTAAGAAGTGATACTATTTGCTTCTGCCTTGAACAGTTTTTCTATATCTGACTGCTTTGTTCCAACATTTGTAAATCAATTAATGTGATAGAACAAATCAGTAAGAAAAGAGAGAAAAACAACATGGTCCTCTCAATTGATACAGAAAAAGCATTTGACAAGATACAGCATCTGTTCCTGACTAAACCCTTCAAAGTATAAGGATAGAGAGAACATTCCTCAACTTCATAAAATATATCTATGAAAAATCCACGGTGAATATCATCCTCAATAGGGAAAAGCTGGCAGCCTTTCCTTTGAGATCAGGAACACGACAAGGATGTCCACTCTCACCACTGTTGCTCAACATAGTACTAGAAGTCCTAGCAACAGCAATCAGACAACAAAAAGAAATAAAAGGTATTCAAATTGACAGAGAAGAAGTCAAACTCCCTCTCTTTGCAGATGGCATGATACTTCATATGGAAAACCCAAAAGACTCCACCCCCAAACTACTAGAATTCATACAGCAATTCAGTAATGTGGCAGGATACAAAATCAATGTACAGAAATCAGTTGCTTTCTTATACACTAACAATGAAAATACAGAAAGGGAAATTAGCGCCTTTTACTATAGCACCAAGAACCAGAAGATACTTGGAAATAAACCTGACCAAAGAGGTAAAGGATTTATATTTGAGGAATTAGAGAACATTCATGAAATAAATTGAAGAAGACACAAAAAGATGGAAGAGCATTCCATGTTCATGGGTCAGAAGATTAAACATTGTCAAAATGTCTATACTGCCTAGAGCCATCTATACTTTCAATGCCATCCCAAACAAAATTCCACCAGCATTTTTCAAAGAGCTGGAACAAACAATCCTAAAATTTGTATGGAACCAGAAGAGACCCTAAAATGCTAAGGAAATGTTGAGAAAGAAAAACAAAACTGGGGGCATCACGTTGCCTGATTTCAAGCTTTACTACAAAGCTGTGATCACCAGGATAGCATGGTACTGGCACAAAAACAGACACATAGACCAGTGGAACAGAGCAGAGAGCCAAGATATGGGCTCCCAACTCTATGATCAAATAAACGAAAACCATTCTAGTCTGTACCCTATTCCCACCAACCTTAACCACTGTAATACCTTCTTAACTGGTATCCCTCCTTTCTGTGGCCATCTATAATTTATTCTCTACACAATTTTCAAGGAGATGCTTTTCCTTATTGGAAAAAGCATAAAAAATAAAAAATTTCCTTCTCTGATCAGCTTACCAGCCTCAAGTGACTTTTGTGATACTGAAAGTAAAATCCAAGTTCCTTACACTGAGACTACAAGATCCTCCCTGGTCCGCTTACTGAATGTGTTCCGGATTTCATCTCCTACAACACATTGTGATCCAAATGGGTTTTCTTTATGTTTCTTAAATACCCAAAGTTTTCATCAGTATTGGGGTCTTTGCATTAGCTCTTCCTTCCATCTGGCTCCTTTTGGTCTCAGATCCTCATCATGGGCTCCTTCTTATAGTTCCTTCCCAGTTCAAACATCACTTTGTCAGGGCCACCCTTGGCCACCCACCTGAGTAGCTCTCTTTCATGTCACTCTAGTTCTATTTTTACAAGTATATGTCTCAACTTGGCATGTTCTTTATTTGGTTTTACATTCATCACCCCTCTCTTCCAACTAGAATGTGAATTCTAGAGGAGCAAGGATGGTGTCTTTTCTTGTTCCCTGCTATGTCTACATTGCTGAGCATGTGGTCTGATATGGACTAAGTGCTCAATAAATGTTTGTTGATTGAATGATTGCCCTTATAAGCCTTCTGTAGTTGCTTCAGTTGAGTACTCTGGTTGCTTCAGGAGTCAAATGAGTGATTAATGTGGCCCTAAATATTGTCTGACACCCAAGGTAGCATTTTTTTTTAAAGTTGTATTACTTTGAGTACATTTTGGAAGAAATCAAAATAAAAAAACAAAAACTTTCTTCCCTCAGTATTCTCATCTTTGTCTTGTACAGCTTGCTACAGATAACAAAAACAAAATGCAACTTAAAAACAAGATATTGTAAACAAGTGTATCTCAGCTGTGTGGTTTTTCTTGGGTGGGGAGCTCTAAAAGGGCAGGGCCCAGGCTCAAGCCTGATAGCTGGACGAGCTCACTCCTCCCTGCATTCATCTCTACCTTGGACCCTTGTCCAGCGACTCTACTTCTCAGAATGCCCTGACTTTCCTTCTTCCCTATCCACATCTGATCCACTCTGACTGGGCTGTGCTCACCTTCATCCAGTGGCCAGGTGAGCATAGTTAATGGCTCTGGGTTAAAATCCTGACTTTGCTACTTTCCTGGTGTGTAATCCTAGACAAAAGGTTTACCCTCTCTGAACTTCATTGTTCTCATATGTGGAGAGGGGATGATACAATATCTACTTCCCAGATGGTTGCAAGGAATAGATGAACAGCTACTTGTGAAGTGTATTGGTATAGTGCCATATGCATGCTACATGTGCTCCTAAGACTTAACATTACATCTCTTCTGCACTAACCCCTAAAAGATGACATTTTCCTCAATCATTTGGTTCTTGGAAATGTAACTTTCAATTTGAAACAAATAGTTTTTATTCTAAATTGCCAGCTGTATTATATATATCTCCTTCTTCTGTACCAAGAAGTGGTGTTTTTTTTTTAGAGCAGGAACAATATGACACAAAAATACAAAAGCACTTTTTACCTTCTTTCTTAGAATGTTCCTAGGCCCAGACTAATAATAACTGCTAGCATTTGTAGAGAGCTTCTCATTTTGCTACTGCTACTACTGTTATTACTATCACTACCACTACTATTCCTTCTAGTGCTACTATTACTACACCTTTACTACTTTTGCTATTACTCTTGCTGCTAGTGCTACTACTGCTATTACTAACACCAGTCAACAATGGATACTTTCTGGGAAAGGCAATACTGTATGCAATTTACATTTGTTACCTCACTTAATAAGCATAGTAGCCAATGAAGGAGGAAGTGCCCAGAGTAGTCAGAAACACAGGATGGAAGTCTTTGAATGTGAGCTCCAATAAAATTGCTAGTTATATGATTCTGGAGAAGTTACTTAACCACTCATGTCTCAATTATCTCAAAATAGAGATATTAATAATACTATGGAATCAGTGAGATAATGGAGATGGAAAGTTTTTATAATAATCTGAGTAGTGTCTGGCATTTATCAAGCACTCAAGTTATTGTTGATATTAAAAACACTTTTTGGTGTATTTAGGGTTATTTGTCCCCCTAATGTCCAGTCCTCTCTGAGCCCCCAAAGCATCATGCTTTCTGCACATCTAGTTGCATATCCTTTAGGACTGAAATAATCTTTTACTTCTTTGAGTCTCCTACTAGTTTAGACACTACTTTAGAGGACAGGAATGAGCCTTGTTCAGTGTTGTGTCCATATTACCTAGCATAGACCTGTTACATGGCTAAGTTTTCAATAGACACTTGTGGAACAGAGAAAGGACTGAATTTTTGAGCCAAATCTTATGACAACTTGCTATAATACTTAACACACATTAACAACCTTGTAAGACATTCCTTCCATGGTTCCTTTCTTGCTTCCCTTCTTCCACAGCAGCCAGCTTCTTGTTTTCCCCATTTTATGGAAGAGAAGATAGAGACCTATGATGGCATGTAAACTGGTTAATCAGACAGCTTTTTATTTTCATCATTTAAACAATGACCTTATTTTATTTAAATTCAATTAATTTAAGTCTATTATTAGTTTCAGAGGAAGAATTTAATGATTCATCAGTTGCTTATAACACCCGGTGCTCATCACATCACACGCCCTCTTTTATGTTCATTGTCCAGTTATCCCATGCCCCACCCACCACCCCTCCAGCAACACAATGGAATATTACTCAGTCATCAAAAAATTCCAATAATGTGGAAGGAACTAGAGAGTATTATGCTAAGCAAAATAACTTAATCAGAGAAAGGCAATTACCATATGATTTCAGCCATAAGTGGAGTTTAAGAATCAAACAAATTTTTATGGAACACTCTGGATCCATAACTTATCTACATACATAGATCCGTAATATAGACTTAATAAATACTGGGCAGATTGAATTGCAATTTGGCAAACTCAATGAATATTCTTGAATGATCAGGCTTATTCTATCCCTTGACTTGAGAATAGCATTTTGGCATTATCAGGAAGAGAAAAAAATATAGAACCTCTCCAAGTGCCACTGGAAAATCCAGCCATTTGAATCAATGAGTACACCACTAACCATGTCTGTGTGATAAGAAAATACCTGAGTGCCTGTGTTCGGGCTCTTGGCTGCTAACTGTGTTGACCGCATGACTGATTCACATCAATGTAGGGAAATTGCCTGTTAATCTTTTATTACCATGTTCTTGTTCAAAGAACTACTGTTCCTAATTTGCCTGTAGTGTACGGATCCAATAATTGAAAGAACATAAAGTATTATTTCTAGCTAGAAAGCAATCTCCTGGTTTAAAATTTTAAAATATTACACACACACACACACACACACACACACACACACACACACACTCATGTCTTCATTATAAAGATAGCAAAATAAGACATACACTAGAAAATTCAGAAAAGAAAGAAAAGGGGAAAAATCACCCTTAATTCTGTGACTTTTACACCATTCTTCTTGGGATGTTGATGATTTTTCTTCCACAAATATTTCTGTTTATTTTTACGTTTTTATTTGTTCTATAATAGTATTCATACAAACCTATCTTTCTATTCTCCCTTAACATTTTCTTAAAAGATTTTATGTATTTATTCGACAGACAGAGAGATCACAAGTAGGCAGAGATGCAGGCAGAGAGAGAGGGGAAAGCAGGCTCCCTGCTCAGCAGAGAGCCTGATGCAGGGCTCGATCCCAGGACCCTAGGATCATGACCTGAGCCGATGGAAGAGGCTTTAATCCATTGAGCCACCCAGTTACCCCTCCCTTAACATTTAACAGAATAATTTTCCTTATAATACAGTCCCTATGGGCATAACATTTAAATGGTTAAATATCCACAGACCATCATTAATTTTCTGGTTCTCACTACAGTGGCTTATTACAACTAATTCTGATTTTCAGACAAGTAGCAAAAGATATGGAAATGCAGGTTTTTCTTTGCCATTGATCAGAGCTCATAATATTGTGTCATTGTTGAGCTTGGATTGTATGATCATCACTGCAGGTGAAAATAGTTACAAAATCATAACATCTTTGTGGAGGAACCCGAGAGGTCATTTGATCCAATTACTTCATTTTGCAGAAGAGATTGAGACCCATTCATCTATGGGATGATGGGCCTAGGTGAGAAGATGTGTGTTATTTTTAAGAATAGCAAGGAGAGCAGTATCACCAGATTGTACCTGACAAGGAAGAGACAGCAAAGATGTAAGGACAGAGGGAAAGTAGTTGTGTGGGGTAGGCTGGGGGGCAGCTCATGTAGGGCTTCATGGTTTCTAGTATGGACTTAGGCAGTTACTCTGATAATGTGGAGAGCCAGTGGCACCCCTCTGGCTACTGTGTTAAGGTAGAGGGAAAGAATGGAAACAAGAAGATCACTGGAGGCAATGCAAAAACACAGTCAAGAGATGATGGTGGGCTCAGGCCAGGTGGGTAGCATGGAAGTGACCCAAAGTGGTCAGTTTCTACCTACATTTTATTTTATTTTGACTTTTTTCCTACATGCATTTTATTTTATTTTATTTTTAATTTTTTTTTAATTTTTTATTTTTTATAAACATATATTTTTATCCCCAGGGGTACAGGTCTGTGAATCACCAGGTTTACACACTTCACAGCACTCACCAAAGCACATACCCTCCCCAATGTCCATAATCCCACCCCCTTCTCCCTAACCCCCTCCCCCCAGCAACCCTCAGTTTGTTTTGTGAGATTAAGAGTCACTTATGGTTTGTCTCCCTCCCAATTCCATCTTCTTTCATTTATTCTTCTCGTACCCACTTAAGCCCCCATGTTGCATCACCACTTCCTCATATCAGGGAGATCATATGATAGTTGTCTTTCTCTGCTTGACTTATTTCGCTAAGCATGATATGCTCTAGTTCCATCCATGTTGTCGCAAATGGCAAGATTTCATTTCTTTTGATGGCTGCATAGTATTCCATTGTGTATATATATACCACATCTTCTTGATCCATTCATCTGTTGATGGACATCTAGGTTCTTTCCATAGTTTGGCTATTGTAGACATTGCTGCTATAAACATTCGGGTGCATGTGCCCCTTTGGATCACTACATTTGTATCTTTAGGGTAAATACCCAATAGTGCAATTGCTGGGTCATAGGGCAGTTCTATTTTCAACATTTTGAGGAACCTCCATGCTGTTTTCCAGAGTGGTTGCACCAGCTTGCATTCCCACCAACAGTGTAGGAGGGTTCCCCTTTCTCCGCATCCTTGCCAGCATCTGTCATTTCCTGACTTGTTGATTTTAGCCATTCTGACTGGTGTGAGGTGATATCTCATTGTGGTTTTGATTTGTATTTCCCTGATGCCGAGTGATATGGAGCACTTTTTCATGTGTCTGTTGGCCATCTGGATGTCTTCTTTGCAGAAATGTCTGTTCATGTCCTCTGCCCATTTCTTGATTGGATTATTTGTTCTTTGGGTGTTGAGTTTGCTAAGTTCTTTGTAGATTCTGGACACTAGTCCTTTATCTGATATGTCGTTTGCAAATATCTTCTCCCATTCTGTCAGTTGTCTTTTGATTTTGTTAACTGTTTCCTTTGCTGTGCAAAAGCTTTTGATCTTGATGAAATCCCAATAGTTCATTTTTTCCTTTGCTTCCCTTGCCTTTTGCGTTGTTCCTAGGAAGATGTTGCTGCGGCAGAGGTCGAAGAGGTTGCTGCCCGTGTTCTCCTCAAGGATGTGGATGGATTCCTTTCTCACATTGAGGTCCTTCATCCATTTTGAGTCGATTTTTGTGTGTGGTGTAAGGAAATGGTCCAATTTCATTTTTCTGCATGTGGCTGTCCAATTTTCCCAGCACCATTTATTGAAGAGGCTGTCTTTTTTCCATTGGACATTCTTTCCTGCTTTGTCGAAGATTAGTTGACCATAGATTTGAGGGTCTATTTCTGGGCTCTCTATTCTGTTCCATTGATCTATGTATCTGTTTTTGTGCCAGTACCATGCTGTCTTGATGATGACAGCTTTGTAATAGAGCTTGAAGTCCGGAATTGTGATGCATTTTAAAGGTTGAGGTAAGAGTAGTACGTTGATAGTAGATGGGATGATAGTGTAGGGGGATGGGTTTCAGGTGGAGTATGGGAGATAGAGAGGAATTGAGGGTTGACTCCAGGTTCCTTTGACTGCAACAACTGAACACACGGTGTTCCTATCGCTTGAGACTGGGGAAACTTCAGAAGGAGCAGATCAGGGATTCTAAGGGGAAGCAGGGGGAGGGCAAAAGCAGTAATTCAATAATAAATCAAGTGAGAATGTGTGGAGTTTGAGGCATTTATCAGACATTGAAGTGGAGATGTCAAGCCAGCTGTCCATCTGGCCAGCTAGATAGTCCAGTCTAGGATGCAGGAGAGAGGTATAGAGATATGAATTTGGAAGTTTCCTGTGTTGGATGGTGTTAAAAGCCACGAGAGGAGGTGAAATCACCTCGTGGTTGAGAGAAGATTAGTCAGAGGGAGGACCAAAGACTTTTTTTCAGAGAGATGAAAAGGAGCCCGTGCAAAAGACCAAGGAGCAGCATCCGTGAGGTGCGTGCTGCCCTGCTACATGGAGGCACTGTAATATACTGAGCCATTCTACTGGGAAAGAACATTAAGCAGTCTAAGCTTTCTACTCCCTACAGTCTCACCATTCTCCCTTGTGTTTCTCTGGCCTTTCATATAGAAATTAGCTACGTGTTAGTACTTGGTGGGTTGGTGCCCTAATACCGAGCCTTGAGAATACCTCATGAGATCTCTGGCTAATCAGTATTTTATATAATTTATTGCAATTAGGTTTGAGCGGCCAAAGTTAACCTTTACGCTGTCTCTGATGAGAGAGAAATCCATTCAATTCAATCCAATAATCCTTATTAATTGTGTAAATTAGCTATAAGTTAGCTGCAAATTAGTTATCTATACAGGGTAATGAATAGTATAAGCAGTATTGGCAGTGAGCATAATCTACTTACAGGAATGAACTGCTTACAAAGGCTTTCGTGTCTTCATTGTTCAGTTACAATGATGGACACTCGAGTGCGATGGTTTTAACCTCATCTCCCAGATAGCTGACCTCATACATGCTTTAAAGGAGCTCCCGGACAGAAGAGGAGGTGAAATCACAGCCTCTTGGATCATTCAGGCCCATATTAGCATCCAAGCTCCTACTCTTTGGTGGTGTGCCCTTAGGAAAAGTGCCTTTCTAGCTTGACAATAAGCATATAGTACTAATACTCTGGAGAGTTTTTAAGAATTAAATGAAATATAGTATATAAAATATATGTCACAGAATATGTTTTCAACAAGGATGAATTCCTCAACTTATCCTGTGAGATTAGTCTTCAAAACTCAGCCACAATAGTCCCTCCTCTAGAAAAGGAAAGTAGTCAACCCCAATGGCAAGGATTGCCCCTTTCTGGAATCTCATACAGCTTGCAAAGTTTGCCTCCATTTTGTGCTGCTTCACTCTGTCTTAAAATGAAGTTAGGTATTGGCATATTTCTCTCACCCAGAAAGGAACCTCAGTCTCACTCGTGTGTGCATTCATCCCAGGTCCCCTGGAGTGGTGTATGGTATATGGTATGTGCTCAATATTCTAATCTATTATATTCACTCTATCCAGAGAATTCCAATGTGGATCTGTTTAATTAGTAATGAGGTAGCTGAGGTTCCCATGTGCATTTGAAGGTAATACAATGGCATTTTTTTGTAAATCCTTCAAATTCATGATCTGCCTCTTTCTATTTGCCTGAATTAAGAGGTTGACTTGAGACTATTTAATGGGATTTCCTTTATTAGATGGGTGTTCCTCTATCTTGGGTAATTAAAAACCATCACCATCTAAACTGAGTACCAACCACAAAAGCTGCTTAGAAAGAATGATATGATTTTAACTTTTCATGAAGTCTGGATTATTTTCACTTTCTTTGACTGAAAGTTTCTCCCACCACCTCGTACACACACACACACACACATGTGCACACATGCAGGACAACAATGAATCACTTCCTAAGCTCATTTGTATAGAAACTGACAAACTCTGGAAAAAGGGCAATACGATTAAGCACTAGTTTTTCAACCTCAGTTTCCACCTCTTTATGAGCTTTGGACAAGAGAAAAAATCTGCCTTGCCAAAAGAATATCTGTGATACGGTCTTAATATGATCGTGTTTATGTGCACATATCCTGGCTAGAATAAGATACTTCAAGTTAGTGAGTATTCACATGGGATCATTTTTGTGTGCTGTGCTAAGAGGTGTGTAAAATAAAAAATAAATCTTGGACTGTGCATCAGAAATACAAAGCTACCAATTACTGATTTTTTACTGTATAGCAGGTACAATGCTAAACATTATATAAACATTTTTGTAATTATTTGGTGTTCTCCTAACAACTCTGTAAGATAGAATTTTTCTCTTGCTTAGTTGGCATGTGAAAATGGGGTCTTAAAACAGTAATTTAGTCCAATCAAGGTCACATGGCTTGTAAATGGTAGAGCTGGATCTCAAATCCACATTTGCCCATTCCAAAGTCTGTCTGTGTTCATATCTACCACTGAATACTTATTTTATAAAAAAGACAAAAAAACAAACCAAACCAAACAAAACAAAAAGACAAAGATGAAATGGTCACAAATAATGTTCTTCAGGAGCTCTCAGTTTAGTAGGGATGAAAAAAGTAACCATAATATAAAGGAGAAAGTGGGATCTTGGGAAAGATGGAAAGAATGCTGACTGTGGATGTTCAGAGTGAGAAGAGATTGTTTTCCTCTTACTAACTCCTTCAATTTCAACCAAGCCATCACCTCCCTCAGAAAGGCCCTCTTGATTGGCTAGTGCTGCTCCTCTGTGCCCCTCCCCTATGCCTATCTTGTGGCACAGTCACACCCATAGGTGCTGAGCGCACAGGAGGTCAAACTGCTTGACATGCAGTAGACACCAGATGCATCACTGAAGGTGAGAACAGGGTGCATGCTTCAGGGAGAGTGCAGTGTGTAACATGAGCCCTGGGGGACAGAGAGGATGTGTTTGAAGGTTTGACATTGAGAGTGGCAGCCTCAAGAGCATTCTCAATAGAGTCTCGTTTAAACACGCAAAGACTGGCTAAAGCTGAGCTTTCATGAAGAATAGTGGAGAATGGTTTTGTTTGCCAGCCCAAGGTCATGAAGCAATACAGTGGGATAAAACGTAGGCTGTAGGCTGAGGTCAGATATAGAGAATCTTCCATATTAGGCCAAGAGATACCCGTTTTTTCTTCATAAATAAGAAGGAGGCCTGGAATGTTTTTGAGCAGTTCTGTGACTTAATAAGACTCATTGGCTAGAGGCCTTAAAATACGTAGGGAGGGAGCAAGGCACGCTGGAGAGCACTTTGGAGCAGACATAGATTTGGGTTTGAGCCCCATTTACTGAGTAGACTCAGGCACGTAACAGCTGTTCTCAAACTTACTCAATTGCTTAATCTGCAAAATGGAATATTAAGAAACACCTCTGGAGTCCTAGCAGAGATTAGGAAAGGGGCGTGTCTTGTGCTTCTCTTTGTTCCTGGTAGGTAGCAGGAACGCATAACTGTTAACAATATAACAGGTTAGAAAAGAAGGAGATGGAACAGGAGGGCTCTCTGGTGGGGAGATTTGTGCCAAGAGTCTGGAGGAGTTTCTAGGAGGTCCTTGACAGAGAAGTGGCAGTGGACATGGAGGAAAGAGAGAAACCTGCATATGACCAGAAGTCAGAGTTGGCAGGAGGTGACTGAGATAACCATGAACACAAGTTGGACTCCTTCTGTCAAAGATCTCAGGGTCTTATTTCAGAGACAAATTTCATGCATGGGGAGAATTGGGGCACAGGGCCCAAAATGGGACAGCATGGAGTAGAGTGCTGGATACACAGAAAAATTCAATAATGAATCACAGCTTAAACAGCTGCTTCATGCCAGGAAGTGTGCTGGAAGCCAGCATATATTTTCCTATTTAATACTCATATTGGAGATAGGAAACTAAGATACGAGGGAATCAGTAATTCAGAGGTCAGAAATCTGATAGGTGGCTGCGGTAGATTCCAATGTGTGTGTTTGCAGTCACTCAACTAGTGTATCAACATGACTGTGAATTCTCTAAAAAGGAATTAAATTAGGTCTTAATGTGTGGGAAGGTTGTCATTGAGAGGAGGTATCCTCTGAAGTAGAAGAAAGAATGTGAATGATACACTGGGAATCAGCTCTTTCTATCTTTGGGGCAAAAAGGAAACTTGTATAAGAGACAGGATTATATTTCATATTTTTGTTTACCCTGGAGAAGAAGAAAAGTAATGCAATTCTTGGTTTTCCAAAATGAAGTTAACTACAAGGCAAATATATTTCCTGAACAACTTCCAGAAAATAGTATATGTTTATATAAAACAAAATGAGCAATTAACTGAATTCAAAATTTTGCAGAAGTGGTCATGTTTGCAGCAAGATTTAGGAGTGTTGTATTGCTCCGAGATTTAGCATTAGTCTCTATTCTCTGCCATCTTCTCTATGTTATTACCATTTCTTTGCCACTCCCTGGTTCATAGGAATTTATTCCAGTCTTGAAATTCCTTAGAAACTTTTCTTATGGGTTCTCCTTGCCTTGCTAGTGCTTCCCATCACTGATCTTGTATACACACCATTACCACCAACCCAGGTACAGTTGAGTCTCATTATTCTCATTTTCAGTAGTTATGTTCTCTAAAGACGTCATGAACACTGAATTAGTGAATAGTGAACAATTGTTCTTAGAGGAAATATGCAGTTAGGTTCCTATAAGCTTCTGGTCACATTTTCATCAATGGATCAGTACATAAATTTGCTTTATGTGTGTTTCTACTTAAAAACACCTTATTTAATGTATATTATTGATTTACTGACATTTATCTCATGGCCAGCAGGATGACAACTCATGCTTGAACAAAGCTTATCTAACAGTAGTGTTTTCTCTGTAAGGTACACCAGTCTTCTTATGATTAGGAATGTTAGATAGCACTTCAGCACCACCATTGGGGGCCACTTTAAACAGTAAACCAACAAAAAAGCATAAAAATGAGAAAGATGCGGTGCTCAATAGGTCATGAAAAGGATAAGTAAATAGATCGTGAAAATGATACTTGTTTGCAGTAAGAAAGCTGAAACCAGAAGACAGAGCACCTCCTTGTCACAGCTAGGAATATGCACAGTGGGTGATGCAAATTTTTCATCACTCTGTACTTGTCAATGAGTGACCTTGAAAGTGCTATATTGATTTTGGGGTTACAAATAAATATTAGCAGGTAAGAAAATCCAAAAATATGGAGTTCACAAATAATGATGATTGACTTTATTTACTAGGTTTCATAGGGCTGAGTTATCACATCACACTTGGCTATAAGGGGCTACCATGTAACAAATAACTACTTCAATGTTCATTTAGCTTCAAGTGCTTTCAAATGAACCTGGGCTCCATTTGATCAAACCTTTGTGTTCTTTGTGTTCTTAGGTTTGCAAGACAAGCTTCCTAAATAAGTGAACCTTTTTTTTTTTTTTTTTTTTTCAAGCAGGGTGAGTATACTAAGAAGATATTGGGCAGAAAAACACTTTATTTTATTTACTACTGAAGATAGAGGTATCATAAGTATGATTGTCTTCATGGTAAATGCTTACCTCACTGTCAACAGTCTGCCAAGTATGCATGTAAATTCAATTTGGAGAAGCAGTGAAAATGGAAAGTTTAAGTGTAGGGGAGAAAAGTTTAAGAAATTTGCCTTCCAGAAGACTTAATTTATCAAGAGTTTTAAAAAGAAAAAAAAAATCAAAGATTAAATGGTCACAAATACTGTTCTTGAGCACCAGGAATGACTTTGTCATTTGGCTGCAAGGGGCATGCAGCAGAGGGCCTGTGGGTTGTGTGTGAAGACAGCCCCCAAGGGTTTGGAAAGTCCAGATTCATCCTGAAAGAGGACTTATTTGTTCAGTTATTTGCTTGCTGAGTAAAAGTGACCTCCACAGAACTGTTTTTAACTGTTTCTCACGGAGGGTCAGTTAAGCTGTTTGATGGTTCCAGTGTGTTGGGTTAGTAGTAGAACTGACGTCTCCACATGCCCGGTCTGATCTTCTTGCTCCACAGTTCAGTAGTCTTCCGTGGGTCACTGAGGTTCACAGTCAAATTCCTTGGAGAGACCAATGCAATAAGACTTTGGCATATTTTTCACGTCATCCATGCCCATTTCCACTGTAGCTATAGCTCACCTTTCCTATATATCCACTAAACAGAATGTCATGTGCCTGCCTCTGCATTTCTGTATCCCACAATCAACATTTACGCACTTGCTTCCATTTTCTTACCATCTGAATGGGAAAACCCATCCTCAAAGCCACAGAATAGCCTTTTTTGGACTCTGACTCTCTCCTTCCCTATATGACTAGATGTACTCAGCCTCCTTCCAGCTTTGAAATCCTAAGCTTGTGGAGTGTTATCTGTATCACTCCTCTGCCATTCATTTTTATCCTTGTAGGCAGTCATCTTACAGATATTTATGTAGCATCAATTTTGGTTGTAGTTCATCCATATAACTAGATTACAGTGTCCTTTGCGGGGCAGACTAATTTCTGATTTCTCTGACCCTTAGTCTTCTTAGCAGTAACATGGGGATAATAGCAGAACTACATTGCCGAGTTGTGAAATTAAATGAAGAAGTGTGAGACAATACTTAGAAGAGAGCCCTGATTAGAGAATATGCTTAATTCACTATTGCCAGTCATTTTATGCTTCTTTGCATCTTCTGCTTCCAGGACAGTAACATCATAAATGTTCAGCTTCTATTTAGAGTGGGGTTTTCTCATATGTTTATTTAACTCATGCAAATTCAACTATATACTCTTTTGTTTAGAATTGGAATACTATAAAATTTATTTCTACATATATACTACTATGTACATTGTATATTTATATGTATATATTACTAAGGCAGATTTTATATTTTATATATAATATATTTTAAAATATGATATTATATATTATATTTTATAATATATTTAATATGTATCAAATATTATGTATCATATAAAATCTGACATATATGACAAAGAACACATATATTATCTTTTTTGGACAATTTAAGGGATTCCCAGGGGTAATTTTAGTTATATGTCACTTTTACATGTCATATGAAATTCAACTCCATTACTATGTGTTAAGTGCTTTCCATACATCGTCTCATTTAAACTTTGTGTCCATTCATTTTACAGAAGAGCAATTTAAGACTCAAGGAGTTTCATCCAAGGTCACAGAGCTAGAAAAATCAAGATTTTTAAATTTTAAAGCACGAAACCCAATCCTTTGGCCATTCGTTCCCATCCTTATTGAGTGCTTTAGGCTATGAGTTACGGGCATGCTCCCATGTGAACAGTGCTCAGTGGTAACAAGGGAGATGGGAAACTGGTCATCTCTGAAAATGTGGCATGTCATTCGCTCTCATGGGAGCTTTGTTCAGCCTCCGTGACCAAGGGCATCTACTGGAGATTGGGGACACTAATCTCACCCTCTGGTTCTCTTAGGGACATCTAGTGTGTCCTGCATGTAAATGCAAGCTGTGGCTGGAAGCCAGTACTTGACTTGGTATCCAGTGGCTGATCTCAGCCACGCTCTGATTTCATCAGCCTGATATCACCCAGTGCTCCTTTTATTGCTCTCAAGGAGACCTATCCTGAAAGTACCAGATGACATTGTTCTCGGTGAAAGTTTACAAGGACCCAGTTCAGGAATATTTTCAGCCCAAATATGAGCTCTTGATTTGATTTGACTTGAGAGAGCAACTAATTGGAAGAGAGTTGGCTCATGATTTAGGACTTGCCCCAAACTTTGTTATCCAAATAGAACAGTAACTGCTAGTAGATGAATTCAGCAAACGTTCTCTCTGTGCTGAGTCCCAGGCATAACAAGGTTAACAGGACATTATCTTTGCACTCAATGGATTATACACCATCCATATCCCATAATAAATTTCACATTTCCTTTGTACAAAAGCAAATTACTGTATGGTTTGCTTATTGTATATAAGTTCTGTTTGTCTGCCCATGTTGGCAATGCCTGTGTTGACTAGAAAGGAAGAGAAACCAAAGGCGTGAGGCAGGACAGGTGACAGAATGCTCACTGCATGAGGGGTTAGAAGTCTCAGCTCAAATTTTAGTCTGTTCCTTATTTGACGTGTGACCTGGAACACATAATTAAATCTCTCCAAGCCCTTCTATTTTTAATGCAGATAGGCCTATTATTTTCCTCATGGAGTTCTTGTGTCATATTTGGAAATATTCTTCAGAGTGCTCTATGAACTGTAAGACATTTTTTATTTCACATGAGGTTAAATGTGTTGTATTCTATTATAGCTTATATTTTGGAAATCTAGAAATCCATCTTTTATTAGCTATGGTCTTTTCTAATTCACCAGACTGTTAAATTAATGAGACCATTCCATCCCTGACTCTTGGGTAAATGATAGCTAATGGTCATATTTTCTGTCTTTTAAAAGCTGGCAATTAGTTAAGCCTATAGTGATTAATTTCCCTGGAATAGATCAGGCACCCAATATAATTATTCTTGCCAAAGCAAGACTTTGAGAAAATTTGAGAAAGGATTTCAGTTCTACCTTTGGATAAAGAGGGTCAACATGCAGAACTGATGGGATCTATATACGATAATCCAGTGGCTCACAAGAAGTATGATATGCACTATTGGAAATTTGGATTCATTTCAGCACATCAGAACTCACCTTCTATCTTCTGAAATCAGGTTCTAGATGTTATGCAATAGTCCTTCATTTTAGAATATGCAGTTGAGTTAACATGGATAGTAGTGTTTTGGTCTATTGAGTTAGTGTAGATTGTCATGAATGCTTTGACTTACTTTCAGGGAACTAAGTTTGGTATGAAGTTTATTTTTTCTTATCAATGACTCTGACTCTATTATTCAGGATACAGGGCCTATTAGCATGAAGATGTCAATATCCCAAGTAAGAAAATATTAATCCATAAGAGAAACTGGATGACAGAACAGCCATGCTTAGCTGCATGTGTTTTGGAACCAGACTTGGGTTTAAGTCCTGGCTCTGCTGTATGAGCTGTGTGATCCTCAGTAAATTCTTTAACCTTTCAGAGTTTTATTTTCTTCATTTATAGAATAACATGAGAATAGATAATAATATCCTCCTTATAGAGCTGCTGTAAGGAGTAAATATGATAATAATGTAGAATGCTCAAAATGTTCACAATTTTCACTGTCCTCACCACCAGCACTATCATCATCATCATCATCATCATCATCATCAGTGTCATCACTAATTTCCCCATCATCACCACTATCTGCCTTGACTTCCCTACTATTATGTACTTGGTTCAGTGGAGACCATCCCAGTACTTTCATTTCATGCCAGCCCAGATCTTGCCATTTCACAGCAGAGAATGAATCATTCCTTTTGTGTCTTCTAGAACTTATCCTGGCTCCACCATCTGAAGCTAACTGTTGAAGATAGGAGTAGATTATGCTTTTTGTATCTCCATAGAAAAATGGCCCCAAACTCACCTGGATCTTCAAGATTCTAGCAGTGGGAAGTAAAATATGGTCTCAGTGACAGTTGTAATGCAGTCCTTCTCTCGCTGGGACTTCCTTGTTCCTCCTTCACACTCATACATAATGGTGCCTGGAATGCCAGAGAGAGTGTCATTCAAGCTCTGTGACATTAGCCTCCTGGACTACTCTGTGGCAATTGCCATTTGCTCACTATCTTCCATCTTGCATTCTCTCTTTTACTCATTCATCTGTTCACTTATTCATATTCATCAGTTACTTTTCCCATGTTATGTAACAGGCTGCAGCTATAAAGGAGAGAGATGATGGCTGTCCTAATGAGACATTATGAAGGATGTCATCAAGGAAATAGATGATTACAATTCAATATGATAAAGGAAACCATGAAACAGTGGACCATAGAAGATCTGTCTGATCTGACTTGGTGGATAAGGGAAGGAATGTGGAAATAGTTCATATCGGAGTTAAAGAGAGACACTGCAAGTGGTCCCGTCTGAAAGAACAGAATGAGGCTCAGGGGAATTCCAACTTCAGGCTCTCCGCAAGCACCAGCAATCAGTTGCTCTCAGCTGTCTATCCTTTCTATTTTTACTTCCTCTTTTCTTGAGAACTTGACCAGATACCTGAGACATGGACAATCTGAATGACAGCCACTGGCTAATCTTGTAATCCTTTCTCTGAAGGCTTTGAGTTAAAACTGTGTTTTCATGCAAAGATGAAAAAAGAACAGCAGGACCCCTCTGTGACATGAAATAGTGAATCCCATCTTACTGAAACTGAGGCAGGTCTCTGGCTCTGTCCTTCTCCCTCTGCTTCTATAGCCTAGATGAGTTGAACTTGAGACTTCAAATCAGAGATAAAGTGAGATGCCTAGGACTATATAGAAAGTTGATAGCAGGCACAAGAATTAGAGACAGATTCCAACCAAATGAGCAACACCCTTGTATGCATAATGAATGTCAGAGCTTCCAAAAATTTGATCATGTTCTTCTTGTACCTGGAATGTCCTCCTCCATGTCCTACGAGATTCATCTCAAAGGATACCTCATCTGCATCACCCCAGTCCTAGGAAGGATTAACTCCTTGCCCTTCTGTGCTCCTAAACTTTTGTTTAGACCTCTCTTTCAGAGTTTATCTTTCAGTGTTATACTTGTGTTATGTTGAAATGGTAAAGATTATACTTCAACATGTACCAGGTCCTCATGGATCTTGCTGAATGATTCAACAAACAAATCCCAGAGAACAAAGCCCTCATCTTATTTAAGTCAAGTTGCCTTTTAGTTTAAAGCCATCTGCAAGGTTCTTTTTGGAAACTCCAGAGAAGGTCATATTCCTTCCAAACAAGATTTTTTATCTTGACAGTATTCATGGAGCTTGGGAATGGAGTGGGCCTGGCTATTGGGTCACGTGCAAATAGAAAACTCTTGTGATAGATGGGCAATAGATGGTCATCAAGCACATGGAACTTGATAAACCAGTATTTTTACAGAAGAATTCACAAACCATGATTACCCTAGTAGATAAATCAATCCTAGGAATCCTCTTTCTGTCTTCAACAAGATCTCCTTGTTTAATCCTTCTGTCTTCTTGCAACTATCACAGTGATTTCGGTTGCTTTCAATTATAGTTTCAAACAGACCAGGGGGCTGAGTCTGGATCCACATGGCTGGGTCTATGATGAATTATTTCAGAGTCTGTGAAGGGGTCTTTCCCTAGTTTGATGTAGCCTAAAATCAGTGTAGCAGAGATCTTGGAGTCAGAAGAACTGGGTTCTAATCCTGACACCATAGCAACTTTGGGCAAATTACATTGCTCCTCTGACTTCAGTGGGGTGTTTTCCTAGAAAGGTTTGGAGAAAATTCAATGTGCTAAAAGAAACCGAAATATTGGGCATATATTGGGTGTATATTGGGCACTTCATCACAGTGAGGTCTCCTACCTCCTGGGAAAGTGGGGAAGGTAAGCTGGACAAGAGATGGGGAGATAATCTTTTTTGAGACTGCCGAAAGCTGCTGAAGGAAGAAGCATTTTGCGCTAAAGCCTACTTCTTCTGTACCTACTTGTTTCCTTTTTTGGCTAGAGGCAAGGGTCAGTGTTGTCCCGTCTGATAGGCTAAGCCACCTCATTTCCCTTCTGCCCTTACTTCAGCTGCCTGAAACCAACGATTGTTCTTTTTCTGAATGGAACCCCTGTGGCCCCCCCTTCCCACCACTGTGGTGGTTTGGGCCCTCCCCCAACTCTCCCACCCTTGCTGGTGCTGTGAGGTGACCATTTCCCAAATACCAGGAACTCAGAGGGAGTACCGCAAACAGCAACTCTTCTCTGACTTTGGCCCGGGGCCTTGACCCCAACAGCACATCCTGTTAGAACCAAATAGGTACTGAAAACAATAATTATAACACTGAGCACCCCTCCCTGTCACATCCCCCACCCTGTGAATTTCCCCAAAAGGTGTTAGGTGAGGATGAGGAGGGGGAAACCTTCTTGAGGGCCAGGAAGGCATTCAGAGCAGATGTCTTCTCCCTCCCCACTCCTTGTTCTTGCATTAAGAAAGGGGCATCTATTTCTTTGAATTGGTAATCTATGCACATAGAATGAAATTTAAAAGGTACAAAGTGGCATCTAGTGAAGACCTACTTCCCATCCTTTTCTTCCACCTTAAATTCTCCACCCAAGAGCCAATTTCCTGTTCCCACTTTCTTGTGTATCTCTGCAGCACACATATTTACATTTGTTCACCCCAAAAGTTGCATGATGTACCCATGATTGGGTACCTTGCCTTTTGTACTTAGTACTATATTCTGAAGTTCCTCTCTAAAACTCTCTCCTGATAAACAGAAGGATAGTATTCATTTACATGTATGACTCAGAGTTTACTCAAGAAGTCATCAGCTGGTCACTTAAATTGTTTGCAAAAATGCAATGAATAACTTTGTGCATACATCATTTCCCCCAGTTTTGTTCTAACTCTGTTAAGAAAAGGGTGGAGGTACTGTAAGCTAGCTCAGGGAGCACAAACACCTGGAATTCCTGGAATGTTCCCCTCCAGCTTTGCTTGTCCTTCTGGGGAACTCTCACTCTCTATAAGCCTCTTTAGACCAGCACCACCAGGGAAATTTGCTCCCACGTGTTTTGGGTTTCTAGGCAGTGGCTCCCAAACTGTAGCTATGGAAGTCCGACCCTGAGGATTTGTTAAAACCCATATCTTTGGGCTCTTCTTAGTCCCCATTTCTCATTTAGGAGGTTTCAGGAGGGCTCTAACAAATTACTGCTTTGGTGAGGGTTGCATATGAAGAAGTATGGGTTCAGTGACTTTCCTGTCCACTGCTTAGCACATTGCTTACTGACAGTCTATGCCAAATGTCCCAGGCTGGTTTAGATCCTCTGAAATATTCACCTAGCATTCCTTTGGGGGCTGAAAGTTCATGAGGACAGGAAGTGGCCAAAAGTTTATTACACATTTGGTCTTCAGGGCTTGACAGAATAGAATGGGTGAGCAATCTTAGAACACAGTGGGTGGACAGCCCATGTGTGTCAAGTGAATCAATGCACTGGAATTATGAGTTTGTTGCACTTTTTCTTACAATGCTAAATTCTCTAAGGCTATGGCCTCTAGGTCCCTAAATATCTCTCTTCTCCATCTTCACTGACACCAGCTAGTCTCAGTCACTGCTCTATTGTTCTAACTGGTCTTTCCATTTTGACTCTTACTCTCCTTCTAATCCCAGAGACAGACAGACTGATATTTTAACAACATAGGCTGTAAAGATTAGCAACTACCTTTATTCCCATCAATAGGGGTCTGGTTAAATAAATTATCATATATCCACATGGGTGTGTAAACAATTCCCTAATTTTTTCTTACAGTTACATGCACACACTCTCTCTTTTTAAAATATTTTGTTTATTTTATTTTTTAAAATTTAATTTAAGTTAATTTTTTCTCATACGCTCTCTTACCATTGTCATTCAGTTACTTATGGCATTGGAGCAGCAGGAGAATTTGTTAAGACTTCCAAATCGCTGTTGCATGAATCATATTCCTACTAAAGTTTTTTTTTTTAATTAATAGCTTTTTATTGACATAAATTGTGCCTGGAAATTCAGTAAAATATTTGAGGATTTTAGGGTACTCATTGGTGAGGTATTTCTTGTGGAAACTGATAAAGAGTCTGCAGAAACAGGTCAGGGAGGATTTTGCTGGCTGTGCTTGAGAGGGTGGACTTTTTCTACAGGCAAGAGGAGATGTGAGATGTACAAAGTGAGAGAAATGTGGTTGCCTTGCATTTTAGAGAAATTCCTCTGGCTAGAATGGGAGCTTGGATTTAAAGGAAGGGAAAGAACCGTCAGGAAACTATTGACTAGGTGAGCAATGACTAGGGACTTAGCTCCAAAACAATGGTAGCAGGGTTGGAAAGGAGGGGAGGACATGGCAAAATTCGCAGGGTTTGGTGTTCGCCTATGGTATATGTGTGTGCATGTAAAATGTGTAAGAGAGAAAGCAGGTATGCAGTTGTGCATCTTTGTGCACTCACATGTGCGTAAGAGAGAAAGCATGTGTGTGCTGTGTGTTTGTGGTACGTGTGTATGTTATGGAGGTGATGCTTCTGAGATTTGGCATTGTGCAAAACACCTCCTTAGTTCCTGGTGTGTGTAACCGTATAATGCAGTGTGGTATGTCTATTCTAAAACTACTGAAAAAGCAGCTTTTGGAGAGGTGAAGGTGCATTCAGTTTGGGCCATGTGGCGTTTGCAATACTTGTAAGAGAAGTTCTGCAAAGAGTTGGATATTCCAGTCTGAGGCTCAAAAAGAACTCAGAGCAGGACTGGTACACACTTGAGATAATGGGATGCTCCGATGGGTCATCCCGAAGAGCACGGGCTGAGATCCAAAGGGTTGGGAGATCACCAATGTTCAGGAGCCAGACAAAGGGCATGGACTCCACAAGGAGACAGGGAAGGAATCATGAGAAAGGAAAACACAAGAGCGAAGGACAGAGGAGGACTACAATCCAGGGGACTGTGGATGAGGCAGTTTCTGGTAATCGCTGGAGAGAAACCACAGTGAAATGGAGCAAAGACTGAACAGAGTGTAGGCAGGAAGGTGAAGCCAGGGAGGAGGTCAACCCTATCAGTAAATTCAGACTCAGAAAGACAGAGAGCAATGGGGCTACATACCCACACTGGGTTAATTGAACATCACTCAATCTTTGCTCCGAAAACTGAAGGATTATGTAAGTATTTTTATAATACCATTTTATCACTTTACTGCTGAAAAAAAATCTTGAGATCATTTTTTAAAAATACAGTGGACTTTGGGGCCCCTGGGTGGCTCAGTCTGTTAAGCGATCTCAGCTCAGCTCTTGATCTCCTGGTCATGAGTTCAAACTTCGTGTTGGGCTCCATGTGGGCATGGAGCCTACTTGAAAGAATTAACAGAAAATAAAAAATGTAACAAACCCCAGACTTCAAAAATTAGAAAGAAATATTTGAAGGTTGTCCTTTGATTTTTGTGGGATTTTCTTCTGAGCTGCTTGGCAATCATCGTGGGGAAACAAGACCAGTGATCAGTTTTAAATACTGTTTTAAGCGTCTGCTAAAACCACCTGGCAGTCAGATTCATTAAGGGTTCGTGCTGTAAGGGGTTGCATAGATTCCCTCCCTCAACCTCACTCTGCAGCTGGGTGACCTTACACAGTCATTTTACCTCTGAGGAAGCTGGTGTGGTTTTTCTTTGGTACTAAGAGGTTCTAGTATGAGGGCACCTCTCACAAGGTTTATTATGCTTTGACAGCTGGGAAGGACTCCATTAGCTTGGCCCCAGTGAGGCACAGCTCAAGAAGGAAGTGATGAGAACACGGGAAAATCCTCTCCCGTCCACACCTTTGCACCTAATGCAGCAACCTGCTGTTCTGTGCCAAGCTCCAACTGCCAGCGTATCACAAGCTACACGGCTGATTAGATTTCTAAGTCTTCTGGCATCTTACTTTTGCAATGGATTTCTTCAAGGTCAAAATAAAATTGCTTTCAAAACCATCCATAATGTAAGGCAGCAAAAATTCTAAATATATGGATTCACAACTGGATTTTGTTCTCAACGATGAGCTATAAACGTTGGTAAAGCAGTAGTTCTCAATCTTTAGCTGCCTCAGAATCACAAAGAGAGCTTGTTAAAACCCAGAAGGTGGGGGCCCCAACACCAGAGTTTCTGATTCAGTGAGTCTGGGGTGCAACCTGAAAAATATGCATTTCTTATGCATTCACAGGTAGCTGATGCTGATGCTGCTGGTCCTGGGACCACACTTTGAAAAATGCTGGTGTAGAGGAAAGAACCCCTGGTCTTCAGATCCCAGGTGACTCATTATCCCTGAGCCTCAGTTTCCTGGCCTTGGAAATGAAGACAAAGTGGCTTGGCTAACCCAGAGCTTAGGTTTTTTGTTTTTTTGTTTTTTTGTTTTAAAACAAAACCAGAAGGAGAGAGATTTAAAAAAAAAAAAAAAAGGAAAAAGGAAAAAGAAAACCAAGGTAATGCATTTTTCCCCCTTTTCCCTTTGGCATTTTCTTCCAGGCTGTGCATAGGGGTCAGGGAGATCATTGTAAGCACAGGCCCAAGTGTTTGCTAAATGATCTGGTAGTCACAATTCATTCAATCTCTGTGTTAGTAGGAGCTACAGGAATCACTTCCTCCACCCTCCAAGTATAGCCAGGTAGCCTTGGGCAAGTCCTTCACTCCCCTGGAAATCTCTCCTTCCTGATCTCATTGTAGGTTTCGACCCCTACAACCAGCTCCACTTAAGGTCTGTCTTCTTCCTTAAGACTTCAAGGATGGCAGCGCTGGACAAATGAATTCGTTGGGACCCAGTGTATCACTGATAAAGAAGTAGGACTAATAAAATGGCTGTAGGGATTCAGTGAAATCAAGGAAGCCGAAGCTTGGTATGCTTTTAAACACATAATAAAGAATCAATAAAAGCTTGAAACAGTGAAGTAGCTGCACAGTGAGTTCTGAACTGAATCGTGACCAAGTGGACAGCTGAAGGTATGACAGGGATAACCTAGACCACCGAGAAAAAGAACAAACAGGAATCACTCCACATTTCCCTAGACAAAATCCCCTGATTGTTCTTTTGTGGGCAGCACTAGGTGGGTACACGCTGCCCCAGGGAGATGAGGAGAAACAGCTGGTACATGACAGGGAGGCACCTGCAAAGCCGCCCCTCCACCTGCAGCACCGCTCCCCTTTGCCAGATCCTAGAGGCAGAGAAGAGTCAGAGGGGCCAAGGAGGGAGGGGGAGCAAGAGGCGAGGGAAGGAGACTTCGAAATTATCTCCCTGAGACTGTTTAGAATGTAATGTTCCTCTCCACCCCCTTTCCTTTCCAAGTTGTAATTTTCTTCACAGAAAGAACACAATGGAACACGCATTCGAGACTGCAGAGAGTCTGCTACCAACTCCAACAATCCCAGACACGGGAACAGATAAGGAGAAGAGAAGAAAAACAGAGGCAATTTATTTATTTTTTTCAGAGATTTCGGAGATTGAAGCTAAGAAATCCAGTTCCATTTGAACATCGCATTACCCGCCCACCTAATGGTTTCGGTATGATCTGTCCTCTCTGCTCAATGCTCAGCGGAGTTTCAATCCTTGTTTTCTCTGCCAGAGGGTCAGAGCTCTACCCCGGGCTTTGTGCTCTAACCCCGATCCACTTGAGAGAATGGGGCTAGCAGTCTGGGTTACATGGTTTGCTCTCCCTGCACTCCCACGTAAGTGTTTAATTGTCCAATTTTCTTTTGCTTCTCTCCAGAAAGTGGGGAGGGACTTGTGGCTCAGTCCCAGGGCACCAAGTGTCCTCAGACTGCAGAACAGAGGTATAAGAGGGACTCTCACTTCTTTGTCTTCCTCACTGCCTATTCCCTCCACCCCTGCTCCCCCACCCCGCCTCACCCCACCCCCCTCTATCCTTTTATTCCCTCCCCTGCCGCTCTGTGCCTAGCCTAATTTTTCCCAACCTTTTAATCTTAAACCCAAATGAGCAGCCAGGCTGCATTTGGACACATATCACTGAGTCACTCTCTAGGAAGCTGGTGTATTTCCTCCAGTAGAACACAAAAGCATATAGAATCAGAACATCTGTTTTCTTATCTTCTTCTTTGTACCTGTCTGATGGAGTGGCTTTCTTAGGATATCTCTTGGTGCCATTAAATAAGTTCAATGCTGTCCTCCTAAACCATTGTTTTCCACAGGGTCCCATCACCTCCAAGAGGCTGCATGAAAAAAAACATAGTCACTTCAACTGAGGGTTTCATAGACCAGCCAGACCCCAGCAGACCCACCAGCTCACCAGCAATGCCTGTGAATCCTGCCTTGTCCAGATGAGCTGAGACAAGCCCACTTCAGGCCATCCAACTTGCTGGCTTCAGAGAAAAAAGAGATGCTTGTTGTTGAAGTCATTGACATTTATTGACCATATACGATGTGCCAGAAATTGCTAAATGCAGAGAACACAAAGATGAACTAAATAGGATCCCTGCCCTTGAATGTGTTGGAAGCGTTCACAATGAGATTAAGGTGGGAAAATACTGTAGAATCTAGTTCATGGAGGGGGAAAAACTGCAACACTGTGGCTGTACTAAAGGCAGATTCCCAGACCTTGGCCATCCCTGATCCAATCATTTCTTCAGAGGAAAACTGGTAATCAGTGGAAAAACAGAAGCAAAACAAAACAAAACAAAGCCAATTCTGATCTCCACTTTTCCCTTCAAATTCTTTTGTTAAAGAAGCATTTGCATGTGTTTGGCAATGTGGAAGTTTTGGAGGCAGGATAGAAATGCACAGGGCATCAATAACATTGCAGAGGTTCAAGGTCAGTGTTCACCAATTAAAATGCAATTATAATTTCAAGTTATAGTATCCCTCCTCAGATGATAATCTGATCCACTGGACTTTAAACTCCTGAGCTTTGAGACTGTTCTAATCAAGACTGTATTGCAGTACCTAGCACGTAAATGAGTAGCCTAGACAATTAGGTATATAATTTGCTTTTGCTTTAAGAGAACCATTTCTAAAAGGTAATCCTTTGACATTTTCTTTTGTTTTATTTGTTTGTCTTGTTTTAACTTTATTTTATTTCTTAAAATATTTTATTTATTTATTTGAGAGAGAAAGAGAGAGAGAACAAGCATGAGTGGAGTGGGGAGCAGAGGGAGAAGCAAACTCCTCGCTGAGTAGGGAGCCTGACATAGGGCTGGATCCTGGTACTCCAAGATCATGACCTGAGCCAAAGGCAGATGTTTCACCTACTGAGCCACTCAGGTGCCCCTTGTTTTGACTTTAATAAGTAGGGTCATCAATTCATGTCTATAAAGGGGAGAAGAACTGACATTTGTCAAACGCTTGCTATCTTATAGGCACCATACGGGGTCTATTCTGTTCCTAGTGGTACGTAAGCCTCACAGTGATCATAGGAGGCAGATTTTATTACTAACATTTATGGATGTAGATACTGGGGCTCAGAGGGGTTAAGTAACCTGCCAAAAATCACACAGTGAGTAAGTGGAATAGAGTTTTCCTATATAAAACTTATTCTTCCCTCAAATCCCAATGCTAATATTCACCTAGATCAAGCCCTCCCTCAACAACTTGTAAATCTTAAATTTGGTAGCGATTTGAAAAGGCTTTCAGTTCCGGGAGAGAGGAAGAACATCATAGTCCAGAAGAGGACTCACATTTTCAGCTAGAGAACAGTTAGATTCACAGAGTTTGCAGAGTCCCAGTGGGACAGATTGCCATGTGGGGAATGTAATGATAGGGTCCGCAAACATTCCTAGATTGAAGAGTTTATGCATGTCTTCCTGCTCTCACCAGCTGTACTTGCCTCTGACTTAATTATACGCTCAGGGTACAAATGCCTCTAGAATTGCAGGCCAGATCTTGCTTCCCAGGAAGGCTTATTGGTTAGATGACACTCAGCTCATGGAATGCAGGGGAAAAAAATGTTGGCTTGTCCCTTAGCAGTGGAGATATAGTTGAGTCATTGTGAGTCAAGATTTATTCATTCACTCATTCAGAAATATTTATTGATTGCATATAGTGGGCATTATCTTTGTTCATCTTAACAGAAAGATGGCCAGTCAGAGTACTCCATTCTCCTAGACAATGTAATTAGTCCACGGTTTGGCAGATAACATAAGACAGCAAGAGTCCAATGTCTGGAATTAGCATGGATATTCAGAGAAAGTGTCTCTCAGATCTTAAACTGAAAGGATCTTGAAAGTCCAAGATTGTCAGTGTTTGTTTTACCCACTGTGCTGAAACAGTCTGCCCGAGAAGGAAGCCCACATGGAGGAAAGCAGAATTCAGACATGGAAAGAAAGGAAATACTTGATCACCTGGATCCTACCATGTCTGAATCCTTAGATTGGAGCTTCATTGGGCAGATACCCTTACTGCATTCAGCATTAGAGTTGGGAGCTGGCAATATGAAGAATATGAATTCCTTTTCTTTATCTGACTTTGAACTTGTGTAGGGAAGATTCAGAGTAGTCTATGGGAGGCATAGTTGATATAATAGAGCAGGCAGAGTGCTTGGAATCAGAGCTGTGAGTTTGAATCTTATTCGTGGTATTTGTGCTTTATAATCTAGTTATATGATCTCTTAATCTGGTCCCAGGAGTTGGGACAAGAGGCCATCATCGCACAATGAGCTCCCAGTCTAGTGGGACATGAGGGTTTACTAACTGGTTGCACAATTTTGGAAAATTAATTGCCCTTTCTGACTTCAATTTCCTTATTTGTAAATGGAAGCTACTGAGAATGTCTTCCTCCAGGAGCTGGAGTTGGAAGAATCAAATGAACCAGTGGATATGAAAGCACTTTGTAGATTGTGAAGGGACCACAACCCAAAGCTGTGCAGGGGCAGAATTGGCCTAGGTCCCCACTGACCAAGCATTCATGCAGTGAAGTAAGTACCAAGGGCCTAATGACCACATGCTTGTGGAAAGACTAAAGTGATATATTATTTAGCAAATTCTTTTCAGCTGGATACACAAAAATTCTTTTTCTTTATATTCTTTTTCTATATAATTTTTTTCCCCTTTTTCTTCGAATTCTCTTTTCTAAATGAATCATTGGAGAGGGTCCAACTTCTTTGGCCATGAGGAATGCTGATCTTGAATCCCTCATTTCAGGTAACAGTCTAACAAACCAGCACAACAGTTAAACTGAAAGCAAACCAAACCAAACCAAACCAACTATTTATCGATTGACTGATCCCGAGTCTATGGGCTGGACAGTTCTGCTCATCTGGGCTGGTCTTGTCCAGTCTCATCCCTTCTCATCCAGCAAAGACCAGCTAGTGGGCCAGCTGGGGAATGACTGGTATAGGATGCCATCAGATGGGAGGTCTCCCATTCTTCAACAGGCTAGCCTGGGCTTCTGTTCAAGGAGGTGGCATTTTTCCTTAAGACTACAGAATTGTTCAAGGTCTATTGAAGTCTAGGCTCAGAACTGACCCAGTTCTTCCACATTCTGTTTTCCAAAGGAAGGTATAAGTCTAGCCCAGATTCAATGGGCACCTTTGCCTCTTCATGGGAGGAGCTGTAGAGTCAGTTTGCCGGTGGTGCAGAAACAGGGAAGATAGAAATCAGAGTATGTTTGCTATCAGTCTGTCAGATAGCCTTTGCACTAGGTTGGGAAAGTCATTTAATGCTATAAACTCAGAAAAGGAAAATGTGGCTTCTCTCATCTCTTTATGTGGCCCCTGACCATGTTCTTTCTGTCCCCTGACCATGCCCTGGGTGTGTGTGGGGGGGTGGCTTTCTTGATCTCTGCTGCCTAGACAGTTGTGGTAGCTGCCAAGTGATGTACCTGCCTCCAAACCAATCTGACAAAGAAGACACAGGTGTTCTAAGGATACAGTCCTCCTCTCCTGGACCTCAGCCCAGAAGAAAGTACAGACATATTCTACCTGTAAGGCATACCAACAAATGCATCTGTGCCTTCTCACAGCAAATCACCTTCTACTCTATCACTGAGGTTATTTTAATAAAGTTCTTCATGTTACCTATGAAATAACAACCCCACTTCCTAGTCTGGCATTCTAGGCTTTCAGAGGTTGTTCCCAATCTCTCTTTCTTGGCTCTTGTCTTGCTATGTCTGGAAGAGGATCCACAACTTCCATTTCATCAGTGTTCAGTATTTCCCCCAGCTGTGTTTCTTTACTATGTAACATTTCCTCTGTCTGTACATGCTCACTTGCACCTCTGCCTCTTGCAATCCCACTCTTACTATTAAGATCCTGCTTGGATGGGGAGATGGTGAGGAGAAGGGAGTTGAGGGAAATTGGAGGGGGAGATGAACCATGAGAGATGATGGACTCTGAAAAACAATCTGAAGGTTTTTGAAGGGGTGGGGGGTGGGAGGTCGGGGGAGCCAGGTGATGGGTATTGCGGAGGGCACGTATTGCATGGAACACTGGGTGTGGTGCATAAACAATGAATTCTGTTACTCTGAAAAGAAATTTAAAAAATTAAAAATTAAAAAAAAAAAAAGATCCTACTTGGTTGCCAACCTCCTCCACTGAGTCCCCTTTCAATTACTTAGAATCAATCTCTTCTTTTTCTCTGCTTCCCTAATCAGTATTTTCCCCCTCTCCTCTCCTCTCCTCTCTCTCTCTCTTTCTCTCTTTCTCTTTTTGACTTTACTTGTTTGCCACAGGAAATGAAAGAGGAGGGGATAGGGCAACTCCCAATCCTGGGCAGCTCCAAAAACTCACTCCCTTGTCATCCTCCAAAGGTATATCGTACCACATTCGTGTGCCACATATCACACTAGACGATAGCTCCCTGAGACAGGCCTTGGTTCTCTCACCTGTGTATCCATCATGTTACCTGGACTGTCTGCTTCATGGTACATGTGGAGTCCATGTCATTCACCTGACTTGAATCTCTTCCTACCACGCTCTGCCTGCTGTGGAACATGGCCTCAAATCCTGGAGCTGGCCAGAGTCACAGTCACTTTCCAGGACTCTGAAAGCTGCACTTAAATTGGGATATGCTCTAGGCCACTGAATTGGCAAGAGTTACAGGCCTAAAAAAAGTCCTGCTCTGTAGCAGGGGGTCAGTTACTAATTCCTCCTTTGGCCGCTTTTTGGAGGCTTGAACTCACATTGCCTTGCTGATTTTATTTTTAGGTGTCTGGCAGTTTCAAAGGGTGCTACAACTATCTTGGGTTTATTATTATACTGTGAACAGTCCTTGGAAACCCAGTTCCCTGATTACGTCACATGGCCTGTTCAGATGAGGACTCCTCTTTCCTCCAAGTTTGAAACCCCTTGGTTTCGATGAGTGGCTTTCAAACAGCCGTGTGAGTAAGAATCTTCTGGGCCTTTGGAAGCATGTGGATTTCTGGGTGTTATCTGCAGAGTTCCTGGATTCCTAGATCTGGGCAGGTCCAAGGACTGTATAATTTTCTTGGGCTCCTAGGGGATTCTGCTGCAGTCTAACCCTACTTGGAGAAAAACTGCTATAGAATTATAAGCATCCAACAATGAAGAAAAATATTGGCTGCAGCTTGTTAGCTGATGTGATGCCAAAATTTACCATCACATCCTGGAGACCAGGGAGGCCTCTAGACACCTCTCCTTTCACCATGCCACTCTTCTGCTCAAGAACATGCAGTGGCTCCATCTTTCCTCATCCACATCCAGTCCAAACTTGTCCCTGGGTCATTCCAACCCCTGCTCAGCTACTCCTTGATGTTCTATCCTTCTGCTTGCATTCTGTTTGCTTTGTACCCCCATCTCTTCTTCATTAAGAATCCCCAACAGTTCATGAATACCTTCCATGTGTCAGGCACTGTCCCATAGTTCCTTCAGTCTTCAGACCAGTCCTGGCAGGAGGGCATTAGCATCATCCCCATTCCTGCTGAAGGGGGGTTTCTGTGACTTGCCCAAAGTTACCTGCTGTTAAGTGAACTTCAAACCCAGAGTGACTGATCTAAGAGCCATTGACCACTTGTGACATATTGTGAAGCTTACTTAAATCCCACCACGCACCCTTTTCTGAACTCAGACATAAACCCCCTTTCCCTCATTTGTGAATTGGGTGTGTGTGTTTCACTCAAGGTCACTGTAAGAATCAAGGTGACCGTCTCTGCATGGCAAAATCTAGGTGATTAAGTGGTACTGCTAGAAACCCATGCCATGTCTCGTCAAGTAGGAGAGATGATCATGTGGTTTTTGAAAAATGATGAGATTTAATTATTAGAGTAAAGTTTGTGGCATCAAACACAATTTACCCCTTTTCCTGCATGTCACGTGTATCCGTCAAAGATAAAGATATTAAGAACCATCCTTTCTGCTGGAACAATTTTTATTTCCTCTTCAAAGTGTAATCTCAAGGCAGCCACAGCCATGGAAACAGAATGTGGCAGGTGTAGCTGTGCTCTGCATTAAGGCCCAGTTTTCCCCTGGCAGGGAGGAGAAAGGCTGCGGTCAGGGAAGATGAATGGATCTGGGTGGTTTTGTCACGGTCTGCAAAGAGCACATTCTCCCGGTGCCTCCATCAATCAGGCTCTGGTATTGAAGGCCCTCTGCTATCACTTTTGAGTGACTTGCAGCCCTTTTGTGTCACCAGCAAGGGACTTCTCATCTGCTTGGGTGACCCAGAAGTGTGATGCGGCTGGCAGTGGGGTCCGACCCACAATTAAGAGTACATTTCTTTGTTTCTTTGTTCCTGCCCAGTGGCTGGAAACAGAGGATATGTGCAGATCGCTCTAAGAAGACACAATGTCGCTGGTTTGGATGAAGCTGTTGCTACCCTCTCTCATGGGGAAGGGACGGATGTGACACTGCAGGACATCATGGCATTTCATTAGCTATTGCCTAGGTGGGAAGTGAGGAGGTGGGTTCCAGAAAAAGCAAATGCTTTTTGCCTCAGTTTTTGCCTCCCTGCCTCAGTTTCCCCAAACCATCAAATGAGAGTGACTGTGCCTACCTCATACAGATGTGGGAAGGATTAAAAATTGGACCTCTGGGAGTGGTGTATAAACAATGAATCTTAGAACACTGAAAAAAATAAAATTAAATTTTATAAAAAATAGTCACATAAGGTGTCTGACATGTAGCGAGATGACAGTGAGTAGCAGCAAAGAATACAAACCAGATTCAAATTCTATCAGCCTTCACAGTGTAAGGTGGCTGTGCCTTTACTTCCGATGAGCAGTGTTTATTTACTGAGAACCTGTGTGCATTAGGACCCTAGGTTAGCCTCTGAGGACAAAAATATAATGGAGATCTGGTTCGCAGGAGAGCGTCATAGTGAATCTACAGCCAGTGTTTGTAGAACACCTGTATGGCTGCAGGACACCTGAGTCCAGACAATTTAAGGAACTCACATGAAGTCCCAGAGCTGTTATTTCCAGAATCCATAATAAGGCTTTCTAATATTACATCCAGGGCTTTTCCCATGGACTAATAGGTCTTGTTTTTTAATTTTTAAAAATTTTAATTTTTTAAAATTTTTTTTAGAGTTTATTAATTTATTTGACACAGAGAGACACAGCGAGAGTGGGAACACAAGCAGGGGGAGTGGAAGAGGGAGAAGCAGGCTTCCCATGGAGCAATGAGCCTCGTGTGGGCCACGATCCCAGGACCCTGAGATCATGACCTGAGTTGAAGGTAGACACTTAACGGCGGCTAAGCCACCCAGGCACTCCTAATAGCTCTTGTTTTAAGAAAACAGAGCCAATGACATCATTCAGAACAAAGGCCCTGAGGGACTGAGCTACCCAGAGACCAGACCAGATTAGTGAATATAACTAACCAAATAAAAGCGAGCTGGAGGACTAAATGTGATCACACTGGAGAATGGAGTTATCATATGCCAGAACTGAATTTCTCATCTGCTGGCTTAGGGAGCCTTCAGCTGCCTCCTCCTCTCCAGGTTGGGCAAACAGGTCATTCTGATAATCTAAGAGATGAGCCTCTGGTGATGTCAGCCTCCCCTTGGGCACCTGAGCCCATTGTCACGTGTACTTGACTTTCATTCTCTAGCACCCCTGGATCTCAGCTCAGGAATGACTCAGCAAGGGTGAGACTTTGCTCCTCCTTCAGAGAAGACTCCAGTTTTTATTCCTGATGACCCAGATGTATGTGCTTTTCAGCCATTTCAGACCCAAACTTAAACAATGCCGGCACTTTAGCAATAGGAGAAGAGCTCACTGCATTTATTTCCTTGAGATAACTTGGATGAGAATTTGTTATGTATGCTTCTGTGGATTTACTATCCACCCCCTCCACTTAATTTCATTGTGAAATTGTTCAAATGTATAGAAAAGTTGAACATAGTCACATACTGATCACCAAGGGTCTACTGTAATCGTTTCCCTATAACTGACTTGCATTACTACATATTTATCTGTGGATCTATCCACTCATCAATCTACTTTTTTTTTTTTTTAGTTCAAAGTAAGCTGCAGATATCAGAACACTCTCCCATCAGTATTTCAGCATTTTTATCCTTATCTAGAATTAAATATTTGTTTCTGTTTTGGGGAACCTATGCTAGGATGTACAAATCTTAGCTCCACCATTGTTAATTTCGACAGATTCATGAACTTGCAAAACAAGAGCCTCTTATAAGATATAGAACATTACCAGGTCCCCCAAAAGTTCTTTAAAGTCTGTCAATCCTTGCTCCCACCCTGATCCATATCCCAAACAAGCACTGGTTTTATGTTCTTACTATATCAATTAAGTTGTCCTAATCCAGAGCTTTATAGAAAGTGAATCATTTTTCGTATAAGCTTCTTTTACTCAGAAGAGTGTTTTGAGATTCCATTCCTGTGTGTTTAAACACAGCCCGTGAAGATTACTGTGGGGCTTAAAAGCTATGGTAGTCCAAATAATTAAATGCAATGCCTAGCACATGATGGGCCTGCCATAGGTGTTAGCTACTGTGACTGTGATTATTTATTATTTTTATTATCATTATTTTCTTTCCGTCATGTTTGCTTATGTTAGCTGTAGGATGTACTAGTCATCAAAGCAAGGTATTTATCTTAATTTCTTCACCTGGAAAGTTGACCTCAGAGAATATTCTAGATCTTATCCTTCTATGGTTCAGAGTTCCTTGGGGTTGTTGCCTAGCTTAAGTATACATATTCTCTATGTACATAATTTCCCAGTTAGATCCTAAGCTGTACAGTAGCAGGACACTTTGTGCTTGCCACATCTTTTTATCCATTCTGATGCGTTGCAGTGTGCTAAGCATGTAGGAGATAATTAATGCATATATTCAATATGAGGTCAAAATCAAGGTTCCACCACACAGGAGTTGCTTGCCTAGGAAATGACAATGAGGTTCCTGAATTATTCCATCAGTCCTACAGTAGTTAACCTGCTCAAGTTCACATAACTGCTTTGTGGGGGGCTAGAGTTCTGGTTGGAACCTTGGTTCTGCTGGGAGCCCATCTTTAGTGGGATGGCTCACACTCCGTAAGATAGATGTTACAATCTTCATTCTACAGACAGGGAAGACTCAGGGGAGTAGCCAATAAGTGATGGAACTTAGATTTGAACCCAGCTTGTCTGATCCATAGACCCTCCCCCCCCTTCTATTCTTGTTCTATGGTCTTTCTGACTGATTTTAGGTGCATATGGAGGAGAGAAGTAAAGGTGGAGGAGGTGAGCACTTGATGAAACTGCTGGTATGAGTAGGAAATACGGATAGTGATAAATGGCTCCAACATGTGTACCCAGGACAACATGTGTCTAGGATTATCACACTGAGGATTTGGGGTCCTAATGAAGTCCTGTGAGGTAGGTGAGCAAACATTATTGTTTCCACTTTACAGGAAAGAAACTGAGGGTCAGAGGGTAAGTGACTTATACAAGATCCAAAGCAAGCATAAAACAAGGGTAGTGTGTGTGTATGTGTGTGGGGGGGGTGTGGAATGGAAATTTGTAAGCAGGTGTCATGATTTTAAAGTAAGAGCTTTCAGGGCTGTCCTCTGACCATTTGGGGAAAAGATATGTTAATAAAAGATATCTGTGGGCAAATACATTTGAAATAAGAGTATGATTAATCCTTATTATTTCAAATGAGGTTGTCAACCAAAGTTCAAAGTCAACATATTTAAGGATGTTCTTCTTGAGCTTTTTCTGTGTGCGAGGCTCTGGGCCTCGTGGCCATCCATTTTTAGCAGGATGGATGACATGAATTCTACCCATGAGTGATGCTGTACAACCACCCATCTTTCTTGGGAGCAACTTGAAAGGCCGACTGGTTTATTGTTTTTATTCTCTCAGCTCAAGGCCTGAGTCATTCCATTAAGTGAGCATTCTCCCAGCCAACAGCTGCAAAATACCAGATTGGCATGAAGCAGGTGAGTGAAGTCAGCTTAAATTTAGCATCACAGAAATCTGTTTCTGGGGACACCTGGGGACCACTCAGCAGTCACTCGTCCTGGGAGGAGAACTTTTCAGGTTTTAGCAAGGGCAGTGTGGTTTCCTTTAGCTATCATCTGCCCGGTTGAACAGCATGTTTAGAAAACAGCACTGTGATCAATGGGTAGACCGGGGGGAGGTGTAGTGAACAGAAGCAAATGAGAACATGCACTTTATGTGCATTTTCACAGAATCCCGTGGCCATCCTGTAAGGAAGAAGCACTTATTATCCCACTTTATTGTGTGGTAGATGACTGGGGCAACCCACTCCTGCTGGTTTGTCTTGAAATTTCCCAGGCTTCTCACTCAAAGTCTCACATCCTGGACATCTCTCAGTCCTGGACAAGCTGAGGCAGTGGGTCACCTGAGGTGGATCTGAAGTTCTACCTTTACTGCAAAGAGCATTTCTTAAACTTTGTACTCTCCTACCTCTCATTCGTGAAGTCATCTGACAGTCTGAGCAGTTCGTAATTCAGAGATGTTATACCCATTTTACTGATGGGGATGTGGAGGCTCATTGAGATTAATGACTTGTCCAAGATCTACTGACTAAGCAGTGACAGAGGCGGTTTGGAATCCAGCTCTCTTTGTCTCAGAGGCTTCTCTACACAGCTCTCCTAGCAGAGAGGCAGGAGAGGCAAAACCTGACAGGTGTGAGGAAGAGGCAGCCATGCATTTGGGGATGCCACCATCTGCTCTTGGGAGCTTCCTGGGCAAATCCATATTCAGCTCTTTGACCTTTTATTCCAAAAGGTCTTATGGCTTTCTGACCACAGGCAGGATGCAGAGCAGCTGGGAAGGGGCACTGGGAGGGATGGCTGTATGAGCAGCTGGACACCAGGAAGCACTGAGAAGAACCAAGAGCCGCGGCCATTATCATCGGGTGCCACAGACAGCCTGGGCCTGGAGTCAGGGCCTTGTGACAGTCTTCTAGTTCTGGCAGGTAGGGGAAGGGAGTGAGGGACCCCAGGGGGGCAGCGTTGACCTCTCCTCATGTGGCTCTGATGTGACAGCCTGGAACAGCTGTCAGGAATTACATGCCCTGAGAGTGTCCTCTGTCCTAAGATTCTCCTTCACAAGCTTGTCCACTCTGACTTTTTCCTCCCAGTGCATTTTAACATCACGTTCAAAATGGGCTGCTAATGCCCTGGGTTTATTCATTCTCTTATCTAGCACTTACTCCAGGCCCATTGTGCACCAGAGCACCAGTGCCAGGAGTGGGAGAGGAATAATGCATCTTGTCTCTGAAGCAGAGACACTTCCTTTAGAGGACAGATAAGGAAGCAGCTCAGTGCTATGCATAAGAGCAAGGGGCTTGGACGTTCCTCAGACCTGAGCTCCCATCCTGGCTCTGTGACCTTGGTCAAGTTAACTTGGAATTTCTCCTGAGCCTGAGCCTTCTTACCTGTAAAATGGGTTTAAAATGCTACCTCACAATTGGTGTGAAGATTACGTGTGATGATAGTGTCCAGGGCTAAGTCCAGTGACTGTCACAGGGTAATTACTCAATTAAGGAGAGTTATTTTTCCAGTTCTACCACTTACCAGTCCTGTAAGCTTGGGTGAGTCCAAGAATCCTGTTAGGCATCAGTTTCCCTTCTATGAAAAGGGTATAAAAATAGTCACTTCGTTGTAAGAATGTTGCAGTAATTAAATCAGATGATACATGTAAAGCACTTAGAATAATGCCTGGCATACAATATGACTTGAATATGTAATAGTGATTGTAACGAATACTAAGAATGATACATACCACAGGGATGTGGACAAAAAATAAGATGTTCTAGGAGATAATTCTAGGAAAATGGGTGGGAGGGTATGTCAGGGAGTGAGCAGCATGTGTAACATATGGGGGTGTGAAGCTGCCCAGTGTTCCAGAGACGTGGGTCAAATTGGGAGCTCAGGGTCACACCATGGGCAGAGCAGGGGATGACTTTTCAAATGAACCCAAATCCAGGTTCTCCCACTTATTAGCAAGGTGACCTTTGGAAAGGGACTGAATCTGTCCTAATGCCATCCTCCTCCCCAGTCGCTGAGAGCTCATGCTTTCTGTTTTTTCATGTCAGTGTGAGGACGCAAGGACATAATGTCTGTAATCACTCAGCCAGTGCCTGGCACAAAGGACGCCCCCAAAGGTGTTGGTGAGTAACCATGATATTTTACTAGAGGGCATGGTGAAGGGTGTGAGGGAACCGACAGAGTGAAATAGTGATTAGATCGGGAAAATCTCAACAAAGGAATCTTCCTTTTCTAGAAGCAAAATGGGAAGTGTAGTGCTCAGGACCCCTGAGGCTCTCTCTGGTGTTACAGTAGCTCCTCTGCTCTTGGAGCCCAGCTTCAGAGCCCACATCCCTCAGCCTCGTCAGAATCTAAATTTACCCTCGTCGTAATTATTCACACTGTGCCTCATCAGCTTGTGAGCAGAACAAGCGGAAGCCAAAACTCAGAGGGGGAGGTGGGGGGGAAGAAGACAGAAAAGAAGGAAACTTCAGGCAGCAGGGCTGCCCAGCTTTGCCTGCAAGCTGCGGTATTGGCCAGTCCCCCTGAAATAACTCCTAAGGGCAGAGTTGGCTCATGTGTCTTCCAACGTTAACATTAGAGCGAACCGAGATTAAATGCTCCCGAGAAACTGACCAGCCTAACATTTTTCTCCTCCCTCTCTCTTTTTATAACTATGACCACAGTAGTAATTCAATTGGAAACATATTCTGTCCCTGATTGCTCCAGCACTGGCACTAGATCATTCCCAGGGCTTGATATTTTTATTAAATGCACACTGCTGTTATTTTCTGCTGGGGCTAAAAATACATCTGACTGCAGCAAAGGCTCAGTTGGGGCCTCCTCCCTGTTCTCTGGGAGGCCAGGACCAGGCAGGACCAACAGATTGATGGCCTCCCAATTAATTTCGGCAGCACCCTATTTCCAAGGAAAACGGCCCCAGATACTAATATAACTGTAAAAATAAAGATGGAGTTCTGGTCTAAAAGGACACATAATGGGAGCCCACATTCCTAACCTCACATACTGCCTGTCTCCCTTCCCTTGAAGCTATCACACATCACCATGTCAAAACACTTTATGTACTTTCAAGCCATGTCTTTGTGGATGCCAATCCTTTGCCCAGAATGCTGCTCCTCCATTCTCCTTCTGTGAATTTGTGATTGTCCCATAGTCTCAGCTCAAGCACTCAGCCCCTTTTCTGTGCCTGTGCTTTGACGGAGACCCTCTTTGCCTGATTTCCCCATGCTCCTTCTGCTTATACCTTCAGAACTCACCTTCTGCATTGTAATCATTGCAATCACTTATGTCTGTCTATGATTATCTTGCATTTCTTGAGGCCAGGGACTCTGTTTTACTGACAGTTAGAGACCTAGCACCTAGTCCAGTGCTAAGCTCAATGAACTGGGGTGAATGAGTCATGGAGGATGCAGAATTTGAGGAAGTGCTGCTTTCAGGAGCTGACCCTACACTGGAAAAACCCTGATAGTGCTTCCTCAGAGTTCATGCCGGAGGCTCCAGGCTTGTCCCATCTAAGTCCTGGTCCTGGGGCCCTAGGGGGTTCATCAAAATGATCTTGGAGAAAGACGAGTCCATCACTTCTTCCTTTTGGAAGCTCTCCCCTCCATTGGCTCTTACAATGATGCATTCTTCTCATTTTCTTCCTACCTGGTCCTTCTTTCTTCTTTCTTAGATTCTTCTTCCTCTTTGGGCTCCTGAGATGTTGCTGACAAGATGCTGCTCCTCTGTGGTCCCACAGCATTGTCGATGTACTACCCACCTGCTCATTCAATCAGGCATTCGGTGTTTATGAAAGTGTTACCGGGTACTAGGTGCTGTTCTAGGTGTTTCAAATATGGCAGAGAGAAAGAGAATGATCCTGTCTTCAGAGAACTGACATTTTAATGGAACACACAGAGATTAGAACAAGACATCTAGAATAAAATGTTAGTTGTTACACTGATCTATGATTAAGTTCAAGGGCCTTGCTTTTTTCTTCCCTGTATCTGGAGCTTATTATCACAGTGCCTAGTCACAAATCATGGGCTCATACCTGGATAAATGATCACTTGAATGAATGAATAAAGGCCCAGAGTCAATGTAAATCTTCTATAAAGCTTTCCCTAAACAACTCAGGCAAAGTCTAATTAATTAGTCCATTCATTCATTCAACAAATATTTATTTTATGCCTCCTCTCTGCCTATCTGAAAATATTTGATGCACGTTATAAACATCTGTCATTGTGCCTACCACAGTAGATTAGAGATTACTTGTTTGTTTGCCTATCTTCAGCACTTCTCAAGCACAGAGACCTTGCCTAATTCATTGCTGGATCCCTCGACCTAACATGGCACTTGGCATCTTATAGGTGCTCAGTAGAAGTTACTTGAATAAGAGAAATATTTTTAATAATCTGTAAGGGAGTGAAATTACCATACCATACTGTGGGAGATGGGTGGTCTCCACTTCTCTTCCACTTTCTGTGACTTTTGAACATATATTTTTTTTCTGGAATTACGGTGATTTTAGATGGAAACTTTGTAAAAGGCAGGATATAGCCCTGTCAATGTACAATGTCCCCAGTGCAAAAGCTCAGTGAGAAATTTTCTCTGATATCATAGAAAGACATTTTTAAATGGACTATTTCCAACTCTTTGTCTAGATTCCTCACCTATCCCATAGTTGAGACTTAGGCTCCAGGCTTAGGGCTATCACTAACTCATTGTGTGACCTTGAACCAACCCTTGTCTTTCTTTGGACTTAATTTTCCTTTTTGAATAGGGACTGTGTTGGTCAATCATGTCAAAGTCACCTACAATTCTGACCCTCAGAATTGCAAGCCCATGAATCGCTTCCACTCTGGGAGTTGGTTCCTGAGAATCCTTCTTTTGCCTCTTACTTGATTAATGGACACAGAAGAGATATTCAGAGCTACTACTACTTCTGGATTTCACAAGATGGCCAGTTCACAGACATTTACTGAGCATTTACTATGTACCAAGATCTGCTGAAAGACAGTGTTATTGCAGAGATTGTCTTCCTACCCAATAAAGCTATTGTTGAAGTACTTCAGTATTCCTGAGAATATCCTGAGATGCAGTTAGTGTCAAGTGGATGGGGAAAAGAAGACAGGGCAGTAAGCTTTAATCACATCACTGCGTAATTGAGGACCAAATACCACATAGTGCAAGGACTCAAAAAAAAAAAAAAAAAGGTGTAAAGAGACTCTATTTTATAAACCTTTCTGAAGGACATCTAAGTCCATTATTTAGGAATTAGGAAAGAAGAAATCCCCAAGGACTTGAGTAATGGGAGAAGGACTCAGGGACAAGGTGACACTTGACCTGGACTTGGTAAGGTGAGGGGAAGCCTCTGAAGGAATCAGGGACTTTAGGGCCCTTCTTTCCAGTCTCCAGTTCTGTGTGCTGATTTATTTGTTCGTTAAACCTGCTGATCAAAAGCACAGATCTTGGGCGCCTGGGTGGCTCTGTGGGTTAAAAAGCCTCTGCTTTCAGCTCAGGTGATGATCCCAGGGTCCTGGGATCGAGCCCCACATCGGGCTCTCTGCTCAGCAGGGAGTCTGCTTCCCCCTCACTCTCTCTCCCTGCCTCTCTCTCTGGCTACTTGTGATCTCTGTCTGTCAAACAAATAAATAAAATCTTTAAAAAAAAAAAAAAAAGCACAGATCTTCTCTGAATTCTTGGGTAGATCTGAACCGAGGATCTGGGCCCAGTATCCAGGATTGTCTGGTGGGAGAGCCAGATATCTAATTGTGATATGTGCAACGTCCATCAAGATTCTGTGTGGGCAGGTGAGCTGTAAGAGGTTTCTCTACCTTCCCTTTGCTTGTGAGTGAGTTTTACTGAAGGAGAGTCTATTATAAGAGAGGAAGAGAAACTTCTCTTTTCTCTCAGAGACCAGAATACTTCACAGAAAGTCTTATTTCTGCTCTGAGTCCACGATTCTCAAAGGATGTGGAAGGGGCTGAAGGAGCGAGTCCTTTGCAATGGAGAGGGACTAGAGCCTACCTGCTCGTTTGGAAGCTAACTCCTTGAGAGGACTTGGAGGTGTGTCATTCTAGCTTCTATTACTAGAGTCAGCAATCTGGCTTACAAAAAAAGCCTTGCTATAAAATACTGTTGTTTGTGTTTGTGGTTAAGGTGTTTGTGTGTATGTATGTGTGTGTGGTTGTATGTTTTTTGGTGCTCCTTAGTCATTTTTTTTTTCTAAAATTGATAAAAAGAGAGATATTTAAAATGGCAAACCTCTAGGAAGTTAGTGATTAATCAATTTTTTAACATCTCACCTGCTGGTGGGTATTAAGGAGGGCACGTATTGCATGGAGCTCTGGGTGTGGTGCATAAACAATGACTCTTGGAACACTGAAAAAATAAAATAAAAAAAAAATAAAGGTCTAAATAATTTGTTAAAAAAAGAAAGTCTTGCTAATGGGTTATATATATTTATTATGGTAAAAGCACATCACATAAAATTACCATTTTAGGTATTTTTAAGTGTGTAGTTCAAGGGCATTAAGTACATTAACATTGTTGTACAAGCATCACCATCATCCATCTCTGGAACTTTCGTCATCTTCTGAAGCTGAAAGTCTGTACCATTAAACAATAGCTCATTATTCTTTACTGTTTTCACCCCCTGACAACCTGCTTTCTGTCTCTAAGAATTTGAACACTTTGGGTACCTCAAATAAGTAGACTCATATAATACTTGTCCTTTAGTGACTTCTTTAACTTAATGTAAGATCTATAAGGTTCATCCATGTTGTAGCATGTGTCAGAATTTCTTTCCTTTTTAGGGCTGAATAATATCCCATTATATGTTCGCCTCATTTTGTTTATGCATTTATCTGTTGACCGACACTTGGGTTACTATTTCCACCCTTTGGTTATCACAAATAATGCTGCTATGAACATGTGTGCACAAATATCTCTTCCAGTACTTATTTTAAATTCTTTTGGGTATATACCCAGGAGTGGAATTGCTGGTTCCTACGGTAATTCTATTTTGAACTTTTGGAGAAATTACCATATTGTTTTCCACAGCAGCTATGCCATGTTATGTTCCCATTGGTAACATACAGAGTTCTAATTTTTCTGCATCCCCACCAACACTTGTTATTTTTTGGATTTTTTTTTCTTTATGGTCTTTGTTTTTGTCTCTCTTTATAATATTCATGTTAATGATGTGAAGTCTCATTGTGATTTTTATTTGCATTTCCCTAATGACTAGTGATGTTGAGTATCATTTCATGTGCTTATTCATTTTTTATGTCTCTATTTTTATCCTTCATCTAAAACTAAACTCTTTTTTTGGGGGGGGGCACTAAACCAATTTGTGTTGAAAAGCAATTCATCTAAATTTGGTATTATTCCATGCAACCTCACAGGTATTTAAGGAGCACGTACCCTGTGCAGGATAGTCTGATTTTTTCTAGGACTTTGTGACTGTTCCTTTGGGGTAATCATTGATTGGGGGGGACTCATAGATACATAACTTGCAAACAAGTCAGCCTACGAAAAATGTTAAAAGAGAGGATGGCCAAATTACTCTTTGAGACACAGATTATTGGAATATGTAGATCAACTCTTACAAGACTCTATGATTCATTCATTTGTTTATTTCGTAAACAGTTAATAGCAACTGCTTTGTTTTGGGCAGTGTGTCGAAAGCAAGAGATGTAGAAAGGGGCTGTCTTCAGTCCAGCCTCTCCTTTACATTGGCCCCTAAGCCATTACAAGAGAGCTTACAGTCTCTGGAAATATTCTCGTGTTCTTCTACCCATCCTGCCTCTGTCCTAGCTTTTCTACCTCATTCCGCTTCATACTTCACTTCCTTACCTTCCATATCACTTATCTTCTATATCTAGTCCTATCTTTTTCCCTCCGGATTTGCACTCCTTTTTAGAACTAACACTGATGCTGTTTGGACCTTAGTACTGTTGTGGTGACCCTCTTTAAGTCTGAGGTGCATTCATCCACTTATCCTTTGTGTAGTGTCTGCTATGTCTGACTGCCTCATCTGCTCCAACACCCAAAGAGCGGGGACTTCCCCAAAGCTGGATGCTCCTCGGCCTCCAGAAAAGAGAATTTGACAATTCCTACCTCCACATGAACTACAGCTTTGGGTGGTAGCAATGTGTTAACACATCAACACTCAGTAAAACATGCAAACTATTAGAATGGAGGAGCACTTGCAGAGCAGTTTGGGAACAAAGGGGCTAGGCAGGGAAGTTCTTACCAAGAGGACATTTAAGTTGAGTTTTGAAGTAGGAGGTGCACTTTGAACTAGCTTCAGTGTTTAGTGTCAGTAACAGCATCATGAGGCCTTCATAAAATGGCATTCTATTTATGGAATAATTCCTTATTTTTATGGGCACTTGCAAAGTCATGAGGCCAGACATAACTTCTGACTCCAAACCAAGACCAACTCATTGAGTGTTACTTTGGGCCCGTGTTTGATGACTTCAGCTAATAGGGATCGAGAGGGGTGCACCTATATGATCTATATTTAGGCATGTACTCTGCAACGTGGGGCTGTCCTTTCAGAGCAAAGTCTTCAGTGTCAGCTGGGGAAGTACTGACTTCAGGATGAGATCCCCTGACGAGGTGGCACACAGCTTGGAAATTTCTGATATAAAATTACAAAAGCTTTCTATGCTGTTTCCACACCGATTCCGGTTGTTTGATTAGAAGGTTCAGGGAAGACGTTGCGAGCTGAAAAGCACCATTTCAAATATTTGCATGTGGGTTGCTGAAAAGATTTTTTGTATTTCATGCAAAAATGGAATGAAGCCATAAGAATGTGTATCTGACTCATTTGGAAAGTGAACACTACATATTTGCCACATGCCAGGAAGCACCTATGCGTTCCTGTACCTCTTCAAGTGGCTGCTTCAGTACCTGTTCTCATATTATATCACTGCTTGGTTGGCACACTTTAGTAGGGGTGAAAAAAGCCATTTTGTGGATGTGAGTGGACACCACTCTGGGAAAGGGAGAACCTACATTCTAGGACCTGCTTCTCCATTGGCTGGTGGCTGTGTGTCTTTGGACGAGTCTCTAAAGCAGGACATTGAGAATGAGTTGGCATTGTCTTTCTCTAACTTCCGTCACACGGAAATGGAAACTGAGTTAAGATACCAAGAAGTAGGCTGGGCACAAATAGGCCTTTGATGTCACAAAAATTTAAATCCCTGCGGCATACAATTATGCATGCTCAAATACAGCAAAAATATTAATGGAAGAAACCAAATATTAATTCTGACTTTCAACATTCCTTCAACACATGTTCTAAAATCTTACAGGAAGGGAGACTGAGGGAGTAACATCTTCAAAGCTGATTCACTAATCCATTATCTTCTTACAAGAGCCATTTGAGAGGATGAGATGTCAATTGAGATTGCAAGTTCTATGTTAATAGATCAAGTTTTGACTATTTACTATGAATCAGGTACTTTGTAAACAGTTGACATTCATCATCTATTTTAATCTTGACCACCAACCTTATTCCCATTTTGCAGTGGAAGAAATTGAGGTTTGGCAAGGTTAAGTAACTTGCCCTAAATCTCACAGCTCTTCAGTGGTAGAGCCTGAAAAATCAGTCTGTCTTATGTCAGGGTTGCTTCTCTCCAGCATTGTCTACTCAATTCCTTGCCTTTACAGAATCCTGAAGCATTGACGTGTACCTATATTCCCAAGGACTTCTGATTTGAGAGGGGTCCTTTCATTCAATATTTAACAAATGGATATTTCCATCCTTGTGATCTATGATAAGGCAACTGTCTTTCAAAAAACAAACCTACATCTATCACTCTTTAGGTCAAAGCTTCTTTCTGTGCTTCCTTTTACCTTCAGGATAAAATTTCGGGTCCATAACATGGCATTTAATGTTCTTCTAAATCTTTTCCCAGTGTAACTGTCCAACAGAAAAGCTGTGTCCCAACCCAAACTCCATGCTCCTGTCAGACATGTCCAGTCTTTGCCCTTAAAAGCTCTCTCCTTCTGCTATCCTACTCACTTAAGCTTTCCACCTATTCTCCCCATGCATCTAGAACATGTCCATTTGAGGGTTCCCATTTGCAAGGTCCCTCTTCATTCTCAGTTCTTCGTGTAGCCCTATCCTGCTATGTCCAGACATGCATTCAAATGTTGTCCATGTTAGTTCATTGTGCATTCATTTGCTAATTCACTCAACATTTATTGAGCATCTACCATATACCAGGCTTTTTAAACTGCAAGACATTCCTTGGTAGCTGTTTTTCTTTTAAATTATGATTTGTCTTTGCAGAGGAACAGTAATCTCCTTGATAGATTTTTTTTTTCAGCTTCTAGAACTGGACTATTGTACCTTCAACAACCAGCATATAGGAAATGATCAGTAAATGGTTTGGGGATTAATTTCTGAATCACATTGCCTTTTTACCTTATTCATTCATATAATACCTAGGAGATTCACAACAAGCATAAATAAAATCATTAGCAAGAATATTATCCCTACAAAAATATCATTTGTGGGAAAATTATCAGTTTCAAAAGGTGGTTTTTCTGCTCCTTATCCATACTATACTGCATGCGGATCACCCAGAAATATGTCACACAAATGTAATGGTGAGAAGCTATTTCTGGCACCTGTTACTTACCTAGAGATGAAAAAAATAAAAGCTAGGCAACTTGGCATGGCCATTTACTTAATTATTTTTAAGGAAAATATGCAAGATGTCTCTGGGTCAGAAGTCCAGGTAGGTTTTGCAGAACTTCAGAAGTTTTTCATTGTGGGAGTTTTGACCTCAAAGTTGACAAGAGGTTCATATCTTCTGCCCATTTTTTGAACAGACACTTCTTCAATCAAGACATACAAATGGCTATCAGACACATGAAAAAATGTTCATCATCACTAGCCCTCAGGGAGATTCAAATTAAAACCACATTGAGATATCACCTTATACCAGTTAGAATGGTCAAAATGAACAAAACAGGAAACAACATGTGTTGGAGAGGATGTGGAGAAAGGGGAACCCTCTTACACTGTTGGTAGGAATGCAAGTTGGTGCAGCCTCTTTGAAGAACAGTGTGAAGTTTCCTCAAGAAATTAAAAATAGAACTTCCCTATGACCCTGCAATTGCACTCCTGGGTATTTACCCCGAAGATACAGATGTCGTGAAAAGAAGGGCCATCTGTACTCCAATGTTTATAGCAGCAATGGCCACGGTCGCCAAACTATGGAAAGAACCAAGATGACCTTCAACAGACGAATGGCTAAGGAAGATGTGGTCCATATACACTATGGAGTATTATGCCTCCATCAGGCCTCAGGAGGTGTGTGAGAACCATTAAATTAGGTAATGGGGCAATCAAGAAGCTTGGTCTGATTAGGATACAGGGTTTATGCAGGGCACTAAAGAAACATGACATGAAAGAAGCAGCAAAACAAGAGCATGAAGAACATGGTTCTTATTTCCAATCTGGTTTTGTCTCTTGCTTTTCAAGAAATGCCCATGGCAGTCCTATTTGGGGTTTTTATAACTTCTTCATGGCAGCAGGGAAAGGAGACACACTGGGATGATTCAGAATATGAAAAACAAGGTTCCTCCATCAGAAAGGATGAATACCCAGCTTTTGTAGCAACATGGACGGGACTGGAAGAGATTATGCTGAGTGAAATCAGTCAAGCAGAGAGAGTCAATTATCATATGGTTTCACTTATTTGTGGAGCATAACAAATATCATGGAGGACAAGGGGAGTTAGAAAGGAGAAGGGAGTTGGGGGAAATTGGAAGGGGAGGTGAAGCATGAGAGACTATGGACTCTAAAAAACCATCTGAGGGGTTTGAAGTGGCGGGGGGGGTGGGAGGTTGGGGTACCAGGTGGTGGGTATTATAGAGGGCACAGATTGCATGGAGCAACCTTAAGTCTAATTCAACTTAACCACTCATGGTTGCACTCATAGCCCTGAACATGGGATCTATGACTTAGCCATTGATTAACAACATAATTTCAGGTAATGGTTTCACCCTTAAGGAAATGGTCCAGTTGAAGAAGTCCTAAAGCTGCATCTCCTGAGCAGAATTTCTGAGGTTGGTAAGAGAAGCATCACACGTACACATGCACACACACACACACACATGCAGCGTTCCATGGACAAATAAGTTAGGAAGTCTATCTTTATTAGGTACTTAGTGAAAGCCACCCCCCTTGGATATTTACTAAGCAGATTTGCACATGGAAGACTCCAACAAATTTATTTATAAAGAAACCTGGCTACTTTGTTCCCCAAAAATGATTGGGCAGAATATATAATGTCATTGCCCACTCTTATCCTACTTGAACCTGGTTTTTCCCATAACTTTACTGCATCATCCATTCATTTGGCAAACTTGCACTGCCTGCTACTGTGCTAGACACTGGTGTAGGACCTAGTCCCTGTCTTAAGTAACCTGTGGTGTCTCAGAACTGAGATACGAGCACTGATGAGGCACTTGCTGGAAGCTGTGAAATAGCACTGTTTGCAGGAGAAGTAATTGAAATGCATTCTTCCAAATTGCAAGTTGACCAGGGAAATGGTCAAGAGGAGATTCCAGGCCTCAGGAGGTGTGTGAGAACCATTAAATTAGGTAATGGGGCAATCAAGAAGCTTGGTCTGATTAGGATACAGGGTTTATGCAGGGCACTAAAGAAACATGACATGAAAGAAGCAGCAAAACAAGAGCATGAAGAACATAGTTCTTATTTCCAATCTGGTTTTGTCTCTTGCTTTTCAAGAAATGCCCATGGCAGTCCTACTTGGGGTTTTTATAACTTCTTCATGGCAGCAGAGAAAGGAGACACACTGGGATGATTCAGAATATGAAAAACAAGGTTCCAGAGTTGTAGGCGTTGGTCAGAACAGCAGGCATCTGTAGATGTCCCTGGAAACTCCCCGAAGAATGATGAGTACTCTTGATAACACCTGTTTTCTTTCTATCAATGGTTTGTGATATAACAAAACAATTCATGCATTTATTCCTACAACCTCCTGTTCTCCTTCAGACGTGGACATTATGCTCACCATGACACTGCTTGGAAATTACTGTGAAAGTGATTTCCATGTCATGAACTGTCACTATTGACAAGTGACAAAATTGTACCCAAGGTCCTTTCTCTCTTTAGATCCTGGCTGTATAACAACACTTCTTCCAAATAATTGTAAATTTTCCCCACAGCTATGTATGTATGTTTGTAAGACTATAAATGTAAGATTACAAGTGAAATAAAATATTACCTGTAAATTATATTATGTCATCAATTCCAGGAAAAATGCACCATAGCAAAATGATCTGGAAAAAAGAACTCTGCATGTTATTTTCCCCTCGTCTATAAAATGATGGGGTGGACTATTTGGTCTCTGAGGTCCTTTCTAGCATTAATGTGATGTTCTTGGATTCTATGGGAGTTGTAGACAATTATGGACCGCAGATGTGCAATATAATTGTCTCAATAGGGTATTTGTCTCTCACTGACTCTTTGGGAAATGGTGGGCATGCATTTTGTTTGTTGTTATGACTGGAAAATCTGAGCAATAATTATAGTAACATCCACAGAATTTCCCCTGTGGTGTAAAATACAGATAAGACTCTTATAATATTATCCCTTGGTAATTGGAACTCATGATGGCTGGAAATCTCTATGTGGCTCACTGAGATTGGTACTGTGCTTCTTGTTATCTGGCTCTACTTGTCTGTGGGATGCCCAGGCCTTGGGGTTAGTTCCAGCAATCAATTCATTCATCCATGTGACAAATATTGATTGAGCACTAGCCAAGTGTTGAGTACTATGCTAAGGGCTGGGGAGATAGGATGAGTAAGAGCTTGCAGTCAAAAGGGAACATATATATGTAGTCCATTTTGCATTGGGTGCGTAGAGTGTTCTTGGCTCTTGACCAACACAGACAGATAGGAATGAGAAAAATAAGAATAGACACATGTGTTCAAGTTCTGAGGTTAGTAATCTATGATACAGAGGGCCGAGAGGCTTCCTATAGGAGACGGCATTTATTTGAAGATCAGAGTAAGAGATTACCAAGTGGCTAAGAAGATAGCCATCCCAGGTAGTTAGAACAGTATTCCCCAAATTTCAGGGGCATGAAGAACATGGTGTGGTGAGGGAGTTCCAAGTTGCCAGGAGCCTCAGTGTGGCTCAAGGTACAACTTAGAGGATTGAATGAGCCTCCCTTACCCACTTAAGAAATATGAAGGAACACAGAGAGCCACTGAAAGATTGTGGCAGGAGAATGATGAAGCTGCTGCTCTGTGACCCAACATGAATACAACTGGTATGAGCATCAATAAGAGTAACAGCAAATATTGACTGAAGGCTGCCCATAGACCAGGTACTGCTTTAAACACTACATATTTGATCTCCTTTCAATGTTGCAATACTCACAGAAGAGGTAGTATTATTGTCCCCAGGTTGTAGATGAGGAGATGGAGACACAGAGAAGTCAAGCAGACAGATATCACAGGGTAATTGAGCGGAAGGGTCAGGAATTGAATCTAGGCAGTCTGAATCCAGAATCCTGTCCTCCATTATAGTTTGTTTATTACATTTTAAACTTTAAAAAATTGTGCAATGAAACACATGTGGAGAAGTGCACAGATCATAAATATATAGTTCAATACACTATCATAGGGGTCATCGAACTGTGACTCACTGGCCAATTCCAGTCTACCATCTGTTATTGTAAACAAGGTTTTATTAGAATACAGCAATACCCATCATTTACGACCTGTCAGTAGCTGCTTTTGAACTTCAGTGGCAGAGCTGAGTGGTTAAGACAGATGCATATGGCTTCCAAATCTTAAATATTTCCTAGATGACCCTTTACAGAAAAAAAAAAAAATCTGTGAATCCTTGTGTTATCCCATTGAGAGCATGGTTATCACCAGGTCCAGAAATAGAATGTACCCAATGCCCAGAAGACCCCCACATGTTCCTTCCCGACCACTGCTCCTTCTACCTAGTGAAAACCTCCCTCTACTTTCACACTGTTCATTGGTTTTGCCTGTTTTTAACTTCATGTGAATGCAATTATACTGTATGTGAGTTCTGCCATCTTAATTTCTGTGCTATGCTGAGGTACTTAGTATAAGACCACAAAAAATGGGAAGCCAGTCTTATTTTCCCTGAGCATAGAGGAGACAAGGCACACTGACCCATGTCTTGCTTCTTCTGAGAAGAGGACATTTAGGGGGCACCATTTTTTGTCCCAAGTTGAATTGTGGTTCTTTCTGACTACCTCTACTAGTTTTCTATTGCTGCTCTAACAAATCACCACAATCTTAGTATTTCAAACAATACAGAATTTATTTTCTTATAGTTCTCAAGGCCAGAAGTTCAAAAGGATCTCACTGGGCTAAAATTAATGTCAGTAGGAACATCTTTTGAATGTCCCCACACACCTTGAACCCACACACCTGCACTGACAGTCCTTCCAGAGTCTACCCATCTCATGGAATGGCACCACTTTCTACCTAATTGCTGAAAGCTGATTTCCTAAAACTTTTTCTGGATTTGTATCTCTTATTTAACCTCTAAATCCAGTCATTTATCACATTCTGTCCATTCTGTATCCTTAAGAGCTTTCTGGGTGTATCTATGTCTCAACATCTCCACTGTGATGGCTCCAGGTCAGGCTTTCTGATTTTTATCTAGTTCACTGTGCCTATATCCCAGCCATGGCCTTACCCCTTCCACAAGGAAGGCAAAATGGTTTATCTAAAGCAAAATCTAACTTTCTCTTTTCCCCAAGGCTTTTGCCTTGTTCACTATCATACTCCTGACACCTAAAAGAGAACATGCAACAGGAAACTCTCAATAAATACATATTAGTTAATTGGAACTCTGACCTATCCATCTGCTGCAAGCTCTTCTTTCACTTCCTCTGACCTCCTTGGGCTTTCTCCGATTCTAAAATCCTCCATCCTGACCTGGGTTTCCCTTCTCTCCTCTCTCATTTCTATAATTGAAGAGCATCTTCTTTCCAAGAGAGATCACTACCTTAATCATGGTGCCTGATCTATAGCAGATTTCTAATGTATGTTTGATGAATTAATGAATCCTTACATGAAAAAAGAAATGGAGTCATGAGATTGTCAGAGATCATTTCCCAGAGTCTGCAAACATGCTCAACCTATTGGTAGCATCCAGTTGAATATTCTAGAGCAGGAAATGAACAGCTAATCTGGGACAGGAGGGACTGGGAAAGGTTATCTGGTCCTGTCCCCTGAGTTAAGGCAATGTTTCTCAAAGTATGGCAAATCCTTTAAGATGCTCTAGGAATCCAGTGAATTAGGCCACAGTCCACCCTCTGTTGGAGACTGACATTGCCTCATAACACACTGAAGAAGAAACAACTCAACAGTTAACAGAACTCCTCAAATTTCACCCTTTAAAAGTTTTTACTTTTATGCTATTGTTTCTCAAACAGAGGTGCTATGGAGCCCTTTCTTGCTGGTAATAGTTACTGACATCCTGCAGATCCAGTGTTCCAGCTGACATACTGTGGGCAATATTAGTCTAAGCAAACCTTGACTTTTTGTGTGACTCAACTTTTACAAAGTGAAGAGAATTGATTTCAATGAATAGTCTCTCTATTGCATGAGATGATTGTGTTCAGAGGAACCTGAAAATGACATATTTTTTTTAATCTGCCAGAGCAGAAGCAGGTTATAGTGTTCCCTTTGTCAAAGTAAGCTTTGCCTTTAGTTAGAGGGGAGGAGGAAAACCCCGGTAATTATAGAGTGACGGGGACTGTTCTTTTTTCTCCCATTGAGTATCAATGTCTCTCTTCTCGAACAAAGGTGCTATTGAGATTGTGAATCATAAAATTGATTTCTCCAACTTCTGGGCACCATCTGGGCTCTGAAGTAAAGGGTCTTTCATATAGAGGAAGGCATTTTTAGCCAGAGGTACCTTATTGTGTCCTTCAAGGACTTCTTATAGCTATTCTGCATGCCATTTCTTCATTCCACAAACACTACATACAGCCTCCATTCTGCTAGGTGGTGGCAATGTCCAGATTAAGAAACTGACTTATGGCTACCCTGAGTGCGTAAAGATGGAATAAACTCGCATGCCATTCTTCTCCTCCATTTTTAGGGCACTCAATGTGTACCAAGGATTCTGCTAATTCTAATTCTGCTAGATGCTTTCATTGTCTTTTTTTTTTTTTCAGAATATAAGACTTTAAGTAACATAACATAATAAAAAATTAAAAATAAAGTTAAAAAGAATATAAGACTTTATTATCATATTAAATTGGAGGTAGAACTATACTAGTGTAGATCAATATCATTAGCAAGATTACAAATCTCAAGAATTTTCCATTCTAGTTCCTTATACTTTTCTGTTTCTCAAAATGCATAATATATTAAATAGGATTAAGTGTGGCTATTACAGAGTGACTTAAACAAGAGACAAGTTATTTCTTTTACATAAAGGCCAGAGGCAGGTAGTGGCAGTGCCTTCCCTGCCTCAACAGTGGCAGTCACAGATTTGGAAAGAGGTTCACACTTACAGGACCTAGTAGGCTTTATTGGCCTATAGGACTGAACCCAGCACCAGACTCACTTAACTTCACAGGAAACAGAACAATGGTGTGAGCCTTATTTCAACAGGAGGTTTTAGTCCTGTGCCCAAGTGTCAGTTCAGGTGCAAGAACAAGATTATTTGGGTGGATGCAGAAACTGGGCTAGCTTAGAACCTTCAGACTTTGCAAGAGTCATCATCTCTTGAAACAGTCATGAGTGTAGCTTTCAGGAATCTTCATAATAAGTAACACAGTGCTTGGGCACCTGGCTGGCTCAGTCAGTAGACCATGTGGCTCTTGGTCTCAGGTCTGTGAGTCCAAGCCCATCACTGGTCACAGAGCCCACCCCAAAACACAAATGAACAAACAAATAAACAATACACAGTGCTTAAGTAAGTTCATATTTGCCAAAGGACATTTATAGCTATTGTAGTCTTCCTGGTCTAGACACAATTTACCAATAAGGGGTCTTTTTTTTTTTTTTTTTAAAGTAGGCTCCACATGGAGCCCAATGCAGAGCTTGAACTCATAACCCTGAAATCAAGACCTGAGCTGAGATCAAGAGCAGACACTTAACCAACTAAGCCACCCAGGGGCCCCAATAAAGGGTCATTTTTAATCACAAACAATATTGCCTGACTTCATAGCTGACATTTTATTATTATGTTCTCTAGCAGATTTCCAGAGAAACAGTGCCAAAAGGTAAATTTGAAGTCATTTCACCAGGGAGAAAAAGAAAGGGTTTTATTATTAACCTTCTTTATTCTTGGCAGTCCAGGGAAGCATCATATCAGGATCCAATCTTCTATCTTGTTGCTCTGCAACTCACAGATTCTATTTCCACAGTTTCTTTATAGTCCGAAAGCCTGCTGAAGCTCTAGCCACCACATCCATGTTCCAGGAGGAAAAAAAAAAAAGCGGCTCATCTCCCTTTATGCTTTAAAGTTTAAGGAAATTTTCCAGAAGCATCCACACTCAACACCTAGAATTCCATGTCACCGACCAGAACTTTGTCATATGACCATGTACATACATATATACACCTATAGGGGCCCATGGCTAATCTGAATAATTCTGCGATTGTTACAAAGTAAAAAAGAAAACAGATACTGGGTCAGGTAATTAGCAAAATGGGTCAGAAATAGGATGGTGGGAGGAAAAAGAGATTTACTGGCTTTGAGGAGAAAAAGACCATAAGCCAAGGAATGTAGGCAGTCTCTAGAAGCTGGAAATGGCCCTCAGAGGACAGGAAGAAAATGGGACACTGATGCTTCAGTGGCAAAGAATTGAAATCTTCCAACAAATAGATGAACAAGGAAACAGAGTGTCCCCCACCCCCAACCTCCAGAAAAGAATGAAATCCTTCAACACCTTGATTTTGGCCCAGCCCATGTCAGATATATGACTTACAAAACTATAAGATATTGCACTTGTATCATTTTAAGCCACTAAGTTTGCAGTAATTTATAATGGCTACAATAAAAAAAAAAACTCATACACTTACCTTAATAAAACTCTCAATTTAAAGGATTTACCAGAGAAGAGTCCCAATAGTCATTTATACCAGATTTTTAAAAATTTAATTCATATTAGGTCCTTAATGACTCTGGCATTAAACTGTGCTCTAATTATAAATGCATGTATAATCAACAAATCTAGTAAAAGAGTAAACAACTGAAATCTACATGGTCAATGATTTTATATAAAAACTCCAAAAAATTTGTTACTAGTTATGAGAAATATTTCATCTAAGAGTGATTTTCAAGGCAGTATCTTGAGTTTCCATAAAAAAAATAATAACCTTCCATCTCAAAAGAAGGGATATCAGTAAGAGGGCCAGAATTCTTTTCTTCCAAGTTCAGTGATTTCCTGTGTTCATAACTCAGGTTTGAATTATCTTTCCTTTGAATCTCTTGCTCTTCCAACACCAAAGATTTATCTGAGGCTAGAGCTACAACGTCGTCATCTTCATTTTCATGCAGAAAGCTACAAATCATGTTGGGTCTACAGCAGAAATCATCGTCCTTGATTTGTGGCCATTTCGTACCACCTAGGCTTTCTTCTCCTTCCTTGTTTTCTGTCAAAAGAGTGCTTGTCATGCTGAACTTCTTCATTGTACGACGTTTATATTTTAGCATTATTGTATTACTGCCTTCTGCATCACCATGTTCAACATTTGTTTCAAATGTAACACAGGTTCCAAGAGTGTCTTCATACTCTCCAGCAAGGACACAGCTGCCCACTTGTATAATGGGACTCTCTGTGTCAATTCCCCAAATCTTGCATTTATTTTCACATTTTGATAGAAAGACTGAATCAATAATTCCGGACAATTCCACCAGCAACAACTTCCCTATTTCCTCTTCCCCATTCTCCTGGATCCACTCTCTGTCATGGCCATGATTCCACAACACATTCATTGTCTTGATAAATCCTTTAAGTTACCTGGAAGATGATTATCACAACCATATTACAATTCCAGAAACTGAGGCTAAGAGTAACATACCACAGTTATTAGGGGATAGTGTCACAGTTTGAATAGGGCATGTTCCCTCCATGGCTCATTGTTCTCACAGTTGGACAATGTGATGTCACTGGTGGAAAGTTTAAAGGTTAAACTTTTGCTAAGGATCAAAGGTGAGCTGGTATAGAAGAAACAGCCACCAAGTATGGCGTGCCTGTTTTTTAGGAGCTATCACTCAGCTGCAGCAACAGCAGAGAAACTTTTATATCCTATCTTGGACCTCATGCAAATTCTCTCACAGCAACATTGGCTTTGTGAAGAATTACATTTCCTGCTGCAGTGATTAGATAGACAGGCTCCTTTGAGTCCTATCGGCCAGAACTTAGCCCTGTGTTTTGCTGGAAAGTCTTTGAATACTCTCTTCATGCCAGCTTTCTCCCTCTTTGCAGAGGAATAATAATGCAAATCTCTGTGTCTTTCATTCACTTCTATCTACATCATTTCCTTTGAAATGTGCCTATTGCCCTGTTTGGCAAGACAAGTGGTACTATGACAATTTGTGTGATAGAAATGAGGACCAGAAGAGCCCAAGGCCATGGTTAGCACCCTATAACACCTCCATCCATCCTAGCACTGACAAATGGTATAATATACTTTTCTGTGTATCTAACTTTTCCTCAGGACATTGAGAGTATATTGAGGGCAGAAGCTATGTCTTTCACCTGTACTTTTCTAAAGTTGGCCAAGAGTCTGAAGGATATCAATGTGTAACACATTTAAGAAGTATGTCCTTGGGTGGAATTTGGGATTCCAATTATTCCTGAATGTTTACCTCCAGCCCTCAACACACCCTGCAACTCAAGACAAGACATATCTAAATGCCAACTTGACATCTCTACGTGCATACTGCTGGCTGGCATCACAAGAATAATGTGGCTAAAGTATAACTCTATTTCTCATTACAATCTTGCTTTTTCTGGGCTTTGCCATCCATAAGTAGCTTCATAGTAGTGTACACCAGAAACTGAGTTATCCTTGATCTTTTTAGTTTTTTTTTTTCTTGTGTCTACTTTTTAGGAATAACTGGTCATCACGTCCTCTGGACTTTATATTCAGAACATATCCAGAATTGTCCACTTTTTCCAGCTCCCTGGTCTTTACCCCAGTCCACGCCACCATCTTTTCTTATCTGAACCATCGTAAATACTGTCCCCATTGGTTCCTTTACCCTTGTCCTCTTGTAATCCATTCCCCCGGAAGCACTCAGGGTGATATTTTAAAAAGGAAAATAAGACCAAATCACTCTTCCACTTAAGACTATTACCTGGCCTTTCTTGTCATTGAAACAAAGAAATAAACAGACAAATTCAAACTTCTTTCCTTGGTTGGCAAAACCCTCTTTGATCTGACTGTACCACTCCTTTGACTCTATTCATTACCTCTCTCCTTGAGTCTCACATGCACCAGCTGTGCTAGCTTGCTTGGTATTCCTTGGACTTTCCAAGTTTCATTCAGGCAGACAGGCATTTGTACACGGTCTGGAATGACTTGTCTCTTCATCCTGTTTACATGGCTGGTTTCTTCTCGTTATTCAAACCTCAGCCTACATGGGACCTCTTCAGAGAGGCCAGTTCCAACCACCGAGTTTTAGGTAGCCACATATCTACTCTCTTCCATATTATGTTAAGTCTCTTTTTGGACAACACCTTCAGATCAGAATAGGTGTTGTCCAAAGAGAGATTTAAGATAATTTTCTGATATGAAATTCTTCTTGCTATTTTTTTTGTCTGTTTCTCCCTCTACCTTTCCACCCTCTGGATTATAAACTTCAGCAGAACAGGAATCCTCTTGTCATTTTCAATGCTATGTCCTATATAGAATGCCTGCAATGTAGCCTGAGTCCCATGAATATTTATGCAATGGCTCTCAGAGGTGTCACTTCACACTGTAGAGAGATTGTTGGTGCTTTCTACAGGGTGGATGGTCAAGGATTAGAAGGCTGTCTAAATTAATTCTTGAAAGCCTGAAATAAGATACATTATTATACCCTGTCTTTCAGAGGAAGGAACTGATGCTCAAAGAGGTTAAGCAAGGTGCTTAAAGGCAATAGTTTATCATGACTAATTAGACCTGGAAGGTTAGGGAAAGAAAGGAATCAAGGGTAATTCAGATTTCTGGTGTGAGAAAACATGCCATTCTCTCCTAAGATGGGAAAATCTGGGTGAAAACAGATTTTCAAAGGGAAATCAAGAATTCTCTTTTAGCCATGTTATTCTTATAGTGCCAAAGACCTCTTCTTCCTAATGAGAAGGTCAAGATTTGGGCTCCTACTCTGAACCTCAAATGTCATGCTGCCTTCCCCAACAGTGTTTGGAACTTTCACAGTCTCTTTCCTTCCCTGCGACTGGGGTGTTCCATCTAAGTGATTTTTCCATCCAACTTAGAGAGGTGGTAGACCATGCATTTCTGCAGTCTGGAGATAAGGAAGATAATATTCCAACAGGGAAGTGTAAGTGATACCTCTTAAAAGGAGACCAAGGAGGCAGTTTGCTTCGTATGTTGATGACTGATAAATGAGGCCTTTGAAGGTTTGGGGGAAGAAGTGAAATTTCATGGTAAGAATGGAGAAGAGGGAAAGCACAGGAAAGGCAACTTTTGCCTACACCCAGGTCTCTGATAATAATGTTACCCCCTAATGTGGACAGGAATTTACAATTTCCAAGGTATTTCACATTGCTTATCATTTGTGAACCTGACAACAACCTGCAACATGGGATGTTTATCCCTGATAAACAAAAGAGGAAACTGAGCATCAATAGTATTAAGTAGTTGTCCAAGGTTATTGAGTTACAAGTGAGATGAGGCAGACCTCGAAAGCTGGTCTTCCAAGTAACACCAAGGCTTCACATGCCTTGCTTCTCATAGAACCCTGTAGCCCTTCTTCTCTGCCCCCGTGCAGAAGACATTTTCCCTCTCTCCCCTCTACTTGCCTCTATATTTTGTCCACTTCAGTTCTGAAGTTCACTGTCTTGCCAAACTAGCTGAAAAGCTGAGTTTATAACCATCTGGGGTCTCTGTTGAAGAGTTAGCTATGAGTCGATTTCAGGAAAAGTTATTGAGAAAGAACAAAGCAGTGAAGATAGTCAGGAGGATGTGTGTTGCTTGGTGACACTGATAGATCTGTTTCTTATGCTTGAGGTCATTGGTTCTCAAACTTTAATGAGCAAAAGAATCATGTGGAGAGTTTATTAAAATCCAGATTACTTAGTCCCACGTATCAGGGATGTTGATTGAGTAGATCTCAGGGGTAGAACACGAGAATCTGCATTTCTACAAAATGCAGATGATGCTGGTCCGAAGACCACTTTGAGTAGTACTGCTCTAAAGCAGCTGTACCTGCTCACACTCCTTAGTGAAGTCCAGGTGATGGAGATAATCTCAGATGGTGCTGATAGAAATATCCACTGATATAAACTCTCTCTAATCAAATTCTGAAAAGTGTGTTTTGACCGAAAGTTCCATTTTGGGGAAATAGATCTTAAGGGAGTAATTAAGAATATGAGTAAAAATTTTGGTATTATGTGCCAGGCTTTTTTTTTTTTTTTTTTTTTTTTAGAAGTCCAGTAACTCCTTGTAGAATGAGTTGAGGTATAGAATGCTTGTTGCTGAAGTGTTTATAATGGGGAAAAATTGGATGCAATCTAAATGTACAAACATCAGAAAGGATTGATTGATGACCTTAACATACCTACTCTCAATTGGAAACCAGGTTATTTTATAATTTTTAATAAACATATATTTTTTATCCCCAGGGATACAGGTCTGTGAATCGCCAGGTTTACACACTTCACAGCACTCACATACCCTCCCCAATGTCTATAACCCCATCCCCCTTCTCCCAACCCCCCTCCCCCCAGCAACCCTCAGTTTGTTTTGTGAGATTATGAGTCACTTATGGTTTGTCTCCCTCCCAATCCCATCTTGTTTCATTTATTCTTCTCCTACCCCTTTAACCCCCCATGTTGCATCTCCACTTCCTCATATCAGGGAGATCATATGATAGTTGTCTTTCTCCGCTTGACTTATTTTGCTAAGCATGATACCCTCTAATTCCATCCACATCGTCGCAAATGGCAAGATTTCATTTCTTTTGATGGCTGCATAGTATTCCATTGTGTATATATATACCACATCTTCTTTATCCACTCATCTGTTGATGGACATCTAGGTTCTTTCCATAGTTTGGCTATTGTAGACATTGCTGCTATAAACATTCGGGTGCATGTGCCCCTTCGGATCACTACGGAAAACCAGGTTATTTTAAAAATTTAGAAAGGATGGCGACAATACAGCAATATGTGAAAACAATTAGCATGACTTCATTTTGTTACATATTTTCAAAAACAATAGTGATGAGATATCAGTTAATTCTTACTGTGATGAATGATGTTTTCTGTTTTTAGTTCATGATAAACATATATCAATTGCATCACAAAATAAAACTTGTGTAAAATCAGCCTAAAAGGGTAACTGTTTAGGAGTTCAGTTCTCTGATTCAGGACTTTTTTCCTGGATCTGCCATCTTGGAGGAAGTAGGAATTTTTAGGTTGGGGAGAGGAATGATCTTTGCCTTTGAAGGGGGCAAACCCAGTTGCAAACCCAGTTAATGGAAACCAAATGTGTTTGAACCTCAGCTTTCCGGCTGGGTTGCTCTTTATCTTGGAGCCCACCCTTAACTCTGGCATGAGCTGTCCTTTCCTGTGGGGCTGATGTGCAAGGCTGGTTTTTAGTGGAGGTAAGCACCCTAGGGATGTAAACATTAACTGGATTGGGCATTATTTTGAAGTCACCTTGGGCAAATTGTATACATCTCCTTTGAAACTTTTAAATTAGTTGGTCAATATTAACCAGCAATGATTGTTAGATCAACATTTCAGGGGACGTGATTGACTGCTGTTTGACAATTTAAAAAGTAATAAGAACACTGGTATCTGCTTTCTGCATGAAAAGAAATGCTACCACTAATAATCTCTATAGAAGATATGATGTTATCAGCATGAAACTTTACTCATCTGGACTGTTAAAATGAATGACATTGCCTCTGCTTGGATAAATTGTGGGTTAATACCTCTTTCCATTTTGTAAGTATTTTCATGGAATAGGTATTGACTTTCTAATCACTCACTAAAAATGTAATAATATAGGAACTAGTTAAGAAAAGATATTACTAGAGGGGAAGAGGCGATTCAATAGATGGGAAACAGAATTTAGAGATGGGCATGTGGAACCTGGCAATAATCTGTGTGACTGTTGACAAATTGCTTCAGGGAGATGCCTTCATTTCTAAATGTTTGCCTTGTGTGGATTTTGAAGTTGGACACTTAAGTTAGTGTTATGTTCATCAGCTGTGTAACCTGGGGGGGGGGTAGGGAAGGGAGGAAATCCTCCATCTTTTTGATTGAGTTGTGTTGTTGCAAAAAGGACAACCTAGATCCTCACATTAAATAGGTCCTCCTCAGTACAAGCATGCTTGTTTGTGGTAATGGTGCTGAGGGCTAATACTGAATCCCAGCAATCTTCCACCTATGCACCGATTTGACCTTACTGGCTTAGCCAGAGAGTAAAAATGCATTTATACTCATTAGTTTCATTACGAGAGTGATGACATAAAAATCTATTGGAAAAGAGTTAAAAAGAAAAGGCCCTGTAATCCCACCACTTCAACACAGTCATTGATGGATATTTTTTATAGGGAAGGTCAGCTGGGTTAGAAAAATGAAAACTTTGAGTTTCAGGTTCGAGGTTGGATAAGAAGGTTCTTAATTTCTCTGACCCTAAATCCCTTGATTCCCAGGACATAGAAAGAGATACCACTGGGGATAAAAATACATGTTTATAAAAAATAAAAATTTATATTAAAAAAAAAGAGATATCCTCTTTTCAATGTAGTTTTGAGGTTTAACTGAAAAAAAGTAAAATAAAATACTGTGTAAGATATTTAGCCTCAGCACTAATTTTTATGGGAAAACATTAGAGATACAATAACTTCATTCATTCAACAATTCAGCAAATGTTTAATGACTTATATATATTTGGAACTATGTACTGGGAGATACAGTGGTAACCAATAGCAGTAAAAAACGCAATCTCTGTCCTGGTAGACATTGCAGGCTGATTCAGAAGACACACTTAAAACAAGTAATCACATATATAAATACAGAGTTCCAAATTGTCATAGAGTTGCACAAGGACAAGTAGAGAGTTCTAAAAGGCAGCATCACTGGGAGCCCAATTTCACTGGGGAGCCATCACTATCTTTTGAGGGATGCTTGCAATGGTGGATGGGTAGAAATCAATCAGTTTAAGGGGCAGGATGGGTGGGGCTTGCGGAGTACGGGAGTGAGGAGTCCAAAGTGAGAACCAACTTGGTCTTATTTGAGAATATGAAAGAATAACTTTGTAGTTAGAGCACATGGAGGGAGAGGGAACATGGTACAAGATGAAGCTGAGGAAGTCCGCTGGGCCACACAAGGAGGGATTTGCTGCTTATGGCAAACTATTTGGATTATCCAAAGTATAAAAGGGGACACTGAAGAGTTTGGAGTGGGCAAGTAGTCTAATCTCTCCCTGCTGTGTAGAGATTGGGTTAAAGCAAAGGGTGGTAGGAAATGGAGAAGGAGGGAGGACAAACAGAGGCCACTGGAGTGATCTAGAAAAAAAGACGATGATGTCTTAACTTAGCATAAGGCCTATAAAGGGTTGAACAGTGGGTGATTTGAGTATTTTCGAAGTCAACTTCATAGGACTTGTGAAAAACGACTCAGGAGGGTTAAGGAAACGGGTCTGAAATGGCTCTCAGATTTCTCATTTAAGAAGCTTGACAGAGGGCATTCCCTGTCCCTGAGAGAGGGGAGACAGAGGGGAGAACTTAGGTTTGAAACAGGATGATTTTGAGATAGGTACCTGGGAGACATTCAAATGAAGATAGCAAGTAGGCCACTGAATATACATATTTGGCAATTGCATCAGGCTCATTTCTTTTGATGATGATAAGAACCAAGGTAGAAAACTACTTTAGTAGTTGTTAGCACTTGACTATCTCTGAGGCATCTAAGAGGTAATAGGCAATTTCTGTCTTACCTTACTTAGCCTTGTTATGTAGTGAACTGTTGTTCTGGTCTAGCCAGCTATCTCTATCATCATCTTTATTACCTTTTATGGACTGTCTACTGAATTTAGTTTTCTGCTATCCATCCATCCATCTATCCATCCATTTCCCCGAAATAGACTATGCCCAAGATCAGAAGTGCGCATATGAGGGGCGCCTGGGTGGCTCAGTGGGTTAAGCCGCTGCCTTCGGCTCAGGTCATGATCTCAGAGTCCTGGGATCGAGTCCCGCATCGGGCTCTCTGCTCAGCGGAGAGCCTGCTTCCCTCTCTCTCTCTCTGCCTGCCTCTCCATCTACTTGTGATTTCTCTCTGTCAAATAAATAAATAAAATCTTTAAAAAAAAAAAAAAAAAAAAAAAACAAATGGAGTTAGAAGTGCGCATATGAGATCATTAAATCTATTCATTGTATAGATGAGAAAATTGAGGTCCAGTGGAGAGAAATTTCTAGTCCAGAGGCACTCGCTGCTGGTTAAAATTCCACTTCTGCTTGTTACATCTACCCTAGTTCCCGAACCAGTATTTTTCATCACTATGGCTCTTTGGACAATGGCCCTGCCAGAAGGTGAGAGAGAATACTGCCAGGCCTCACTAGGTAGAGTGTGCACCTCTTTCCAGCATTTCTCCCCCATGGTGTTTAAATGTGTTGGGCTCCCCTTTGAAGTCCTGCAGAGTGAAAGCACCAGCAGGCGGTCTCTTCCAAGGAATCTGCAGTCAGTCTGCTAACAGGCAGCTTGTCTCCCCTGCTGCTGGGACAGGACAGAGAACGGGTTTATAGCAGGGGACAAGATAATGATCAAAGGAAAACTTAGACTGATGGTTTCAGAAAATCTTGTGTGATTGATTTAGAGGTGGAGATGGAGGGACCTGCTGGCCTCTGAAGGTTGCAGATTTGGAACCTGCCAGGAGTTAACTCTTTGGGAACTGCTGTACTTCACACCCTCAAAACAGACAGAATGAGGCATCAGCAGGGTGGCATCAACCAGCTCTGCCTGTCCCACTTCACCCCAAAACTTCAATGATGGAGTGAAATTTAAAAAAAAAAAAAAAAAAAAAAAAGAGAGGAAAGGCAAAGAGGATAAATCCACTGTTTATTTCTATTCTAAATACATTAACCCAGGAGTCAAACTGATCCTAATAAGCTCAATGGTTATGTTTCTTGGCTGATCACTGTAGTGCATATTTCTTAAGAGCTGGCCAAATGCTAGGCACCACTGGGATACTAGAGGTTCACAAGTAAGAAGATGGTTTTCTCTGTGTTGTGGCTCTTGGCTCCACATTCGGTCCTATTATCCCTCCATTCTTGCTATCGCTAGTCTCCCTGTGACCACAGGCCCTGGTTTCCCTTGCCAAGAAGGTCCTGTTGCCCCCTGGTCTGCCGTTTGAACATCTTTATCTTCCAAGTCTCATCTCAAGGGAAGAGTCCTCGGGTTTCAGAGTACGACTTCTGGGGGGTGAGGTCTGACACTGTGGAAGCCACTTGGAGACATCCCCTTGGAAAGTTACAAGAGCTATCCAGCGTTCCACTTAGGTCATAATCTCAGGGTCCTGGGATCGAGTCCCGCATCGGGCTCTCTGCTCAGCAGGGAGCCTGCTTCCTCCTCTCTCTCTCTGCCTGCCTCTCTACCTACTTGTGATCTCTTTCTATCAAATAAATAAATAAAATCTTTAAAAAAAAAAAAAAAGAAAAGAAACTGCTGCTCATTGACTCAGGAGAAGTGGTGGTCCACGGCGGGAGGTGGAGAGGGGTGGGAACCGATGTGTGAGCTGGAAGAAGGCATGGCACCAACAGAACGTAGCCCCATTGTGACCAGCCTCGTGACTGTGGGGCAAGCTGCTCATCTCTATCATGCTTAGTTTCTTCCTCTGTACAGTGGGAAGAAAGCTGCCTCCTCTCCAGATTGCTAGGATAATAGAAATAGGTGATGATTATGAAGCAGAGAGCACCCAGTGGATGCCCCACTCGGCACACCTCTGTCAGTTTTGGTTTTCTGGAAAGCAGCTGCCCAGACAGAATTAAATGGGCAAGAGGCTTGTTGGGGAAAATGCTGGTGCAGGACCAAAAGGAAAGTGAGTCGGGGAAGGGGAGAGAGGCTCCTCCCATGGGGTGGGCCTGGCCTCTGGGAAACAGAGGAGAAGTAGGAGGAGGCAGGAAGAACCTGAGACCCCTCTCCAGCACTGAGGAAGTCTCAGCCAATGTAAAGAAGCCAGAGCCTCCTGCACTGAGGGGTGAAATGGCCTGGTCCTAGTCTCCCTGATGTGCTCAGTCATCAGCTGGGAGCTGCCCTGAGAAGGAGGCCCTGGGACCTCAGCCTGAGCATCTGCTGCATCCCCACGACTGGCACTGGAGGCTTCCTGAGCTCCTTCCCGCGGGTTCTCTGTGGAGGGACATCTGAGCAGCAAACCGCCACAGCAGCCACACACCCCTCTTTCTTCTTCCCTTGTCTGTGCAATTGGGCTGAGCATTTCTATCATTTATTATGTGAATGTGCCAGGACTGACACAACCAGATACCACAGATTCAGGGGATCAAACAACAGAAGTTAACCTTCTCACAGTTCTGGAGTCTGCTGGCAGAGTTGGTATCTCCTGAGTGCTCTCTCCATGGCTTGTAGATGGCTGTCTCCTCCCCGTGTCCTCATGTGGTCTTTGCTGTGTGTGTGCACCACTGGTGTCTCTGCTTATAGGGACCCAGTCATCTTGGAGTAGGGCTCCTCCTTAGGACCTCATTTAATTTTAATTTCCTCCACAAAGGCCCTGTCTCAGTAGAGTTGTCTTGGGAGTTAGGCCTCCAAAATATGAAATTTGGAGGACACAATTCCGTTCATAATATTCCTGTACTTCTCCCTTTTTTTCCTTCTATCTCTCTCCCTCTTCTTTTCCCTCTCTTCAGTCAGTTAATGTGTTTTCCCTCTCTTCTTCCATCTCTCTCTCTCCTGCTCTCCTTCCCTATCTCATTCTTCAAGAGCCTATCATATTCTACCCAATGTGCTAGGGATGGAGAGATAAAGATGCAGTTCTCTTCCTCTGAAGATGACCACTTACCAGGAAGAGTTAGTTGGGACTGCCAGGTGGTATGATGAGAGTGAGCTTGCTGGTTTGAAAAAACACAAAGGAGAAATCTCCGACCCAAACACGGCTTGCTGGGTGTGATCCAATAACGCTTCCTGGAGGAGGTGGCATCCAAATGTTAAAGAATGGGTAGAATTTATTCTGGCAAAAGATGATGCACAAATACAAAGGGTCCTATGAGGTTATAATCCGTTCAGCCAAGCATTGTCAGTCCAGCATGCCTGGGGCATAGGGCAAGTGCTGGGGAAGTGTGGGAGCCAAGAGTAGAGGGGAATCTGGTACCGGTGCTGGCACTGAGGGAGGGAAGATCACACAAATTCTGATGCCCAGCTTGGAGCTTAAGTTTATCCTGAAAGCTGTGACAATGTCTCCTTCCCTCCTTCCTTCCTTCCTTCTGGTGGTTAAATACATTAACAAACCAGCTCCCCAACATTTCAAGGTATCTGGACTCGATCTAAGGTTCACAGTGTTTTTTTCTCCCGTCTTTGCGTTTACATGGAAGGGCGCCTTTCCCTTCCCTCCTGCACCTTCCTTGCCTCCACCTGCCCACTGCGAAGCAGAACCTGCAGCTCACGGAGGTGCAGCTGTCCCTGTGCTATAATCAGTGACATGCCACCATCGGTCCTGTTATTAGTGTAGCTGCTGTGCACATCAAGCAAATGCCTTCCTCTTAGGAGCAGCATGTGAAACGGCCCAGAAACATCATATTGAGACCTGGAAGATGTAATTTAAATTTTCTGTGGCTGTGGAGACACCCCCGACACGGTGATTACATATGTCGACCAAGGGCAATGCAGCAGGATGCCCTGTAATTGGAGGTCCCAGACTGTGGACCGGAGTTGGGGTGACGACCTGGTGAAAGGGGCATGCACTGCCGGAGAGTGCTCCTGTGTGGCAGGTGTGCTGCACACGTCCTCGGGGTTATGCATATCCGACACAGAACTGGAGAGCAAGCCCTGAGTCCAGAGACCTTGTTGTTGCCGAGGAGGAAGATCAGGCTGGGGAGAAGGGCTCGTGTAAGATTTTTTGTCACACAGCTAGCTCGTGGCAGAGTCAGAACTAGGATTCAGGATACTGAAATGAGAGTCCAGACCCTACTCGCTTGTTCATGAAGCCTGTTTTCAATGCTTACAAAGTTCCAGGCTCTGTAAAAGGGAACTGGGACACACAGGGAATAAGGACAAGGAATCTTCCAGCCGAGAATTTACAGTCTGATTACATCCCAGAAGCATCCTGGTATTTAACCGAAAATACCAAGGCCTGGCCCTAACCCCAGAAATTTTGACCTCATGGGACCTTGGAGGGACACAGTTATCAGCATTTTCTAAAGCTCTCCATGACGTAGAACTGTTGGTCCAGGGTCACACTGTCCAGCGTGTGGCTACTGAGCACACACAATGTGCTATGAGACTGAGTACAAGCAAAAGAATTAAAAATATCTCCAGAATAACTTATGTTGATGCTATATTGCAATGATAATACTTTGGATATGTTGGGTTCAAGAAAATATATCATTAAAAACTGGTTTCACCTGTTTCTTTTTACTGTTTTAAAAATATGGCTGCTAGGGGAGCCTGGGTGGTACAGTCAATCCAGTGCCCGACTCTTGGTTTCAGCTCAGGTCATGATCTCAGGGTGGTGGGATCGAGTCCCCCATTGGGATCTGTTCTCAACTCACAGTCTGCTTGAGACTCTCTTTCCCTCTGCCCCTCCCTGCCACCACCCCTAAAATAAATAAATCTTTTCCAAAAATGTGGCTGCTAGAAAGTTGGAAATACATATGTGGCTCATATTATGATTCCATTGGCAAGCCCTGGTCTAGAGACATTAACATTTTTCTTTAGTAACTGTACAATGTCTCTCTCTGGTTCCTGCACACAAGGACATACAGTAGTATAAATAGAGGGGCCTCTGATCATATCTTGGTCAGAAGTAGAAAGAAACTTTGCCCTCGAGTCACACTGCCTGAGTTCTAATCTCAGCTTCAGTGATTATTTTTGTTGAATGATCTTGGAAAAGTCAACTCTCTGTGCCTTTATTTCTACATCTGTAAAATGAGGAGAATGGGGCTATTTAAGTTTTCATTGAAATAATATTAGCTATGATTATTACTCTCTCTCTGGGTCTTTTCTTTTGAAATTTGTTTCTCAAACCTCATTCTGTGACCATCTGACACTGAAATGAAACCTTTGTTACTTGCAGAATGAATAAATGCTTCTAGCTAATTGCAGTCTGCAAGCATCAATTTAATTTCATACTATGTTACATTGTCATAACAAAAAATGTAGCCCCTTCTGGGGCACCTGGGTGGTTCAGTCGGTTAAGCGTCTTGATTTTGGCTCAGGTCAAGATCTCAGGATTCAGATGGAGCCCTATGTCAGGCTCCATGCTCAGTGTGGAGTCTGCTTGAGGATTTTCTTTCTCTCTCTCTCCTTCTTCCCCTCCCCCTGCTTGTACTCTCTCTCTCTTTGTAAAGTAAATAGACAAATATTCTTAAAAAAATGTAGCCTTTTCGCCTTCTCACTATCTTTTTGTTAACTTCCAAGGAAAAGAAAAGTTAGGTGAAAATAAGGTGAGTCAATGTCCCCCGTTCCCTCCTCCCAGTTCCTTTACCAGCTTCACATGGCACTTTGAGCTGGGGGGCTTAACAGTGGAAGCCAAGTTAAAATATTCAGGCAGTTTTCTTTCTGAATAAGTTTCATTGAGACTTAGGAGTTTATCTTTGGTGGTAGGGATGTCTGGATGAGGACTAAACACAGGGCTGACTAGATAAATATTTGTCCAACCTGTGGGGACATTTCTTCCATCTTCAGGCTGTTGGGCTCAAAGTAGAGATAGTCCTGTCCCTTTAGGATTCTGTACTGCATGCTTTGCTTCACATTAATGGAAGTCTTGACATAGTCCTGTCCTGCGAATATCCCAGTTCCTTCAGAAGATCAAAGCATAGCAAACATTTTTGGGGGTGCAGTAGGAATGAAAACGAGTTATTATTTCATCAGAATCTTCAGAAGTTCTGGTCTGGGACTCATCCTGGGATGAAGGGGATAGACAGCCACATACCCAGGGAATGAGTTTGGAGAGAATTTTCTTGGAGTGGTTTCACTAGTAGAGAGCACATTCTGTATCATGAATGTTTTCAGCATATTCAGAGCTAGCTAGTGCCTGACACCTGAAAACAAGTAATGCATATTTGAGAATCAGGGAACCACTGAGGAAAGTCTTGTGGTCACCCACTGACTGGGCAACAGCCAGAGGAATCCAAAAGAGACACCTCTGAGACTAGAGTCTTGCACTAAACATGTGGACATAGGAAAAGCTACCTACCTCTCTCAGCCTCCTTTTCCTTATCTGTAAAATGGGAGCAATCACCTCAGTTTATAGGGTTGTGAAAAAGGTTAGATGAAAGGATGGGCATAAAAGTGTCCAGTGAAAAGGCTAAAGTGAAGACAAAAGGGTGCTGATAATTCTGAACAGACAGAGGTTAATGTGATGGGGAGCCACCAGAGATCCTGGCAGGGGAGCTGTGTTAAACACAATGGATTTATTAGGTTTTTGATGATTTTAAAATTTTTATCTTATCACAATAGTAATACTTGCTTATTGCAAAAAAATATGGGGGGGGGGACATAAAAAAATTAAAATAATTTTCGATCTTATCTTAACCTACCACACAGAATGAACAGTCTGTTAACATTTTTGGGAACTCTTCATCACATAAAACTTAATTTGGTGAAATAAAAGAGGAAGAGAATTCCAGTCATTTATTTGAACACAGAGGCACGGCTTGAGCGAGGAGGACGTCTGGGTTGGGGTGGGGAAATGTAGCAGAAGGCGAGGCAGGAGACAAATCAGATGGATTTTGTATGCAAAAGCACTAATGAGCTTCCCTTTTTACTTTCTTTTTTTAAGGTAAGTCATAAGCCCTTAACTTTCTTTTCTTTTTAATATTTATTTATTTATTTATTTATTTATTTATTTATTTATTTATTTATTTATTTCAGAGACAGAGAGAGCCCATGCAAGTAGGGGAAAGGCTGAAGGGAGGGAATCTTCAAGCAGAACTCCCCATTGAACACAGACCCCAACTTGAGGCTCGGTCTCATGGCCCTGAGATTATGACCTGAGCCAAAATCATGATTCGGACACTTAACTGACTGAGCCACCCAGGAACCTCATTAAACCTTAACATTCTCTTCCTCCTCTTCCTGCTCCCGTACCTTTCGATTTTCATCAACTCTTTCAAATACGTTGGCATGATTTCCCATGGGAAATGTATACTCTTGCCTAACCAAGAGATCAGAGGGCAGTAGGGCTCTTCTCTGGCAGAGCTGCTGTGCCACAGTGGGTAGTCATGTAACATGAATCATGTGCCTGGGCTGGGTTCCCATGTGGTCTTCCCATTGGGTTATTAATGATTGGAACATGGTGGAACCTTCAGGCCCTCAACACTGCTGTACATATAAACCATCTAGAGGGCAATTTCCGGGTTTTGGCTTCCTAGCCCAGGTGTCCTCCACCTCTTCTTCAGCCTTTATAATGAGCTCTGTCCTTTGTGGCATGTGGCTGAGAAGTCAATGGATTTAGATTCTTTCCTGATTCCAAAGGTGAGATGAGGTAATGGAACAGCAGAGAAAGTGTGTGAGTGTGTGTGTGTATGTGTGTGTGTGTGTGTGTGAAAAAGAAAGAGAAGGAAACTGAGCAAAGAAGCATGAAAGATAAAGAAAGGAAGAGAGAGCAAAAGAAATAGAAAATTGAAGGCATGTTGAAGAACAGACAGGGAAGACAGAAGAGAGAGAGGAGGAGGAAGGGAGACAGAAAAGGATGCTTGAGTGACAGAGACAGAGTGAGTGCAGGGAGACAGAGACAGTCATTACCACTTAATGATTAATACAGGATTTAAATGAAATATTCATGAAAGAAAATTAGAGCTATAGACAAATCCAAAGGCCACCCCCCTTGATCCCACCTCCCCCTTCCTATGTGTGTTCTCTCCTGGAGATTCATGCTTTCTGCTGTTTTTGCACAGAAACAATGGATGGCTGTAACTGGGAGGGAAATCTTGGTTCTTTGATGGCATTTGGCTCTGTTAAAAACGTGTCTGCTCATCTGTGTGGGCAGTACCTGAGATTCTGTGAGGGTATGGCCCTTTAGAGAAGCCTCTCGGCAACTTGCAGGTGATGCAAACTGCTTTCCATTCCTCTGAGCTCCATCTGTGGTCAAGCTCCAAGGGTTCCCTGAGTCAAGGTCATCCTCTCCTGCAAGAGATAGCTGGAAACATCCTTGAGGGTAGTGGTAGTACACCTCCCTGCAGAGCCCTGTGCTGGTAAGTAACAGAAACTCAATAAATCCATGTACACTGCAATTAGCCCTCTCCCCAGCCCAGTAAATAAGAAAATCACATGATCTCTTCGAGCTTCCATGTTCTCATCTCTGTGCATACAAATACCTGTTCTACTGATGGCCTTACCCATAGATATCATCAGAGAGGAGGTTAGAGTTCTCTCCTAGAGCTTGGTACAAGATGGAAGGCTTGATGATTTCCCCTTCACTTTCTCCTTCCCTCCCTTGTTTCTCATCAGCAGGGAATGAAACTCAGACCCCTACGGAGTCTTGTTTGATTAGACGCCATACCAAAGCCAGTGGTTGGGACCTGGGGTTCTTCTCTGCTCCCACCTCAGAGCCGGGGATGCACCAGAAAGCTTTTGCCTTGAGGAAGTGGTGTAGATGCTCTGTTTTTTCAACCCCCCCATACTTACGTTACTTGCTTGGGGAACTTACTGTTTCCATGCTAAGTTATGTATGGGTTAAATTTCTTCTTTTGCCTGCTGGTTCCCCCCCCCCCCCCCAAGTACTGTATTTCCTCAGCTCTAGAGGAGCTGGGAGGTCAATCCTTTGATTATAAAAATAACTTGAGCTGTCAATTTCCTATTATAATGTTGTATCAGATGGTCTCCTTTCCTTCTGACTTTCCTTATTTAGTCTTGGGATGTCAGTTTCTTCATTTAAGATGGAGATGGTAATGTTTATTTCCATGGGGCCATGTGAGGCTCAAGGAGGGCTTTCTAAAGTGTTGAACCTATTCAGGTAGGTGACAGTGTGTGTGCAATCTTGCCTCTGTTGAAAGCTCTGGGAAGATAGGAAGCCCGTTCATCCTTTCCAATACCACAGAACCAGTGCCCTTGCAAAATGCCAGGTGCATACAAGGTGCTCAGTAAATGTTTCCTGAACAAACGATTGACCTCAGATCTTCAGAGGTTAACTTTATTGTATTCTACCTATTTTAATCACCATTTAGAAATATTTTATTAGCGTTCATGGCTGCCAACATCCGTGCTATACCCACATCCCCTCCACCCACAATCCCCAGCCCCTATCCTGCACTCTGGGGTAGAATTGATGGATAGCTCAGTAGTCCAGAGCATACATTGGGCCAGCCAATGACATGGATTTCAAGAGGCAAACACAAGGAAACTGGATCACTGCAGGCTGATTCAGAAGAGATGAAATTCCTGTGCTGGCCTCAGAAATAGTTTTTGTTGTTGTTGTTAATTACATATAATGTATTATTTGTTTTATACAGGTTTGTGATACATTAGTCTTACACAGTCACAGCACTCACCAAAGCACATACCCTCCCCAATGTCCATCACCTGGCTACCCCATCCCTCCCATCCACCTCCCCACCAGCAACCCTCAGTTTGTTTCCTGAAATTAAGAGCCTCTTATGTTTTATCTCCCTATCTGGCTTTATCTTGTTTCATTTTTCCCTCCCTTCCTGTATGATCCTCTGTCTTGTTTCTCAACTTCCTCATACCAGTGAGATCATATGAAAATTATCTTTCTTTGATTGACTTATTTTGCTTAGCAGCATACCCTCTACTCCCATCCACGTCATTGCAAATGGCAAGATTTTGTTTTTTTGATGGCTGCATAGTATTCCATTGTATATATGTACCAAACCTCCTTTTCCATTCATCTGTGTGGACGTTGCTGCTATAAACTTTGGGGTCCCCATGCCCCTTCAGATCACTACATTTATACCTTTAGGGTAAATATCTAGTCGTGTGATTCCTGGGTCATGGGGTAACTCTATTTTCAACTTTTTGAGGAATCTCCATACTATTTTCCAGAGTGGCTGCACCAGCTTGCATTGTTACCAACAGTGTGGGGGGGGGTGGTTAGGAATAGGGGAGTTTTTTTCTAGCTTCAGGGAACACAAAATAAGAATGAGTCCCAAACAACACAGTGGTCTAAACGTAGCAACTGTATCTACCAATATGATGGCTGGCCATAGTTTCACCTTTCTGCGCACAATCTCAGGTGATTCAATGTTGGGCTCATTTTACAAATAGAGGAGTTGTAGACATTTCCCATATTGTTAAGCAGGACATATATTTCTGTTTAAGACAGCAGACCAGGCCTGATTCCCTGTGGTTATTCAGTAGAGCTGACGGATTAGATGAGGACATGCAGGAGATATCTTACATCTTCTTTTCTCTGTAGCCCTTAATACTCTCTAATATGCTACCCGTGTTCCTAATTTATCTTGTGTATTGCATGTCCCCCCCCTCCCCAATTCTGTAAGCTCCATGAGAGCGAGGTTTTATCTTTTTATTTTTTCAGGTTTTTTTTTTTTTTTTTCCCCAGCTATACACCCAGACTCAGAGCACTGCCTGGTACATATTAGGCATGCACTAATTATTATTTGTTTATTTACTTAACTAATTTCCTACATAAGCAGTGCTTATTCCTTTACATAACATAAAACCAAAACACAAATATTTAAATGCATCTTTTCTTTCCTGATGGAAATGCCTTAGAATATATTACTCGATCCCCTGACTTCCTAAATAGAGCTGAGATAATGATAGGTGACGTTTTTAGCATTTTAGTTAGTTACATGTGCTTTATTTGATTGACGCATTTAATCCTTATGATATGGTTTTCCTGTAGATGAGGGAAATGAAGCACAGAGAGGGCAAGTAATTTACTTAAAAATCACACAGTGATTAAATTACAGACCCAGCATTTGAACCCAGACAGTCATGGTCTGAGAGCCAGAGGGCTTAAATATCACACTATATATTCTGTCTGGATATGAATTAGGTGGTCTGCGGAGAGTCAGTGTCTCCACTCTGAAGGCCAAATCTCCTATCACAGTGAGTCCCTGAAGGTATCCTTATTTGGGAGTGCCTTCTTGCCACACAGACCACAGAATAAAATCTAGATTTCTAATGTTCCTTCTCCTTCATCGTTAGCTGTTACTAGGTGATGTTGTCAGGAATTTTCTGAAAAGTCCTGCTGTGATGATGCTTCTGCTATATCCTAGAGGAGACCAGATGGGGAGGATCTTGTTTCATGCCCCAAGGGGATTAACTTCCTAAATCCTACTAGCAAACTTCTGGAGAACTCCAGAAATAGAAAACCCAACATCTTTTGAAGTACAACCTCTCTGCGGAATGTCCTCTCCATAGCCTTTGGGGACAGAGGTGTCCTGGCATTGGGAGAAAAGAAACCCACCGAGCATGATGTCTTGTTGTAGCCCTTTGTCCTGCAGCCATAACTGTGTTGGTGCATACTTGGTTAATATTCAGTGTGTGTGTGTGTGTGCCTTTGCATCATAACCATCATTGTTTTTCTATTCTTTGTGTTTTTCAAAAGGGAAGTGATTGCTCAAAGCAGATCAATGTGACACATGCATCTTATTTATGAGGCACAAAGCCCTCCCCTCGCCCTTGGTGAACTAGAAGAGAATTTTCTTCTGGGAGCTAGGTCAGGTCCCAAGAATGCCATGGGTATGAGTTGTTCTGTGCTGTAGCAATAATATAGGCACCAAAGTACTTGGTATTATTTATTGGTATGAATTAAAGGGAATAACAAGAATGAGCTCTGTGACAGCCAAAAAGAATTTGTTCTTCCACCTGAGTTTGTGACGGCAGGTGACAGAAGCCTGTTAATAGGCTATACAAGTTTATGGGAACCAGTTCACTGTCTTGACCTCATTCAAGTCCATTCTTCAACCAATAAACAATTACACTGATATTTATTAAGACGTAGGTCAAAACAGATATATGTCCCTATGCTAAGCTTATTTTTTTCCTCATTAGAAACAAATATTGACATGTATGGCAAAAAATTCAGTGATCACCCATATCTTCATTAGTCAGAATCAAAGATCCATCCTATAGGTAACATGTTGAACACATTTCATCCTGGGTATAGTACTAAGTGCTTTATCGGATTGACTCATTTAACCCTCTCAGTGCAAATGTAAAGCATGGATATAAAGAATGCAGAAAGCATTTAAAACAAACTTCTTCCTTGCTCAATATCAGAGAAGCCAGCTTTGAGGAAATCTATAAGTATTCTGTCTGACTAGGAGTCTTGCTACTGATTTCCACTTTGAAGTCTTCAGTTCATCAAATACTGCCTCCCCCATGAAGTCCTTCTGATTCATTCCCAAACATACAAATGTTTCCTCTTCATTAACATCTTAAAGTCTCCCGGCTATACTTTTCAGTGGCACTGATGGCACTGATCCTATTCTGCCAGATACTGTGGTTCTCTGAGGAGATAGGGTGTGTTACAAGCAAGGGATTTGGAGTCAAGAGGCATCTGTTTGACTTTTCCCGGGGTCCCTGGGTAAGTGCTACTAATCACAGTATTATGTTCCTCAGGGACCTTATGATACCTAATGAAAAAACCACATAGATAGAACTTTCTTAACTGAAAGCGGAGGTTACAGCGTTTATTACTATCACTGGTGTGTAAACCCATCAAAAGGAATGCTGGGCTGAACCATCTTTGTGTGTTCTCTACCTTGAGCATTGCCTGGGAACTAGCAGAGGTCCTAGATGCATTATCAAAGGAATAGTTTTAGTAGACAACCACTGTCTTCTTAACAGCCAATCACATGAAACATCTCAAGAGCACCTTCCCCCAGATGCAGAAGCAGGCTGGGCGGACCCTTAGCTTGGGCTGGATTCTTTAAGGCCAATGAGGCATCATGTATCCTTTAGCTAGCCGAGAGGTGACAAGGCTGCTAGAGATGCTTTGTCAGGAAAGGGGAAACTACTCTTTTAAAAAGTCACCTTAATGTGACCAAATCCTTCATAATGAGGTCAGAAGACAAAGTCAGAGATGCAAGAGGTATGCTCTCCACGGGTCAGAATGACAACCCTTCAAGTTTGATTCCCAAATGCAGACGTGCTTGGCTGTTCTGCACTTCTGGAAGGAAGGCTGTATTTGTGAAGTGATGGAATAATTTCCATGGCAACAGACTGTCTGGTGTCAGAAGAACAGACATGAAAGCTCCACGTGCCAAGTCTGTATTTATGTGATGCTTATCTCTCTGCCTCCTACAACCCAGAAGGGGCTTGATCTCTCAGCAGACATCCTTTACTGTCCAAATGGTGCCAAAGTGGAAATCAAGCCATTTCTATCAGACTTCCACATCTAAAGATTGAGCGTACTATTTCTGTCTTGTAGAATTTTTAGTAGCCTGAATGGAGCTGTCAGGGTCTTTTTAAACAGATATTGCTGGAATCTCAGGGGGTGGCACGGGGGTGATGAAGGAGGCAGCTAGGGCCTGGGCCTTGATCTCTAGGGAATCTGGTGTTGCCACCTGCCCAGCACCTTGCTGCAGGATGAGGGGAGGGAGGGAGGGTAGTCAGAGGATCAGGATGGACCCTGACTCCAAAAGCCTGGTCAAACAGGGTAGAACTGGGCAGGGACACTGCTCCCTGTTGCTGTAGGCATCTTTCTGCCATTGATAGCCCCTGTGAGAAGTTCTGCTCTTACCCTCAGCCCCTAATCTCTGATGCTTCCTAAGACTTTCTCACCATAATCTGTGCACCAGAGACCTCAAACCAAAGACTGCTCTTGGCTCCATTCCTGACCCCAGGCTTTTCCACAAACCACAAAGCCCTAGACTGTTGCTCCTTAGTACTTAACCCTTCCTAACTCCTTCCCGTCTGCCCAAACCACAGGCCAAGTACATCAGGAGAAGCCCAGCTACCCCTGTCTTGCTCTGTACCTCAGAGACTGGGTGTTAAGTAACATCTCCACAAGGGAAGTACTTTATTTGAGAGAGAGAGAGAGAGAGAGAGCGCACAGGAACACTGGGGAGGGGCAAAGCCATAGGGAGAAGCAGAAGCAGACTCCCTGCTGATCAGGGAGTCTGACATGGGGCTCAATCCCAGGATCCCAAGATCATGGCCAGAGCCAAAGGCAGATGATTTACTGAGCTACCAAGGAGCCCCACGAAACTACCTTCTATCACTGCAGATCAGCAAGATGTCCACAGGGAGCACATGTAGATAAGCATTTTTAGATGCTTAATAGTGATTAAAATGTTCTCAACTTAACCTGTGGTAACGGTTGTGCATATCAGTGAATGTTCAGAACTATTCAGTTGTACATCTTATATGGGCAAATTGTATGGTACATGAATCACATTTCAATAAAGCTATCTTAAAAGGTGAGTTAATAGAAAAAGTACTGTCTCCTAAAACTAGCGAGATCAAATTTTAAAAATAAATGCACTTAGATTACAACAGATTTAGAGGAAAAAATTACTGTATACATCATAGAACAGGTGGTATGTGGATATGGTAATGAACATTTAGAAAAACTGGTATGGTAGGAAAAGCTTGGGTGTCCCCTCTGGTAAATCTTTCCTGCAGTCCTTGTTAGAGTATGTGCCACTTCTAAGTGTTCTATACATCATAGACACACCCTTCATTAGCCAATTATCATACCCAATGGTTGCAATATGTTTATATTGTCCTTCTCCCTCACATAAGCTTTTGTGTCAAGCACTGAGTGGTTCATTGGTGGAATCCTTGGTACTTTGTATGACATCTGTAGGCAATGTGTAGACTAGAATCAGGGTCTCTCAACCTCAACACTACTGGCACTTGGACTGGATGGTCCTGCACATTCTAGGATGCTGAGTAACAAACCTGGTCTCTACTCATGCTAGAAGACACCAGTACCCCTCTCAGGTATGATAAAATAAAATATCTCCTAACACTGACAAATATCCCTGGGGAAAAATTACCTTCCTGTTGAGAACCACTGCTCTAAGTCAATAATTATAGAACACTAGATACATATTTATGCTTACCTTTGATGAATTGGGTACTATTCTAGGTAGTGGGGACAGAGCGGTGACCAAGATGGACAAAGCTCTTGCTCATAAGAAGTTTACATTCTACCGAGAAAGATAGAAAGCAAGTGAGCAAATTAATGAACATGCCTATTCAGATGGTGATAAACACTAAGAAGAAATTTATCAGGGTAATGGACTTGAAAGTGGTTGGTGGTCAAAGATAGTCTTTCTGCAGATGTGATATGGAAGTGAGATCTGAGTGTCAAAAGGAACCAGTCACAGGAAAGGAAAGAGACAGCCAGAAGGAAAGTCCCAAAGGAGGGAATGAGCTCGGTGAGTTTGGGGAGCAGAAAGGAGGTCAGTATGACAGAGCCCAGGGCGAGAGGTCAAGTTAGGCATTCCAGGGCAAGATGCTTGGGTTTTCTTCCAAGGGAGATGCGAAGCCACTTGGGGAGCTCAAGTTAAGTGTGGAGTAATTTGTTTTTAAAAGTTCATCTATTCAGGTTGTTGCGTGGGAATGGTCTACAGGGGTGCACAGAGAGAAGAATAACATCAGTGAGGGGACAGCAGCTGTCATCCCGGGAAGATCTGGGGGAGCCTGAACTAGGACGGCGGTAGTAGACGTGAGAGCAGTAAAAACAAATGGGAATGACTGAGGGAGGATAATCCTAGTCGGAGAAAAGATGAGTGAAAGCCTCAAGATGACACCAGAGGCAGAAAAAAGGATAGACTGAGTTTCTCTCTGATTAGGAGTCCATTGCCTTTAACTGGGCCAGAGTTATTGAGAGGAGAAACATGACTGGCTAATCAAATTAGACTCCATTCTCTTAAGATTTTCCAGTCTGTGGTTCAAGTTGGGTTTCCTTTATGGAAACACCATTGTTTCATTCCTATAAAGGGGGTTAACAGACTGTAACACCAGCTTAATTATAACCTGCTTCCTTGACCACTTTTACTGGTTTAATATTTACTCAGCTTAGCATTTATCATGGATCTCAGCATAAGGTGGGGCCATTGAAAAAAATCACCGAATACAAACCTTCAATAGTTTCAACCCTGAATTAAAAGTAGGGCAGTCTTTCACAGTATATCTTGGAGGCTGTAGGGGTGAGGGTGAGGGTGGGGTCACAGTGTGGACAGAGTCTCCAAGCCTTCTTGAGTCTCTGGTTATTGTTTCCCTTCAACTTTTATGAAATTGACAGTATTAATAATAACAATGTGATAACTACAACTGCGAACCTACTAAACACCAGGTCATTGGTATTACATTAGGTTTAATTCCCATTACAGCCTTACAGGGAGGTGTTACAGCTCTCATCTAACAGATGGGGCAATAATGACTAGGGAAAGTGAAGTAGTATCACCAAGATCACACAACCCTGGTTTTCTAGGGCTGCTGTGACAAATGGCCACAAATTCTCTTACTGCTCTGGGCACCAGAAGTCTGAAATCAAGGTGTCAGCCAGACTTGCCCCAAAGGCTCTAGGAGAGATCTTTCTTTGGCGCCTCCAGATTCAGGGGGCTCTGGGGGCTCCCTGGTTGTGGCCCTGCTTAATTCCATCCTCAGTGTCCAACTTCATATGGCTTCTCCTCTTCTCCCTGTGTCTGCCCTTTTCTCTTATTGGGATACATATCATTGAAGATAGGGTCCATCCAGACAGTCCAGGATGATCTCATCTTGAGATATCTAACTTAATGTCATCTGCAAAGACCCTTTCTCCAGATAAGTTCACATTCACAGATTCCAGGGGTTAAGACTGGACACATCTTTTGAGGGCCACCATTCAACCCACTACAGCTGATGACTTGCAAGAGGCAGAGCCTTCCTTCTGTGCTGTAGAGCCTCGAACACACTATATTTGCATCATAAAAGAAATTGGTGTGTCCAGCCTTTTCTTCCTTAGTCTTCATAACCTTGTACATTCTTACAACCTGTTTTCAGTGAATGACCAAAGAGCCAAAGGATTTTTTTTTCATCTAAAATAAACTTAGCAGCATAATACAGTAAAAGTTATAATTATAGGTTTCACAAGGATGGAAGCTTTCAAAATGGTGGCAGGTATTTAAAGAACACTCTCATGTTAAAGATGCCGGTCTTGCTAACTTTAATTACAAAGGAGGGTAAATAATGTCAAAATACCTCTTGGGAGTTTTCGGTGCAATAAAAAGTAAGCGTTAACAGCTAAACAGCAACTGACATCTGGATGGATTGATGATACAGCTTTTCTCTTTCTTTTTTTTTTTTTTTCCTGCTGTTAATTAAAAGTTAGTTGTACCAATAGAAAGTAATGCCAGATTTTTAATCCCTAACAACTTCTCAACCTTTCCCCTTATTCTTTAAATCTGAGGTCTAAAGAAAACCCACGGCAACTGAGTCACCTTCTAAGATGGTGGGGCATCCAAGCAAATCAAACATTCTTGATTCAGGAGAACATGAGGCAGTTGGTTGCATAAAGTTAGCTGAATGAGTTTGTCTGTAGATTGAGAGGTAATCTTCAATACTGTTGGCCATTTGTTGCTTGCTCTGCAGAGACCATCTCTCTCTCAGCAAAGTGAGGGGGTCTTTCTCTGGTGATTGATGAGGCTGGAATCTCCAGGCAACGGAGAACTGTCCTCCTCACCTCCATTGTGGGAATGTCAGCAACCCCAGGACTGTGTAATGTTTTAATGAGAAAGGAAGGAAGGACAGTGAGCACAACTAAGGTGAACCTAAACTCTTGAGTTGAGTGACCTTCAAACTCAATGGACTGAAATGATTCTTCATGGATATGTGTGTGTGTGTGTGTGTGTGATCATAAAACATGCAAAGAATAAGGAAGCATTTGGAAAATGTAAAAAAACTAGAAGAAATATGGCTCCTTGAGGATATTATTTCTTTGATTTTATAGTCTGCTTTTGACAATGTACCATGTTAGGATGTAGAGCAATTGGAACCATAACACACTGCTGATGTACAATGGAACAGTCATCTTAGAAGAAAGTCTTACGGGTATTCAAATAGTGAAATAGGGAGTTACCATAGGACCCAGGAATGCCACTCCTAGGTAAGCACTCCCCCAAAATGAAAACATTAAGCCCACACAAAAATTTGTTCATGAATGTTCATAAGAGCATTATTCATAATAGCCAAAAAATGGCAAAAATACAAAGGTTTGTCAAGGCAAGGTGTTCTCTACCTATCCAAGGGAATATCAGTCAGCAATAAAAGAGAAATAAAGGATCCCTGCTAAAACATGTGTGAATCTTGACAACATACTACATACAAAATGTTACATGTTGCACTATTCCATTTTTACGAACTGTTCAACACTAGAAAATCCATAGAAATAGGAAGGAAATTAGTGTTTCCAGGGCCTTAGAGTTTAGGAAACATCAGGATTATCTGCTGTGAGTAAGGTACTTTTGGGGGGTGGTGATTATAAACTCTAAAATTAATCATGGTGATATTGTACAATTCTGTGAATATACTAAAAACATGGAATTTCACATGTTAAAGTGTGAGTTGTATTGCATGTGAACTTTATCTCAGAAAAGTTGTTATAATAACTTTAAAAAAGTAACATTATAAGCCCCCCCTTTTTAAAAATTTCTTTTCAGCGTAACAGTATTCATTATTTTTGCACCACACCCAGTGCTCCATGCAATTCGTGCCCTCTCTAATACCCACCATCTGGTTCCCCCAACCTCCCACCCCCCACCTCTTCAAAACCCTCAGATTGGAAGGGGAGGTGAACCATGAGAGACTATAGTAGATGGGTGGTACCAGGTTTTTTTATTGGTGGAGAAACTGGGACTTTAAGAAGTCTAGTAAATTACCAAAGACATATAGCTAATAAATGGGAGAACACAGTTCAAACCCAATTTAAGCCCTAACCAATTCGCTTCAACAAAGGAGGAATTTGAGTTTAGGTTTTGCTGAGTGAGGAAGGGGAAAAACATACATTTCAGCATTATGTTGGCTCTGTAGCTTCTCGTACATTGGGGGTACAACATCTGTTTCTTGTGCATTGTTCTGTAAGTGGATATCTCCTGTTTAGTGAATATGTCTCTGTGCCCTGTCCCTCTGCTTCCAGTGATAGTACCCTTATTGTGCTTGGGGACTACCTCATCCCACTGACTACAGTTTTGGTGGGGCTACACTCATAGGGCTCTCTCTCCCCTGGCCAAGGATCCTGAAGGTGATGTGAGTGAGGCCAGAGTCTTGGCATGGAATTTGAATCTTGATCAGAGTAACACAAATGCTGAAAACAGATGCATCTCAGTTCCAGAACCTTCCCTGAAGAAAAGGCTGTTTGCTAATCCTTCATTCCTGGACTCAAAGGAATTGCTTTGATGCCTGGCCTGCCCCTTTTTAGTTCTTTGGGATTTTTTCCCCCTTACATTCATCTTCAATCCTTCCAATAAATTCCTTCCTTCCTTCCCTTCTTCCTGCCTGCCTGTCTTCCTCCCTTCCTTTCTATCATAAGCCAGAATCATTCTCCATTGCTTGCCATGGGGTGGCATAGCCTGGAGATGACAACCTAAGTTTTATATTAGATGAACCTCTGTTCTTATCCCACATTAACTATTTACAAAGTATGTGACATTGGACAAGTCACTTAATCTAAGTATGTTTTCTTACCTATGAAGTGGGAATAATAGGGTGTTGAAAAAGTGAGCCACTGCATGTAATTTGCTTAGCAGAGAGCCTGGACTCAATCATGCAATTTGCTTAGCAGAGTGGTCTTTCTTATAAACTCCTTAATAAATATTAACTGCTCTGATCTGTCTTGGCAAACCAGAGAGAAGTATGTTCTCCCCACTTCAAACCAGGACAAGATAGTTTTCACAACACTAAATATAGATAGATATTGGGGGGGTGGATTGCAGGAATGGAATTTTCAAAATTGAAGCCAAAGATAAACTGAAAACATATCAAAGCAGAAGAATCTGGACAATTTATTGGACCAGAGATTTTCGGCTTCAGAGCATAAAGAACTCACAAAATCGTAGGGTTCATTATCTTGATTTTGAGTATTTGAAAGATTTTTTATTCCTATTTTACAGTTGAAGTAAGTGTTGACCTTTCATTCCACAAATATTTACTGCATGCCTACTGTGAGGCTGGCATGGGTCCGGATCTTGAGATAAGGAGAAGGAAGATATGACTGGGGTATCCAGTATGGGTACTCCTGGTTAAGGGTGAGTGTTTTCCATCTGATGATTCAGTGACACAGGCTTTTTTACATCTTGTGGAATCACCATCCTCAAGGGCCTCAGAATCGTCTATCTCTAATTAGATAATGGGGGAAGGGAGATTGAAAAACATACAGCTGCTTCTTAACCTAAGATGGTTAAGGTTGCCCAAAAGCCTGGAGGTGACACTCATGGCTTGCCCTCCCAGTTGATTGTTGGGATCACATGGCTTCACCGGGATGCAGAGGCACTGAGAAATGCACAGCCCCTTCCAGCAACAGCTCTGTTGTACAAAAGGGAGCAGAAACCTGACCTCCAGTGTCCGCTCCTCTGAAGATGAGGCTCTCTAGGCTTTGGTTCTCTGTTATTCAAAGGATGGCTTTGCTTCTTCTGTGGTTTTAAAGCCTCTGAAAATTGAAGAGGTGAGAGTCTTTACTCAACTCACCAAATCCATCAGCTTATACATGGGCATGCGTGTGCACATGCACACACACACATACACAGAGTTGAAAACACAGAGAGTTCTGAATCATCATATTCTATTACTTTGGTAATTCTTTGTAACCTTCAGCTAGAACATGTCTACATACCTAATTCAATATCACATACACCGAACCTTGAAAAAAGAATATTGCATATTTGCATAGATTTGTGTATGTTGGAGAATGTGTGAAGTTGGTCATACCTAAGGAAATGTTGGCCTTATTGATCTGGAGGGAAGGGAAAAAGGTTCAGATACAGTCATTAAAATTGTAACATTTAATTGTGAGGTTAATTTTTTTCCCTCTTCTTCTCATTTTCTTTCTCTCCTCTTGTTTCTCCTCCTCTTCCCCTTTTTCATTTTCTTTGGTAGCTGAAGAGAGACCTGAATCAACTGACTTCAAGAAGATCAGCTCACACTATGTGTGAAATGTGGATTTCAAGTGTGGGTCTTTGAGTATGCAAATCAGACAGGGCTTTGTATAATGTCAAGTATTTAACAAGGAAAATAAGGGAAATTAAATCTTACTTTCAAAATGTTACTTCCAACATTCCCCTGCATTCGTCCTTTTGTGCACTGGAACTGAACATTTGTTTTTACTACTTTTTTTTTTTTTTCTGTGCTATGTGGACTTGACCTCTGTATCCTGCCAATATTTTCAACCACAGTTTGTGTAAACATTGCATTGTCCCATGTGCCAGTCCAAATCAAACTTGAACACAAAATTGTGATGGTGAGTAGTCATTTTCTTTTATGACAACTGGTTCACACAGTCATTGACCCAAAGATTGAAGATAGAGATGACAATACAGCCTCTGGGTCCCTATATCTCCGTCCCCACCTCTACCTCTCTATCTCTACTCATATATCTATATCTATATCTATTTCTATACCTTTGGCTAGAATTGCTTTAAATAATATATAATAAAATAATGCACCATAAATTGGTAAAAATCTTTGAAATCAACTTTCTTTTCCTTTTGTGGCCATGCCTACTATGTACAAGTATGCTGTAGATGTTAAGCAATTAAACAGCAATGCCTCTATCCTTCAGTGGTGGGGACTGATATGCAAAACAAAGGTACCAAACCTTAAGTGACACCGAAGATCACATTCCTCGGGCGTCACAAAGCCAAGATTTCAAAATGTGTGTTATTAATGACTGTTCTGTATTGACATTTGTGTTGAGACAGAAATGAGGAGGAGTACACGATTAACAAGGCAGAGGGATAACGAGTGTAAGTCCCTGGAGGGGTACTGCTCCGTCAGTATCACAGAACATATACATCTGATCCTGGAAGGGCTTCTGAATCCATTGCATCCATTAATAGATAGGGTGAATGAGGTGTGTCAAGGGGCAGGTCACCCACGTTGACACTAGAATTCAGAGTCCTTTTCCCCAAGGCAGTGTATGCTCCATTATTCCAGAATCAACTCATGACACCGGAGGGAAGAGGCTCTTCCAAGCTCTGGGTTTTATTTGCTAGCTCTTTGCCTTCTTCTCAATAAATCATCAGTTTGGCAGTGCCTTAAACTTTCTTTGTCCCTGCTCAGGTCTGGGTTTACTCCCTGAGATGGAATCATCTGCTCATTCTGTTTTCACTGAGTACCTGTACACCTCATATCCTGAGCGTGGGGCAGAAGATGGGTTTCTAGCATGTGGGTAACAGAGCTGGCTGTGTTGCTTACTAGATATCTGGTTATGGGAGAATCATCTAGTTTTTTTGTTTGTTTGTTTTGTTTTTCTCATCTCTAAAATGAGGTTGAGACAATTCATCTCATAGGGCTGTTATAATAATAAAATGAGTTCTGTATGGAAAGTAATTTATCCTTATTTGAGGAAGTTATAATCTAAAGGAGGAAACTGATATTACAGATATTTACAAAACTAACTAACAAGTGTTGTGTAAGAGAGAGCCCAGGGTCCTGGGAGACTGTATAAGACAGCCATTTTCCCCAGGCTGGAGGGTGTGGGGCCTTCAGGAGTCCAGGAGGATGTCTCATCTGGACCAAATCCTGGGGAGTGCATCCTGGGCCCAGAGGGAAGGCCTGCAGGAAGGAAGAGCACAACACTTTCTAGGCACAAGTAGTCCCACGTGCTGCTCCTTTAGAAGCAGAATTGGGGCGCCTGGGTGGCTCAGTGGGTTAAAGCCTCTGCCTTCGGCTCGGGTCATGATCCCGGCGTCCTGGGATCGAGCCCCACATCGGGCTCTCTGCTCAGCAGGGAGCCTGCTTCCTCCTCTCTCTCTGCTTACTTGTAATCTCTGTCTGTCAAATAAATAAATAAAATAAATAAATAAATAAATAAATAAAATAGAAGCAGAGTTATAGATGGGGCAAGGGACAGGAGTTGGATGAGCCAGGAGAAACACACAGAGGCAGATCACATGGGGCCCGTGCGTCACGCTAAGAAGTTCAGACTTGTTCTTCAAGCCAAGTCAAATTGTTTGCAAAATCACTCACAGCCACTGTTCTGTGATGGGAGCATGGGAAAGAGAATCGAGATTCAGTGAATGCTGGCTATGCCCTGTGTGCTTTATCTAAACTCTCTAACTTAATCCTCATGACATGCTTCCATAGGAAGCATTCTTACAGATGCATATATTGAGGCTCAGAAAGACCAGCTTCAAGGAGGTTCCATAACTGGTGACAGAGCTGTGATCTGTATTATTCCGTCAGACTGTGAAACTTTCTTCTGCCATGCATAATGCAGTAATTCCCCCCGCCAAAAAACATATAAAACCTGAATGAAGAGAACTGAAAAAACCCCAAACTTTGCATGTACTATGGAGGAGTCATATTCCACGGCATCCAAAAGCATTGCTAAAATTTTTGATTATGCAATGATTATTTAAAACATTAAAATTGGTTTGAATACTAAATGCAAATAGTTTTACTCTTATGTAATTTCCTGCCTCAAACCCTGATTTTTTTTTTCCCAGCTTATTTAAGGTGACATTTGGGAAGGAGAAGAGATTTATTTTAAAATGTAGGAAAATGACTGGCTAGTGGTGATTTTGCAAGAGACGGAGTATGAAACTCAGTGTGAAGCTACAGGGGTGGTTTCATAGGATTTTATAAGATTTCTTTAAATATTTGTGAGGTGAGACTTGAGTCCAGGACTATTCCTCCTCTTGACAAGGGAGCACAAAACATGTTTACCCTTACGAACTGCTCTCTGGTTCCAAGCACTTCCCTGTCTTTGGAATTCTGGAAGGGTTTTTGGTGCCAATTATCATAATTTCCATACTTTTTAAAGATCTCTTCGTATCTTTCAATAAGGCTCATCTTTCAATACAGTCTTAGATGATCTATTTCCTGAGATTCCTATAAGGTATTTAATTTGGTACCTGTTCTTCACGACTGAACAGCTTGAGTCCATCAAGGATTCCAACAGACCAGAGATTCTATGAGCACACCGAGTGGTTTTTATCTGTGTCTCAGTTGTTTAACTGCTGGTGTGAGGGCTTTCATTTTTCCATTTCTCACTTATTTTTATAAAACGTTAGGGAAAATTGTAGCAAAACATTGAAATCATTGCACAAACATGGTTGTAAAAGCGAGTGACATGGCTTACAATGTCTGAATTCCAAAGATGAGGTTGGTTTAAAGGTATCCATGTGAAAAGCAAATATGTGAAAATCAAGCCTTGTTTTAATGAATTAATTCAACAAATGTATTGTCTTGGAGAACCTTCTCCAGAAGAAGATTCTCAGACAAGGATGTGTATAAATGACTGGAAAAATGTTCAGGAGATTGAGAAAGTGGGACAGGAAATGAAAGGAAGCCGGTCATTGGTATCTTCCATCTACCATGGGCACAATGAAGAAAATAAACAAGAAAGGTCTCATGGAGGGAAACTTTGCTCACTTCTGCAGGTAAGCACTGTAGACAGTGTCGATCATATCTCAGAGTTGTCCTCAACAGGGGAAAGGGAGCTGAAGTGTTTATACCCACCACCCCACTCCTTGGTCATTGGTTAAGACTCTACAAATTCCCACTCTTCAGTTCCCTGTGTTTTGGTGCAGGCAACTCCAGCTGGGCTTCAGTAGCCTGGGGGCAGCCCTCCACAAAGAGAAGCAAGTACTGGCTGCTGGCAGTATGGACACTTAGGGCAGAAATATGCACAAAAATGGTAATGGGATCCAAAGGAATGTGGACAGGACTCTTCCTGGCACCCTCCTAGATCGCAATGTAGAAGAGGACAAGCATTACCTCCCTCATGGAGCTTAAATCTGGGTGGCAGGGAATCAGGCAATAAGAAACTGATGATAGACCATTATCCATGCAATGAAGAAAATAGGCAGGGGGCTGATATAGACAAAAAATTAGCAATCTACTGTGTATAGATAAAGGGTTCTCTCTGGAGATGGCTTTGAAGCTGAGGGCTGAATGAGGAAAAGGAGTCAACTATTTCACTTTTGAGGTATAGGGCACAGGTCTCTTAGGTGGGAATGACAGTGGCATGCTCCACGAATTGAGAGAAGACCAGAGAGGCTGGAACCCAAGCCTGGAGGGGGAGGGGGTTTTCTGTTGTCTGTTGTTGCCCCAAAAAAACACCCCCAAACTCGGTGTCTCAGAAGGTAAGTCTTACAGCTGTAGTCATTCTGGTGGCTGGATCGGGGCTGGCTGGTCATAGATGATTTCATTCTGGCAGCTGCTCCTGGATCTTGGCTGAGCCACATTTATAATAGGCTCATTTGTCCTTTTTCACTGGGAGGCAATATTTGAGAGAGTGAGGGCAGGAAGCTCCAAGGTCCCTTGAGGCTTTTTTTTAGGAGGTGCACAAAATCACTTTCACCAGGTTCTACTGCTCAAAGGAAGCCACAACGCAGATTCAAGGGATCAGGAAAAGTCTTTGTCTCTTGATGGGAGACACTAAAATGGATTGGTGCCATTTTTCAATCTACCAAAGGAAAAGGCTATGATTCGAGATGTGCTAGGAATAGGATTAAGCACGTCATTGTCGGCCACATTAAAGTGTTTGGATTTGGGGATCTGAGTGTCCAGAAGCCAGTATTCATTGTCATCCTTGATCAAGATCTGAACCAAGACGGAAACAAAGTGAAGGTATAAGATGTATGGACATCAACCTGTCCCTTTATCTTTCAGAATGTGGTTCATGTTTGTGGACAAATGGAATATTTCACAGAGCACCAAAGAAGAAAGCAGAATCCCCCATCCAGTCACAGTCACAGAATTACCCAGTTGAAATCTTTTTGATTACTAGATGCAGTCTTGAGGAAATAGTTTGACTTTCTTGATTTACTGAGAATTAAATGAAACAGTGCCTGCCAAGTGTTTAGTCTAGCCCATGGCAGGAAATGAGTGCTCAATAAAGTTTGCAATTGTTATTAATAAAGACAAGTAGCTCTAGGTGCCCGATTTGCATAAAGTTCTTAGAGGATATCATACCCACTGGTCCTTCATTCCTTAGCCCCATTTGAAAAGACCTTATTCACCCATTATCAAAACTTTTTCCTTCCCTTTCCTCCAACCCTTTTGGCATTTCCTCACATAGCTCCTTCACCATAAGAATGAAAGGAACTGTGGCCAAAAAGAAATTTGCAGGGAGCCTGGGTGGCTCAGTGGGTTGAGCCGCTGCCTTCGGCACAGGTCATGATCTCAGGGTCCTGGGATCGAGTCCCGCATCGGGCTCTCTGCTCAGCGGGGAGCCTGCTTCCTCCTCTCTCTCTCTGCCCACCTCTCTGCCTACTTGTGATCTCTGTCTGTCAAATAAATAAATAAAATCTTAAAAAAAAAAAAAGAGGAAA
>NC_081559.1:185084278-185120623 GCF_022355385.1 Mustela nigripes
ACCTCTCTGCCTACTTGTGATCTCTGTCTGTCAAATAAATAAATAAAATCTTAAAAAAAAAAAAAGATTAAAAAAAAAAAAGAAATTTGCAGATCTTGACAAATAGACCTTTAGGTTTTATCTTAGTGAAGTTGCAGTTGAATTTTAATAACAATAACCAATAAATCCCTCTTATTCCATTGTGAAGATAAAATTGATGAGAAGCGGTACTTGGTGTCATCTGGTGAAACCATTTCTAAGGAGATGGACAATGAAATATTTTCTTTTTAGAAGATTCCATTAAAACACACATATGGATATAAGGGCAGGCTCTTACACTAACACATCCAAACAACTAATTGCTTCTGTCTTTAACACTTCACACAGAATTGCAGGCAACTCACAAATTCCATAATTTATTGACTGTCACTGCTCATACAGAAAAGATGGTCATTATCTCTGATGTATTTATGGTCCTGCTTAATACCGAGTATTAAAAATGTTATTGGGGATTTAAATCTAGGCAACTGACTTCCATCAGTACCGAGAGATCCACAATTTGCTGGCTCCCCTTCTAGAGGGAGCTTGCCAGATATGGAAATATTATTACATGGTTGAATGAAAAGGAAACTGAATCACAGAAATAACCTCCATCCCTAAAGAGCAATGACCTATGAAACAGCAAAAGGGAATAAGGAAATGAAGTTTCTCAATTAAAAAAGAGAAGGAGGAAGAAAGTGCACAAAGAGATGTAGATGGTAGATCTAGGCACCAGGAGACTGGAAGTCCATCAGGAAACTGTAACACTCTTGGAGTTCAACTTCCCATGGATACCTGCTATGCATCCATCTCTTGCCTCTAACTGCTTCCTGCGAGAATAAGAGCTCATTTTAGAATATCCTTTTATACCAAACATAATGCTTTTATGTTATTTGATTTTATTTTCACTGTCTCATGAGTTTGGCCTTATTTCTAGCTCCAGCTTACATCTGAGGACACTGAGACTCTGAATAGGTAAGTGACTTGCCTCTGATATTAGATTAATGGACACAGCTAGGAATTACTCTCAGAGCATACAACTCAGGACTTGGTGTGCTCTGACATCAATGACAGGTGATGTCTCTGACATTAGTCACTCCCCTCCAACCATGGCTCATATGATCCTTGTTGGAAAAAGTATGCTCTATACTTTCACTGGTATTCTCTAAAGAATATTTCATCTTCTGAGCTCATGGATGGAACTCTATGTGTCGATTAATGGAAAGTTTTGTTGCCTGGGAGTAAAAGGACACCCCTTTCTTGCTTTCCCACTCTTAGCTCCCCAGTGTTTGGTACCCACATCTTAATCTTAGAAAATTTCTTCTTAAAAAGAATGCAAGGTTACAATTCACATCTAGGTAGTGGGGTGCAGAGCTCAGCACTCACCACTCTGTTCATGCTCTGTGTCCTTGTTCGGTTATTAAAGCTCTCTGAGTCCCACTGTTCGTCATCTTTCATTGGGTCTACTTTGCTTACCTCAGATAGCTGGTGTGAGGTTGAAATCCAATTATAATCTAGCCCCTTAGTAAAGTTCCAAGAATTTAGTGGGCACGGGTTGCGTGGTAGCTACTCTTATTATTGTTGGACTGGTAGGAAAAAATGCTCGTTCATACCATTTGAAATACCACCATCCTTAAGTTTTGCTACCAACCTGCCGTAGAATGTTATAAGAGTACTTTAACATCCATTGGATTTCAGTCTCCCCAGTACCTGCCTTTGCTCATAGGTTTGCTTTGAAAGCCATAAGACAAAACAAAACAGGTATCAGAGTGGTTTGCAAGCAGCTATTTATCGTGTATAAGATATTAATGTTTCTATTGTAATGATCACTATTCAGTGTCATCCGTGACCTGCAGATTTGTTTTCAGGCAGTACTCCCATACCAGTTGGGATCTCATAGCACCTTAGAATGTCACAGCAGTAAAACAAATTACAGATCATCTACCACGAAGATGGAAAACTGCCATATATTTAGATTCAGCCTGATATTTTTTTAACCACCCAGAGGTGGGCTGTTTTTCTTTTTAATTCAGTTGTCAGCATTTAAAAGTCAAGTTTCCTTTTTTTACATCATAATACAAATTGTTGGCATCTTTTACCAAAAAAAGGGCCCATGTTCTGAATAAATTGTGCAGGGCAAATATCAGCTGGAGGGGACAAGGGGGTGTGTTCTCTACAAGGTACATGTCCCACAACACCTCATATCCTGGACTTCCCATTTCCTGACATCCAGTGACTTCTAGGGACAGGTAGCCCTGGAGGCACTTGAACTGGAAACAGGCCTCTGCTTCTTCTCCTCCGTCAAGTTTGACTTCTCATCTATAGGGGGGGACATGGAGGCCCTCAGGCCCGTGTGCCTTTTACTTTTCATATCCTTGTTGATGACATTGCTTTTTGTTAGTTTTTCTGGGCCCAAATCCTTCTTCTCAACCATACAAGAGAGACCAGGTCTTCTATTTCAGTTGAGCTTAGTTTATTCTACTTCGTTTAATTTTATCTTTTAAAAAAAGATTTATTTATTTATTTTTAGAGAGAGAGCCAGGAAGGGGGATAGGGAGTCCCAAGCAGAATGCTGAGTGTACAGCTTGACACAGGGCTTGATCCTCAGACCCTGAGATCATGACCTAAGCCAAAACCAAGAGTCAGATATTTAACCAACTGTCCCACTCAGGCACCCCAAATTTTATCTTACTTTATTCTTAATCTAAAAAAATGCAAACAGTCTATCTTTACATTTGTCTTAACCTATCTTCTAGAAAAATGCTTTTAACCTGGCTTGAAAACAGGCTATTAGCAAGTCTATATAAAAATAATATTAGCATGGGCGCCTGGGTGGCTCAGTGGTTAAGCCGCTGCCTTCGGCTCAGGTCATGATCTCAGGGTCCTGAGATCGAGTCCCGCATCGGGCTCTCTGCTTGGCAGGGAGCCTGCTTCCCTCTCTCTCTCTCTCTGACTGCCTCTCCATCTACTTGTGATTTCTCTCTGTCAAATAAATAAATAAAATCTTTAAAAAAAAATAAGAAAAAATAATAATATTAGCACAAAAGACATTTGATTCTTTAAATTGCTGTAATTGGTCACTATCAGAGTACTCAGTTCTTCATTAACTTACTTGATCTGCAAAAGACCTGTGAGATCAGTTGAAAAGAAGTTAGTAAGAAGAGGGTCCTTGAACTCCAAAGCTTCATGCCAATGTTCTACATTGTATCCCAGTTTGTAAGAGTAGGAAATTAAGGAGGAAAACAAAAGAGATGAGCCAAATATAAGGCACGAGTTGGGACCAGAAATAGTCTCCTGTTTTTGTCCAGAGCCCTGGAAATACAGAGCCAGGAAGAGCCTTGGGAGGCTGATTGCAAATTCTTCACTTGACACAAGCAGAAACTAAAGCCCAGAGGAGAGAAAGTTACTGCCTCAGCTTTTTGTTAAGGTTGAAAAATGTAGGCTTATAACATGGAATTTCTAGAACTTCACCAAGAGTCCTTTTCTGATTCTCAAACTGATTTCTGAAAAGCACAGTGAGATCTTACTATAAGAAAACGTAAGAGAATAAGAGGAGCTAAAACTAGGAAGTTTTCAAAAAGCTAAGGCCATCAGTCTGTCTTAATGCATTTTCATGATGCATTGATTAATGCACAGCAATTTTTCTCTGTTGCTGAAATCTGATTTTTTTTTACAGTGAATCAATAAGCATTTGTATATTCTGACTTTCCACCTTCCTATGTCCTTCCTTTGTGCCCTGGATGTCTCACGTTCTCTTTATTCAGGTATTTTCTCAACTCTCCTACCTCATTTCATCTCTACAGTGAGAGGTGATGGAAAGCATAGAGACCTCAAGCCAGAGGGTGTTGGACTTAAATATCTCACTGTTTTCTTATTGATGTGGCAAACTGGACAAATCATTAAGCTATGACACCATTCTTAGTAATGGCCATCCCCATCTTTGGTTATGGGTTGATGTATATTTACTGACCTACTCTCCAGGCACTGATTGTGAATCTGCTTAGTTTCAGTGTTTGTATTAAGTGACTTCCTGAGCAGGTCACCTCTAAGGTCTAAGGGAGAAAGATACATCTAGAATTGTTTTCCAATTACTGGCTGTACAAAAGATTTTTTTTTTTTTTTTAATGCCAGTGAGACTTGTTCATTCACTCATTCCTTGAACACCTCTAATATGGCAGGCTGTATTCTGGGTAAAGGAGACACAGTTGCAAACAGGATAGCACATCTCTCAAAGGTTACATTCTGGACAGAGAAGACAGACAACAAACAAATAAGCTAGGAAGGTACCAGATCACAATGAGCATTATGCAAATATAAGGGAGTGTGTCTTCCTTACATGCTCTCACTGGGTTTTGTACATTTTTTCCAGTTTTCCCAAGGGCCCTGTAATTGTCTGTCTGTGTGTGTATCTCCTTCATTAGAATCAGAGTTTAGGAAGAGATGACACCTTGTCATTTTACATCTAAATACCCAATTCTTATGTGGTGTCAGCTACATTGGACGTGTTCAGTAACAGCTTACTCACCTTTTGAATACTGACTTCATCCTTGGCTCAGCTTCTTTTTCTCTGCTCTTATTCTCTATACTCTCATATGGTCTCTTCCTGATTTCTTAACATATGTATTTTTTTAAAGTATGTATTTATAAGTATGTATTTCCGGAATGAGATGAGTTTGTATAAGGCAAGAGTAAATAAATAAATAAATAAATAAATAAATAAATAAATAACTTCTTATATAAAATACCTAGTGGGTGTTCAATGGGCAAATGAGTAAATTAACCAGTGTGCAAGCCCAGGTTAGAAAAAGCATTTAACATTGTTCAAGTAACACTAACGTAGGACTAACTCAGGGAAGCAGTAAGGTAGTAACAAGTGGGGGTGTGTGTCAGACAGACTTGAGTTTGGATACAAGCTTTCCAACTTCTCTTTTTTTTCAAGATTTTATTTATATATTAGAGAGAGAGAAAGTGCAGAGAGAGAGAGAGCATGAATGGGGCGGGGGCAGAGGGAGAAGGAGAAGTATACTCTGCGCTGAACAGGGAGCCTGATACGGGGCTGCATCCCAGGACTCCAAGATCATGACCTGAGACGAAAGCAGACACTTAACCGACTAAGCCACCCAGGTGCCCCCAAGCTTTCCAACTTCTAAAGTTGTGTGACCTCAGGAAAATGGCTCATCTTTTCTGATCTCAGTGTTTTCGTTGAAAATATTGCTTAATTGATATCTGTACACTGGGTTCTTAAAAGAGTAGATAGTATATATTATGTATACAAAATACTCCATACAATAGGAATAGCTCAACTCTTTCAGTCCTATTGTGTACAAGTGTGTTTTATTCATCAAAGACTCAAGTACAGAATGGTTGATGAACCTGTTAGATCATTCTAAACAGCTCAGTGTTCTCAATCATAAACATTTAGGATCACAAAATCGATACTGAGAAGAAGATAGCCACTGTTAAGCATTAAGCTGATTACCTTTTGTTGTAGTATCTCTTTGGCAATATTGAGCAACCTATAGAAAATCAGTTTATGAGACACCAAAGCAAAGACCAACACTCATGATATAAGGCACTGTGATCCCAAACCAGGAGGAGCATGTGCCCCTTTTTTTGCCAGGGACTATATAGTTGGTCTAATTGCCTTAGTGTAAGAGTCCTCGACTCCTTTTACAAAAATGTCCTGATTTGTACAGTCACCCTGTCCTAACTGATTCGCATCCAAAGCCAAGTGTGCCCAGGAGGCAAAAGAGGAAAGAGAAAGAAAGAAACACAAAGCAGTTTCATTCTGTAAACATGTCTTCTCCCCACGAACATATCTTCGAAAGGGGCCCTGATTTATGTGTCCTGATTCATGGCAATTGGAGGAGTGGAAGATTTGTCACCTTGGATTTTGAGGGTCTAATTATTTATACTCTAAAACTATGTCTTCACCTCCAAGGGATGATAGAGAGATGGTATGTGAAGTTATCATGTTAATGGGAGGGCTACAAAAATCAATGGCGGGATTGGGGATGGGGCTGTTCAATTTCATTGTTGCAGCTAGAGATGCCAGCACATTTGTCTTTCTCAAGAGTATGCACACAGCTCTATTAGGTGCTGGGCGTGCTATAATTCTACTGTAATTGCAATGGCATTATAAATTATCGTCATAACACCCCGTAGTGAGTGCACCAGTGCTCTGGTTCATGGCTCTGTGTTTTCTCTATGTGCAACCATTTATTTTTGGAGATGGTACAAGGAGCTATGAGCATAAATATGCCCACATCCTCATGTCACATGATTAGTCTGTTGCCTGCTCCTCTGATCAGCTTTGTAAGGTCTTGCAATGAACTGAGGGAAAAGAGCTCTGTCTTCCATATTTAGCGTTACTACGAACCAGCCTTACGACCTTGTGAAAGTCATATTCCCCCCTTCACTTTCAAGGTATATAAAATACATGCATTGAGTTCAATCATAGATTGCCAAATTGCCAAATTTCAGCTATTTTTACCTCATTTTGGTCCCCTTTTGCACATTACATGTACTTTTTTTAAATTTGATTGTAGCTGACACATGATGTTCTGTTCAGGCGCGCAGCATGGTGATTCAAGAGCTCAACCCCATGTTGTGCTCACCACAAGTGTAGCTGCCACCTGTTCCCCTGCAACACTACTACAATATCATTGACTATAGTCCCTGTGTGGTACCTTTTATTCCCGTGACTTATTCATGTACCATTAACTTTTGTAAAAATTTTGCCTATGCACAACGCAGAATCACTATGATCACGGAGTTCCGCAAACAGCATGCAAGTGGGTATGGAGAGGTAAATAGTCTTCTCCAGTTTTGAGGATTTCGGTTATAGATAGAGACAGAAAACATGAATGTCTCTCTTTTGGTTAAACACTGATAAGTGTTTTCTCTGGGTTTTCAAAACTCTGTTCTAGCTCATTGTCACTGTTGTGAGATGTGATGCCATGCCCCCACAGACACAGCTGGTGCCAAGAAATCGCCTCTGACACCTTCCCATCCTTGTGTCCACCTCCACACCCCTCTGTACTTTAGAGGCCCTTGGGGTGACCCCAACAACACTATGAATGAACCCCAATCTCTTTTATCTTTTACAGCAAACTCTGAGAATTTTGGCATTATTGGGATTCAAACGTCATACTTTCTGCAATGAGTTTGGAAGCAAAGTGGTCCTGTGTATCTGTCCTTCACGCAGTTCTGAGTGTTGCCCTGTCCCCTTAGTCTTCGATTTGTCTTTTCTGGTAGTACTGGCAAAATTCTAGAAGTCTAAAGTTAAGCAGATAATACATTAGAGAATGAAAACCTCCTCTTGAGAGCCCCACCCCCAATCCCGTATAAAACGATTTTGAAGTTTTCCTTCCTTGGCTTTGATGACCGGTGGCCTCACTTCACTCTCCTGTCATACAATTTCCAAAGACAACCCCTTCTGAGACCAGTCTCTCCACGTATGACAACACAAGGGTAGGAGGGAGGGGTGGGCACTGTTGTTGGAGGGGCCTGTTCTCTAAACTTCTAGTTGTGCCTGAAATTTTGAGAATGTGGCCCAACCTTCTGTGGTTATCTTAATGAGAAGTGTCTAGCTTTTTTGGTCTTGGTTTAAGTAGTTGCTAACTTAGCACAGCACTTAAAGTCAACTAGAAATCAGGTCATGTCACTTCTCTGCTTGAAACTCTTCAAATTGCCTGCCCCTTGGAGAAAAAGCTAAAATTCTTAAACTGATCATCCAAGCCATTCGTATGTGCTCCCTATCATGTCCCTGCATGTCTACCCCCTCACCTCTTTCTTCCTGCGTGCTTCTCATTCTGGACTAAAAGCCAAGACATTTCTGCCACAGGGCATTTTCTGCTTCCCATTCCTTCTTCCTGGGATATTTGAATGTCTCCCTCCCTCACTTCCTCCAGGTCCCGGCTCAAGGCTCAAATGTCACCTTATGTGTGAGTCTCTTCCTGACTAATGTATCCAGGGTAGCAACGCTTCTTTCTCCAGGCATGTTTTGCTTCCCTTACTGTGTTTTATTTTTCTCCACGTGTTACCTTTTGAGAAACAATATATTTTTCTTTGCCTATGGTCCATTTCCCCTCTTTACAATCACCGTCCGGAAGGGCAGCTATTCCTGTTTCTGTCTGCTTTTTCTTCTTGTGGCCTCCTCGGTACCGAGAACAGTGCCTGACTTATATCGGCATTCGGTAAGTATTTGCTGAGTACATCCGCATACGTAAATGGTGGGATCAAGTCTGCTACTTTTCTTTCCTTCCCATCGTGCTTCTGTCTTATTCCTTTTTTTCTGCTTTAAAGAAATGCACATGTAATAATTCGTGTTATCCAAAATTTTAAACATACATATAAAAATGCTATATGATGCATTTCCTGTTAAACCTGATGACTTACCAAATTTTCTTTATGCATATATAAGCATTATATCTATAGACTCTCCTTTGTCTACTTTACTGCTGTGGATTTTTCTAATCCTTTTCATTTTTTCCTTCTTTTCCTCCCTCCTTTCTTCCCTCCAATCCACTCCCCTCTTCGCGGATCCCTTCCCTTCACTTCTTTAGGTTTTCCTCATTTTTCTCCTTTCGGATTCTCATTATATCTTCTCTCCCCTTGGTTTTCCCTCCTATTCTCTCTCTGTGGATGTAGGACATTTTTGCTGATTTATTCAGCAGCCTGCCTCACCTATGTCATCTGAAAAGTCTTCCTGTGGTCTTGCTCTACCTTTCCGAGCCACTCCATTTCAGCCTGTGGGCTTCTTTAATAATAGTAATTGCTTTCTTAATATGTTTTGATTCAGGACACGCTTGTTTACAATGTTCTTCTGATGAGAAAGCTTCATCTCATGCTGAATGTTGCTTCTCTTTTCCAGACTTTTCAACACTATGTTGGAAATGGCTTTCTTGTTCCTGTGAAATTATTCATCTTTTAATGAAATGGGTATTTTGAGAGCCATTATTTTCAGCAGATTCCAAAGGGTGAAAGAATAGCTTCGAAGGTTTCACACCTGGAGGCTCCCTGTTGGTCCGTTGTTAGCATGATCCCTGGAAATACTGCTGACCTATGTTATTCTTGCCTGTGGATCCTTCTCTTCCTCTCTGCCAAAACTGCCCCCTCGGCTCCCTCACCTGTTTCAGAGAAGGGTGATAGCTTTTGTGTGTTATGTCGCGAACCTCACTTCTAAGAAGTGTATCTCTGCAGATGCTTCTGAGTTCGGGACCCTCTTGTCACTCATTTAGCTTTTTAACTCTTCCTCCCTTTTACCTTCTACTGCTCCCAGTTTGGGGCAGCCCTCTATGTGCATTTTAGATTTTATGGATCCTGTGTGGCATCATATCATATCCACATTTTATCAGAAATGCAGACTACAGGGTTTAAAACATTGAAAACACTCCTTTTAGTGTTTTTAAAACACAATTTCTTGGAAGAGAAGCATAGAGCACTGGGTGTGGTGAAAAAATAATGAATACTGTTTTTCTGAAAATAAATTAATTAATTAAAAAAAATCCCACTACAAAAAAAAAAAAAAAGAAGAAGAAGATGCTAGATGCTGACTATCTCACTATCTCATTATGTTCACATGGGAAATTCTTGCTCCTTGTTTCTGACTATTTTGATTCTCATTGAATTCTCTAGGGAGCAGATCGGGTAAATTCCCTGATTTTTTACACTCTGAGCTTTCTGAAGTAAGGTATTTGGGGGCTTTCACTGCAGGATTGGGATGGATGTTGGCCCCGTCAATCATCTTCCCTCACGCAGTCTCCTATGAAAGACTTGCCTGGGGATAGAAGTGTGAAGACTATGAAAATAAAATTTACATCCAAAAGAAATTAATTTCGCTATCAGGAGAAGTACTGGATTTTCCTAATCCTCTTGCTTTATAGAAGGTAATGTTATTTATGGTCACATAACATTACATCAGAGCTGGAAAGCCCCACAGATGCATTTTGCCTAAAACACACTTGAAAGACGAAAAAACTGAGTTCAGAGTCTGGCATTAGCTCATTCCGTGGCTTCAAAGCCAGAGTGTTGACGCAGAAGATCATATGTAACCGTAAGTTGGAGAGCAGAGGGAGAACGAGATTCTGGGACACTACCCAGAGTATGCATTCCAGTGGGCAGGGTAACTATGCTGTAAGGATAACTAAGTAGCTGTGGTCCTCGGTCTCTGTCTTACATTTGTTCAAGCCTAAAGCAGTCATGTGAGTGGGATAATAATTCTACACAGGAGGAGATCCACATGATACTTTTTGTTCTTTTCAAATCCTTGCTAGGTCTTAATCTCTTAAGTCTCTTTCTACCTGGGGCCACCCAGGCAACCATTGATTTGTGTCTGAGCTTGAAGGTACGTAAAACCCTTTAGGCTTTTGTGTACTGGGTGTTCCAAGCCTCGTCTTCAGCCCAGGTTACCAAGAAATTTATCACGGAGTCTCAGGTGAAAGCCCACCTAATTATAATAAAGTGGTACTTGGTTTCTGATTTGTCCTTTTCTCTTGTGCATATATTTCCTCTAGGGGCTTCCTAAGAAGAAGAAGTGATGGAGGCTTGGCAGGGTGGAGGTATTTATGGGACCTGTAAGGATCATCTGTAGTATCCCCCAATTCACCACAATTCCAAACAGAAATTAGTACATCCCAGCTCTCCGTCCTGTCCTTCAGCTCACTTACTGGAGCTAATTGAGAAGGAGCTCCCTGACTGCCTTTGTGCACATAGAGAGATGAGCTAGGCACAGGGAGATGTGATCTTCAACAGTCACTGCAGCAGCGTAACTACTTAAGCAGAATCATATGTTTATCATTTCCCAATATTTTTGGAGAGTTGGTTCAATCTGTGCTGCAGATGCTTTTTAAGATGTACTGTGAGCTGGCCAGGCCAACCTGGGGAATACTTAGATTACAACCCCATTAGCAATGCGAGTAAACGGGCCACAGTGGGCATGTGTAAAGCAGCAGCACAGATGAGTTCATAATGATCCCCACCTTGGTGAGCAAATTGACACCTGTTCCTCTTTGAGCATCACTGGAGCAGATTCTTTTTTCCTTCCTCTGGGCATCACAAGACTGGGGTTTTTGCTTCAGAGGAAGAAAGATATATTTGGAGAATATCTGAGTGGCTCAGTTGGGTAAGCCAGTGACTTGATTTCAGCTCAGGTTATGATTTCAGGGTTGTGAGAGCAAGCTTCCTGTGGGGGCTCCATGCTGGGTCTGGAGCTTGCTTAAGATTCTTTCTCTCCCTGTCCCTCTGCCCATCCCCCACCCCAACACGCAAAGAAGTATTTTGATCTAACCTTTTGAGGATGAGAAGGAAAATAAAGTTCTAGGCAGGGGCGATGTCCAGAAAGAGAGTACAAATAAATGGAAGGAAGTTTTTAGAACTATCAGATGGTTCTGAAGTTTGCATGTTCAGAGCAGGGACAAGAAATAGGAGCATAGAAGGGAGGACAGGAGAAGATACTAGAGGTGGGAGGCAGCACTGGGGTTTGGAAGGTCCACCACTTTAGGGATCATGGACAGTATTCCATGAACAATGGAGAAACACTGAAAAAATGCATGGGAGCGATATGATCCAGTTTATATTTCAGAAAATTCACACTGACTGCCACTTTGAGGATGAATTTAAAGGAAGCCAGACTGGACATGGGGTTAATTTTGAAGCTGTGGAGGTAGATGAAGACCACAGTGATGATGGAGTGGTGTGGCAGACACGGGGCCAGGCACTGTCATACCTCCTGTGACTCTGTTCTCATGGCAGTTCCCAGTAGAGAATATAATTCCACTCGCCACATGGATGACAGAGAGGTCACACAGAGAGTAAGCGGCAGACTGGGATTCCATCAGGAGCTCTGGCTCTACAGATTGAATCTATTCTGGAGCAGAAAACATGGAGCTCCTGGTACCAGCCAGTTCTGTGGGTTATAGATCCTGAGGTCAGGAAAGGGCCTTCGCACTGGATCATCCCGTTTCATGTCTCAGTGCTTCCCAACTTTATTAGCTTGAGAATATATATATATATATATATATATATATATATATATATATATATATATTTGTCAATAACAAAATGGGCCATAGCACTTGATTTCAGCAAGGACCACCGTAACCTTTGAACGTGCATATATTGAAAGAAGGGGGAAATCTCTAGAGGACAGCCTAAAAACACTCAGAACACAATTTGAGAAAGTATTCGTTCATACTTTTCTAAAGCACATCTTCTTGCCATTGCTCAATTTTTTTTTTTTTTACAGAACCTTCAACTTTTACCCCTCCTACTCATAAAATATTGATTTTAAAGGACAATGAGAACTCAATGTGGCATCAGTTAAGAAGCACCCTCCTACACAGTGCTGAGAAGAAACAGCAAACTAGGCACCCATCAGATAGAGAAGGGGATGGATGAGGAATATTGTAGATAGATCAAGTCCCTGGCAACAGGAGAGAGTCATGCAGACATCCAGAGCAAGGGGATCCTTGGCAGAAAGAATAGTGTGTGGGAGGTACATGATGTAGGAGTTTTCACAGCTGGAACCTCACAATCGGAAGGCTGCTGTGAGGACAGCGTAGACAACATATGTGATAGTACCTACCAGTTCCAACCTTTGAACAAGTGTTCAAAGTGAACATCGTCAGTCAGGTGACTCTCCTCCACACAGTGATGTGAGCTTCGGAATCACTTAACAAATTCATGTTTAAAAAAACGAGAACTCCCTCCATTGCTAATTTTTGACAAAACACAGAAGGTCTCAGAATCTGATGGTGCCTCTCATCTGAGCTGATGTTGGCCATCCCTGTGTGCTTATTGTGAAAGGAAGTCTGATTGCAGCAATCTGTAGCTGATGCAGATTCTGAATAGAGCAAAATAATGCCATTTATAATAACCACAAGTTACCACGAGTTTCCTATGTTAGAGGAAACAACAGTAGCTGTGATAACAACCTCCTAAAATAACACAAAAGTTTTTTCACTCACAAGAAGTCAAAGTAAACGTCATCGGTCAGGTGAGTCTCCTCCACAAGGTGATCCAAGGCTCCAGAGTCCAGCTACTTTGGGGTTCTGCCATTTTTACTTTGCAGTCACTGTGGAGAGAATAGACATGAAGTGGGGCATGTGGGTTTCTGGGGATAGACACAGCACTTCTGTCTACCTTCCATTGGCTGGCAACAGAGTTGTCCTCGATACCCAGAAGAAAGTGACATATTTGGTGAACACACAGGCACACAGATTCTGTGCAGGGACTTTATGGTTGTTATCTCATTTATATCTACGAGGCAGGTGCTCTTATTCTCATTTTTTTCCCCAGCAAAGATCCTGCAAAAGCCACAGATGTGGCCAGCGCCATGCAGAGATTCCATCCCAGGTCTGTACGATGATAAGATGTCCCAAGTCATCACCTTGTAGCGCCTTCTTGAATAACTGACAAGGTCTGGTATCAGAAAGAGGCTGGGCAGAGTACCCTTTGGTTGGTTACCTGACATCTTTTTGGCTGCGTCCTTTAACAGCTTGGCCAATTTGAAAAGTCACTCCACAACTTTGTATGTCAACTTCCTCATGAGAAATGGGACTGTTTGATTATTCACTCTCCTTCTAGCACAGCAATTCATTTAATTGTATTGCCTTTACATTTTTATAAGCATGGTATTGGCGAACGACTTTCACGTCCCTTATAAGGGTCCTTAATAGGGGCTACAGCGTAGTTGGGGGAGGGGAAATGCTCTGCTGGAATCATATCCGTTTGGAATACTCAGCACCTTCTTAGCTCCTTCTGCCTCTGTTCCCCTTGAAGAATTTCCCATCTGTTAGCAGACCCCACTGTCAAAGAGCAGCTGATTCCTGTTGGTTTAGGAAAGCGTCCAGCATGGCTTGTATTCAACAGCCCGTGGTCTCCTTTCCGGAGCACCCTGGGAATGGAACCTGCCAAAACGCTTTCACCATCAACTCGGCATGAAATGCGCTTGTGCAGGACTTCAGAGCAGCTTAGCTAATAAAGCAGGAGATTGCTGAGGAAAAGTGGATACTTGTGCTGCTCAGGAACTCCCAGCGCCAGGAGCCTGCCCCTCCTGACTCCCCTGGGGATGCTGGGAGTTTACAGGTTTAAAGTCAAGACTACAAGTATGGCCCACAGCCAGCTTCCTGAGAAGGGGAAGAAAGTCCCCGTCGGAACTCCTGCCCCTCTCTTCGCCTTCTCTTTTCTGGTTAGAGCAGAACCTGCTTTCTTTTTCTTTTTTTTTCTGTCTTTTTTTCTTTTTTTTCGCCAGAAATTGGAGGCTGTTTTCTGTTCACAGGAATGAAGCACAGTGGCAAGAAATGATGTCAAACACGATAAAATGTTACCAGGACAAGAGGGTGATTTTTTTGCAAGCCTGTGACGTGGGAAATCTGGGCCTATTATGAATGAGGAATTTCCAGAATGTGCTTTTGAAAGTTTTTCAGAGTAACTCAAGTCCTGTGGGTGCTATGAGTGAGGGGGAGACGTAATCACAACCAGCTGGAAAGTGTTGGCCAGCCAGTTTTTCTGTAAGCCCCAGGGCGATTTAACCCATTCATTCATTCCTCGTTCATTCATTCGTTCATTCATCCTCTTGAGCTCCTCCATGGGGTCAGATGCTGTGGTTGGGGTTGGAACAATAGCTCCCTGCCGCCCTCCCAACTCCCACTCTTGTTCTTTCTAAGACCTTAATCTGTTTTCTTCCTCTAGAGAAGTCAGAATGGCGCTTCAAAGAAATAAATCAAATAATGTCCTTTTCCCACTAAACATCTTTTAATAGCTTCTGCTGCATTTAGAACAAGCAGCGCTCTGTACTGTGGCCTGCAAGGTGCAGCCTGACCTGGCCTAGCCTTGTGTGGACCCTGTCCTTGCCTGGTCTCCCTGGTGCTTACTATTTCCCACTGCATGGGGCCTCCTAGCTCCTCACACAGACCAAGCTCTCACCAGGAAAGGACTTTTGCATGTGCTGGGCTTCCTACAGAACCGTTCTTGGCCCAATTCATTAGAACCTGTATCTTTCTTTTCTATCTCCGCTTAAATTCTACCTTCTGTAGGAGCCCTTTCCTGACCACCCATTTGAAGGTAGTTGACATTCTTTATCCTGCACTGAAGTTATCCCGATCTGTAATATTTTCTTTGTTTATTTGTTTGCTTGCCTATTCATTCCCTACTAGAATGTAAACTATTTTCCTTTTCACCAGTAAGTAGGACAACAAAGAACATTTAGGTAAAGCCCTGTCTGTAAGACTGTCATTTAGTGAGAGAGAAAAATATTCTAAGACACGACCCAAATACAAGGTGATAATGGCTGTGTCAGAGGGAAGCAGGACACAATGGGAGAAGTCCTTGAGCCTCCCAGACTAGGTGGTCAGGGGAGGGCTTTATCAATAAGGTGAATTCTGAGCTGGACCTTGAGCTTGACCTTGATGTGGTTTGTGGATGGTGAATACCATACAGAGCTTTTCAACGTTTTTGAATAATGAAGAAATCTTTTTGTGTGGTTGAAGCACAGCGTGTATAAGATGAAGGAGGGGAACGTGACCTGCAGGCAGCTGTGGCCTGATCTGAGAGACTGTGGGATGACGGAAGGGAGAGAGAGGGTGAACCATCCCAAATACATTGAATCTAGTGAAAATGTTTATTCCTTGTGCTTCTGGTGCTCACTGAGAAAACAATGCTTCTGTGGAGAGCACCTCCTTGGGGTGCTTTTGAGTGGGGGAATATCTACTTAACCATAGTTAATTTCTTGCCCTCAATATTGTCCCCAGTTACATCCTCTATGTGACTTCAAGTCTATCTATGGCTAAGATATCCTTGAGCAACTCGGAAGAGAAGAGTGAGAAAAACATCGCATTATTCTATTCTTCTTCATGAATGTCATTCAAATAAAGTTGTTGAAGAAGAACCCAACTACCACTACTGTTTGATGAGGGCTGCTGAAAGTGACAGGATGGTGACAGCTGCCTTTGGGAAAGAAGGACCCTCTCGGTTGCCAGAGAGTTGGCTTGGCCGCACAGCATTATAGAGGCATGTGTGAACAGTAGTGTGTGAGGATCTGTGTGTGTGTGTGTGTGTGTGTGTGTGTGTGTGTTTCACTCGGGAGCACCAGACACACTGGAAGGTCAAAAGGGAGTTCACAGGATTTTATTTGAAATTGTTCCCTATTAGCATGCATGGGTGTCATTCTGCTTTCTATTAAAGCCATTTTGTCAAACTAGCTTGTTTTATTCAGTTGCAAGTAAAGAGGCTAGTTAGGGAGAGGAAGAGCGTAGCACCATGGTTTAAGGGTGAATTTGGGTCACACAGACCTGGGTTTGCTTCTTGGTTCTGTCCCACTTCCAAATTATATAATTTTGGTCATATTACATAACCTCTGTGAGCTCTGATCTCTCCTCTATAAAACTGAAGTAATAATTCCTATCCGCGAGGAATATTTAAAATGCTGAAAAGATGATGCATACAAGATGCTGACTATTGCATCTAGAACATAACACACATCAACATAGGCCAGGGGCATTATCTGATTATTATTATCTGTCACTCCTCCTATCGCTAGGGATTTCTGCGTACTTCCTGGACTCTAAACTGAGGCAGGCAGAATTCATGCCTAATTCCTTTTTATCTCCCACAGCAGCACAATACCTAGGCCATAAATAGCCCCTGATAAATATTTATGAAATTATTTTTAATTACTAATACATGATTTTGATGTATTCATAGTTCCTTAATAATTTTAATAATCATTAAATTTGTTCAGGAAGCATTTGACTAAATTCCTTTTTCCTCTTGTACTCTTTCTTCAATGGGTTTCAGCCAGCCCCTAGGGAAGAAGGAAGGGAGAGGAAAGCAGTATTTTGAGAGTGTTAAGAATCAGGGCTCTAGAACCAGACAGAGCCAGACCAGAGACTGTAACGAGGCTTCCTAAACTCAGGGTTTTTATCTATAGAATGAGGTGAATATTTACAGTGATAGTAACTATGAAAGTGCATATCTCACAGGTTTGCGGTTTCACTGGGCCTCACAAATATCTTGGGAGGGAAGTTAGAATTCTGAATTAAATAGGCTTCTATGGAGGTAATGGAGTCAGAACCAGAGGAGATGGGTGAAGAGCCTCGTTCATGGGAGAGGTCCAAGGACCTTGCTTCTTCTTTCTCACTTGGAACAAAGGTGGAGACAGGTTCTGGTCACCTGGTTGCTGGGGGCTGGAGGGAGGGGCAGGGCAGTGGGTTCGAAGTTCATACAGCTGGTTCTCAAGTCTAGATCCTTTCTGCTGGGCCCTGGAGCTTCCCTCAGGAGTGTGGGGAAGAGGCTCTGCATTTATGTGAACCCCACCCTCTCTCTCAGCTCAAAGCCATCTTCACCTAACTATCTCAGGGCCATGAAGAATGAGTCAGCTGGTCACTCAGCTCCCAGGGCCACCTTCCAGGTGACAGAGACATATATCACAGTCAAGCAGGACATAAAGACCTGTCCAGGACCAGCAGGACTTATGTTCATGCCCTGGGAAAACACTCTGCCGTGTGGCTCATTAAAAAGCCAGCATTGTCTGCCCAGCTGCTTCTTGCTGTGGAACCAGTCTGATGTCTCCTCAAAGCTGTCTTGTCTCTTTTTTAACAGCTGATGGTGGAGGATTGCTGAGGCCAGAGCTGAGTCACCTTCAACACAAGCTTTTTTTGTGTCGACTGCCAATTGCCAGAGAGGCCTTGTCTGCTTTTCTGATGCAAGGAGCGGCAAGCTCCCATCTCTGCTTCAATGTCACCCTGCTGGCTGGCTCTGTCCACAGAGCTCCACAAAACAATGTAGCCTGGAGAGGGAGAGAGAGAGAGGGAGGGAGGGAGACAAAAAAGGAAGCAAGGAGAAAGAGAGAGAGAGAGAGTTGGAGAAAAGACAGAGACAGAAATGGAGATGGAGAAGAAGAGAAAGAAAGAGACAGAGAAGGAGAGAGAGAGAGGGAGGGAGAGAATATAGAAAGCAGGGAGGGAGAAAGATGGAGAGAGACAGAGACAGAGACATAGAGGGAGAGAGAGAGATGGAGAGTTTGGTCTGGTCGTGGGGAGCAAGGGAGGGGCGGAAAGGCAAGCCCGCTGAATCAGGAGACCTCCAGGTCACACTCTGCTGGCAGGACCAAGCAGAAAGAATAAGTCTCATTTGGAATCCATCTCCCTGCCTCTCATGGTGCTGCTACTCCTGGCTTAAAAGCTGGCAACCTTGCCTCTAGGAACAGGTTGGACGCCCTATCCTAAGCCTTTGTTCCTGCATCTGGGGAATGATGGACTAACATCACCGAAGTCAGAGGGTTGATGGGGTACTGATTTATCTAATAACAAGAATAAATTGCCCCCACCCTTGACTGCTACCCTCAGACCGTGTGGGCGCTCCTGCTGGGCACTTTCCCAGGCCACTTGACTCCTCCTCTCTAGACGATCCTAACAATGTGCTGAGCTGTGCCTGCTGTTCAGTATCTGCCCTCCTAACTAGGACAAGAGAGTGGCACATGGCAGGATGATGGCACTCCATTTTGGCATCTAGCCGAGTGTCTGCAGCACAGAGAGTTCCTCTATCAATATTTGTTGAATGAGGACACTGTAAAATGTTGGAACAAACTCCTAATGGGATCCCCTCCCCACCCCCTGCTCTGTCCCTTGCATTTTGCTCTGCCCCTCTCCAAACCATATTGCCCAGAGGCAATGGAGTCATCTTTGTAAAGGACAAATCCAACGTTCACACCTTTCCTTAAAGTCCTACTCTTCCCTTTGCAGACAAGGAATATGCCAGCACCCCATCCGCAGTCCCTGGCCGTTCCAACTGATGATTCAGCCTCTCGCTCCCCCGTGTCTCAGGGCCGCTCCTGGACACTGTGCATTTAGAGCATCCTTGGCCTTCCCCGGAGATTCCCTCTGCCTGACATGTGTCTTCTGCCCCCAAAGATTCTCACTTGTTCTTCCTGGGGAACCTCTGCAGGCTTCCTCCTTTGTGAAGCCTTCCTTGACATAACCACCGACCCCCACTTCGTGTCCTCGCCTCTGTTCTACCCTCCACTTCCAGATTGCCAGTTGCATGTTTCTCTCCTCCAACAAAGGACAGCAAGTTCGGGAGCGGATGGGAGGGGGTGAGGGTGGGAGGTAGCGGGGGATGGGAGGGCGGGAGGCGGACGGGCCAAGGCACTGCTCTGAGTGAGAGGCTGGAGAAGAAGACGGCTGCAAGGACAAGCCCACACCAGGACACCTGTGGCAGCGGCCACTGAGGTTGTGTCCGGAAACAGACTGCACCCCAGGTGAGCACGTGTGCACCAGCCTCTCCGCACCGAGGCCTGGCACAGGGCCCGGAGTCAGGCGCCAATCCAAATTAGGCTCGAATTCCCTCTGTAAGCAAACAGCAGGACAGGGAACAGAGGCGCCTGCTAATTTTGAGTGGATCAACGCTTTCTCTGCTGGAGATGGCCTCAAGTGCGCAAGGATCAAGCCAGGCCCCCTCGCGGAATCAGCTGGGCGTCCATGATGCTGGAGGTACGTGACGGGGGTTTTGCCTCTGACTTTGAGAACTGGTGATTTTAGCCTGTGATACCTACCTGGATTCTGGATATTTTGAAATAGAAAACAGAAATTAAGGGCATGGTGGAAAGAATGTAGGCTATGCAGTCAGACCGGTCTGGGTTTTTCCCATGGAGTAACCATGGTATCACTCAACTCTCTGAGCCTCAGTTTACCTTTCTGTAAAATGGCAATGTTATAGTACCTGACTTGTGCCCTACCGAGGGATGTATGATACTCCACTCACTGTATCCTGGCGTCTAGTGCTTGCCACAGAGCAGTGGGTCTCCATTGGGGCACCTTCATCCTCCAAGGCATACGTGGCATTGTTTGGAGACATTTTTGATTGTCACAGCAGGGGAGTATTCAACTGGCATCTAGCAGGCCAGAGATGTTGTAAAATATTCTATAATGCACAGGACAATCTCCAAGCCCCCACCAAGGAGTTGTTCCGCCCAGAGTGTCAACAATGCTGAGATTGAGAAGTCTGTCTCACTAGAGTATGTTTGGACATCTGGAGCCAGTAACAATGTTCACTATTAACTATTAATATTATATTATATTATATTAAAATATAATTATTGGGGTGCCCCTGTGGCTCCGTTGGTTAAGCGGCTGACTCTTGATTTTGGCTCAGGTCATGATCTCGGAGTCCTGGGATTGAGCCCTGTGCTGGGTTCCATGCTCTGTGGGGAGTCTGCTTGAGAGTTCTCTCTCTCCCTCTGCCCCTCCCCCTGCTCTCCCTGTCTAAAATAAATAAATCTTAAAAAAAATTAAAATATGATTATTATCTCTTTCTACTTACATTTACTGAATATATATTCAGGGAATGTTGAAGAAGCTCCCCCCCCTTTAGGAAAGGCTCTAATTTCTTCCGAGTTCCTCCCTTTAAGAGGTGGAGTCTCTGTCACCTTTCCTTGAACCTTGGCAGGTTCTGAAAATATGGTGTAAGTGCTGGTATCCTGGTTTATGAAACTAGCAGTTCCGACTCCCTGCCTCTTGAACATCCTCTTTGGGAATCCTGAAACACCATGTGAGAAGTTTGGTTCCTCAAGATTCCCATGCTGGAGAGCTCAAGGCAGGCAACCTTGTGGAGGTTGCCCCAGTGAAGCCCAGGCTTCCAGCTTCCCTCAACAACTACCATTCATGTGCACAGATCCTCTTGGACTCTCCAGAAGAGCCCGTCCAGAAATAAATACTGCTCGCGAAGTGACAGTCAGCATCATGGAGGGGGCATTACCCAGTGGGGTCCTCTCTGAATTCCTGTTCCACAAATTGTGAGATATAATAAAAATGGTTATTGTTTTAAGCTATGATGTGTAATTGGGGTAATTGATTTTGTACCAGAAGATGGCCAAACAAAAGGATTAAAAGTCTTGTGTAATTTATAGTAGTTGATAAGAAAAGATGCCATAATCTTTTCTGAAAAAGAAAAAAAAATACAAAACTGAACATTAAGCTATGTTCATTAAATGGAAACCACTATAATGATTTGAAGATCCCTGGCTGTAAATCACAAAGATCAAAAGTCTTATTACCCTGAATAATGTTGGGCCAATTTTTTGACCTCTTGGAGCCTTAGGGTCTTTAACTGTGTAGTGGATAATAATGTCTATTGCACAGGGTTATTCTGAATATCCAACAGAGGACAATATCTATGAAATTGCCTAATGCAGTTATTGGCACAAAACAGGTACTTGTTAGTGTTTGCTGACTTTTAATACTTTTAGAGGTTAGGAGAGAAAGAATTAGTAAGAATTTGTGCTATGGGGAAATCATTCATGAGATTCACGAACCTTGAGGAAAAGCATAAATTATTATAATTTCAAACTGTTTCCCGAAATAAAATAGGCAGTGTTTTGATTTGACATTGTGTTAGGGTAGGGTAGGGATGAAAGTAGAGTTGTTCAGTGAGAGACCTCAGGGGAGCATTCTCAGAATCCATTTGAGCATGGTCTAGGAGCACTCTGAGAAGGAACTCCATTAATACACATATTGGACTTCAGTCACAGAGAGGATGGAAGAGGGTAAGTAGGAGAGGCAATGGAGCTAAATTTCAAAGATGAACTGCTAGTGTCGTGGGAGAAAGTCTCTTGTGCATAAGCAGCAAAGCCTAGTGAGATGAATTTAGCAACTGTGTAATTTATAGTAGTTGATAAGAAAAGATGCCATAATCTTTTATGGCATCAAGGGTTGGAGGGAAGCGGGTCTTGGCTTGAGTGCTGTGACCACAATGCACACACAACTTGGTGGGGCTGGGGTGACATTGCATCTGAGAAGAAAGTAGTTGCAGAGCACTCTCAGAGTCTGAGCAGGGCTGTTGTGGGATCCCTCTTTGAAAAGAGGAAACAGAATGGGAAACATTTCCTTGCCAAGAGAAGAAAAGTGAGCCAGTAGCCCAGAACAGGGGTGAGCAGCACTGTCTGACAAGGCAAGTTGGGGCGTGAGCCCCCGGGGGCAGGGTGCCTAATGGGAACACTGGGAATGGCCTCCCACAAATATTAGCAGGACCATGGCTGCATGAAGGTCCAACATCAGGACTCACAGGGAGACAGAAGGCTAAGGAGAGGCACCCTTGGAGGTAGCGAGAATATTGTGGACTTAGAAATATGGAGAAAACCGAGCCGGGGAATTTAGGTGGAAATTTCAGTCATCCAAGCTGATGAAACTTGGAGGCATTTTGCTTACAATGACATAACAAGGAAACAATCCTAAACTGTGAGTCTCTTAACCTTGCAGAACTTGTATTGGCATAGTCAAGATCTATCCAAAGGAGTTGTTTGCAAGAATCCCCTTTCAGGCAGCTCAAGCTTTTTCCACTCTCCCTGCATGTTTTGTGTACTTAGTTTCCCTAAAGGTCATAAGTGGTCTGAGAAGCTGGACGCATGATGGCTCCATGGTTCACTGGAAAGCTGGGATATAACTCATGAACCTGACACAGGACAACATACGATCACTGTGGGGAGAAAGCTAGAACATGTCGATCAAACCATGGCTCAATGAGAAGTGGGCTTGGCCTCTAGCTGGGAGTACATGCTGACTCACACAACCCTCCATGGGGGAGCAGGGGGCCAGGCGGAGCTCTATTCCCCTCCCTCTCCTGCTATGTATATCCTTTGGAGTTCGCCTCCAACTCACTACTCTGCCAGGTAGCCCTCACCAGAATGCTACCACAGCATTTCTCCTGGATGCTTGTATCATGTCTATTCTCCCAGTGAAGTCAAGCGCAGTGTGCTCTGGGGATAAAAGCTAGAATATGTAATAAACAAACTTTCTTAGCGTCTTGATGTAACAATTCTATGACTTAAAATTTCCGGACTTGCTCCTTTCATCTGTACAATAAAAATGAGAAACCCACCTTTTCCACAGGTATGTTAACGAGATGGATGTTAAAATATTCTGCCATATCAGGGCACCTGGGTGGCTCCGTTGGTTTAGTGCCAGGCTCTTGGTTTTGGCTCAGGTCAGAACCTCAGGGTTATGAGACTGAGGTCTGCATCAGGCTCTGTGCTCAGCACGAAACCTGCCTTAGATACTCTCCCTCTCCCTCCGCCCTCCCTCTCCTGCGTGTTCTCTTCCTCTCTCTCTCTCTCTCTCTCTCAAATAAATAAATAAATAAATAAATAAATAAAACTTTAAAAATATTCTTGCAATTTGGGCAATCCCTTCATTATCTCCTCATCCGTCCAGACACTTATCTTGTTCTAAACAAGACCATGGAAATCAGACTGCCAATCGTACTTGAATTTGTACACTTCTAACGTGTTGTGCTAGGTCATCATAATGCTGAGAAACCCCAGGATTTAAGGAACATAAACAAGAAGGATGACTATGAGCCATGGTGACTGGACTTGGGCCGTCTTTCCCCATATCCACAAGGGCCAGCAAAGGGGATAAAATAAGAGTACAGGAAGCTGTTGACCTCTTTCCAAAGTGTTCACAATTCAGATCTGACTTGGGCCTTACAATTACTCTTGAAATAGGAATAGCAGAGGTGACTATTATTATCTTTGTTTGCAATTGAAGGTACTAAGCCTCGGAGAAGTCTGTGTTCAATGCCTGTTTAATACCCAACTTTGGGAGCATGAGAACACTTGCTGGAATGTGGCCCATCTGTGATTTTTCTCCTGTTTTCTTTTTTTTTCTTCTTACTCTATGGGTACAAAGATAGGCTTGGAGGAAGGGCCCAATATTTTTTAAGTGATAAATATATTCCATGGAAGCAATATTTCCATTTAATCTTTATAACAACCCTTTAAAGAAGCAAGGATCATCTCCATTTTATTGGCGATAAAAGTGAGGCTCCATGAGGTAAGTAGCTATACCCAGTTAGGTAGCAGGTATGTGGCAAAGTCAGGATTTGAACTCAGCTCTTCTAATTCAAGATCATGTGCTCCTTCCTCCCAGCGGGCCCCCTCTATGTCCAGCATCTCGTGGCAACAGAGGGCTACTACATATCTAAAATGACATTTCAGAAAGAATTCTCTACTAAAATGGCAAGGCAGAAAAAGATTTTACTTAAAGGCAAATTACACATCCACTGCATTTCTCTTTGCTCTGTTAACTTAGTTCTTGAAAAAAAAGAAAAGAAAGAAAAAAAAAAAGAAAAGAAAAAAGAAAAAAAAGAAAGAAAGAAAGAAAGAAAGAAAAAGTAAAGAAAGAAAAAGGTTACAATTTTGCCTCAAGAGTGGAACTGACACCCTTATCCAGCTGTGACCAGATGGTCCATTATTCATGTGGCGCACATTCCTACATTCTTCACTGCCTCACTTCTCACTTGCCTGTGACAGGCTCTCATTTCCACCAGTGTCTTTGGAATATTTTCTGATGGTGACCACACAGAGAGCAAATCCATTGAGCCCTAGGCTCCCGTTAGATTTAGAATAAAGAAAATCTGGTTTGATTTCAATGTCCTATAAAGGATCTTTTTTTGGTGTTATTAGCTGAAGGCATTTTGCACTGTAATCCAAAATTGGAGTCTTCTGCATTGTGGCTTTAAGCTATATGTCAGCAAGTTAACAGTTAAAGAAACCCTAGAGGGAGGCAGGTGGACTCTTATAAATTTCAATCACTGTGGCTGAGGTGACTTCACTGTGGCACAAATGGAAGGACCACAGAGGGAAGGTCTTCTCAGAAAAGGAAGAAAATAGTCCAATTACCAATAAATATGGACATTCTCTCTCTACCTAAAGCCGTGGAGATTTACAAAATCTCATTGTGTAGGCTCAAGTCGAAAATCGGACTATTCACTGAGCACACAATGTCTGTAAGGTTCTGAGTATGGGCTTTCCATACATGCTATCCTCTTTAATCCCTTTAAAATCCTTGTCTAAAGATGGGTTTACTGTTGATTAGATAAGCAGAGTGATCTGATGGAGGTCCCACAGCTAATAAATGGAAGAGCCTGGAATCTGTATTAAAACACCCAGTGGTCTTTTCCCTACACCTATCGTGTTCATGGACACTCAGAAATCTTGTAGTAGGCCTTATGCCAACAGCATTCCCACAGCCCGCTGGCTTTGGAGGACAAGGGCATTCATAGTTCTGCAAGTCAATGCTATTAGTAACTAAAAATAATAAGAATTGCGATAATAAAGACTGTTCCGCTCAAGGGAAAAAGAAAAAAAAACGTTCAAGTCTAATGACTAAATGGGGAATGACTGTAGTCAGGCAGCCTGAGAACTCTCTGGAATGAACTGTCACAGAGAATGCCTGGGTGGCTTAGTCAGTTAAGTGTCTGCCTTCAGCTCAGGTCACAATCCCGGGATCCTGGGATCGAGACCCACATTGGGCTCCCTGCTCAGCGGAGAGCCTATTTCTCCTTCTCTCTCTGCTTGCCGCTCTCCCTGCCTGTTCTCTCTCTGACAAATAAATAAGTAAAATCTTAAAAAAAAAAAAAAAAAAAAAGCTGTCCTGGTAGGAAGTGATCCCACATATGTGGATGTGGGATGAGACTGGTATGGATGGAGAGAACCAATCAGTGGGGGAGACAGAGCCAGGAAACAGAAGAAGGGGATCCAGAATAGGGATTAAACGAGAAATTACCTCAATAACTGCTAACTGAAGACTTAAGTCTTCATTTAATGCCAAGTGAGGAGGATCAGGAGAGATATGGCTAAAATCAGACTTCATTTATTCATTTAATGACTGTTTCTTGAGCACTTAATTTATGCCAGACTTATAGACACCAGGCAAAACCAAGGTCTTGGTCTTTACTGTATGCAAAATCCAAGTGTGTGCTTGAGTGCATGTAAATACTTGGGTTTCCATTTATATGTATCAATGTATCATTATACATAAATGGATATATCTATGTAGACAATGCATATGTATATGTAAATTTTATATAATTAATTTTGTGTCTGTTGTCTCTGAGGGGAGAAAGGTAGTGATTTCTCTCAACCAACCTTTCCATTATGATTTTTAAGCTCTGGGTTAGAAAATCCATTACAGTATTGTTGAGGGGAGGAACCTAACTCAAATGGATTCAACCATCACATAAATTCACCTTCTTGGTAGCTAGAATGAATCAGTAGTAGTCTTTTCCCACAGACAATTCTTATTTAGGTATGTCATCCCATACGTGGTCACTCAAGATAGGGCAAACAGGCCCATACGAGGCTGCTTGATTCAGCTAGTTAAAGGTTAATGTTGAGGCCAGATTGGAGATTTCAGGACCTCTGTGGGTCTGCAACCCTATCACTTGTTTGATAAGAACAGCAGGGTTCAGAGTAGGGGAATGCGACTGGATCCCAACAACAATTGATTTTTTTGTCTTGAAAGACAACATAGCAAAGCTGCACAGAATGTTCCAAAGTTCTGGAGTCAGATAATTATGAGTTCAAGACTGGTTCAGCTACTTCTTTGTTTAGTAATCATTAGTAAATTAATCTTTCTGAGCCTACTATTCTAATCAATGGCAAGTGAATAACAATATTCTCTTAGAATGGTAGTGGAGAATAAATTAGCTTGTACATATAAAGCCTATAGTACAATATCTCACTCATAATAGGTAATTATATCTATGTTTATCTATCTATCTATCTATCTATCTATCTATCATCTATCTATCTATCATCTGTCTATCCATACACCCACCAATATATCCATTTATCTCACAGCTATATGTGGTTGGTCAAGTTTCAGTGTGCCACATTTAACAGATGACCTTGAAGCTATGAACTAGGAAGTCTCTAGCTGACACATTAATACTATGATTATTGATCCATAAAGTTTGACTACGACAGGTGTAATAGATAGTGACTTGTCAAAATTGTTTTTGAGGACTTATTCACTTAACATTTTATTGTTTTTATTTTTATTTCTTAAAGATTTTGTTTATTAGAGAGAGAAAAAGAGAGAGAGGGCTCCCAAGAGAGCATAAGCAGGGGAAGGGGCAGAGGGAAAAAAAAATTTCCCAGCAGGGAAACCGATGTGGGGCTCAACGCAGGGCTCGATCCCAGCACCTGGGAATCATGACCTGAGCTGAACGTAGAGGCTTAACCAACTGAGCCACCCAGGTGCCTTTCACTTAACATTTTAAAATTAAACATAGAATTTCTATAAACATATATTATTTAAACATATCATATGTTTTAAACTTATGGAATTCACGAAAGCTTTTACAAGAATTATATGCACCCTCTAGATTCATTATATTTTTAAAAATCTGCTTATAATTTCCAAAGTTTGTTAACTTATAAATAATTCTTTATTGATCTTTCCAGTATTTGATCACTAATCTAATTAATTGTTGCCTCAGGAAAGAATAATACTGTTAATTGTGATCAAAATAAAATAGATCAAAAGTATAGAAGATAGATTATATTATTGTTAACAACTATTAAGGCTATTTGGAATGCGATGTACAAATGGTTGTTATTGCTTTTCATTGACCAGATCTACTTCTGGAGTCCTGTTGTACTTGTGATCTGTGTCCTGTGGTATAGTCTTTGGTCACATTCACACTACCACAGGTTCTTCTCTAGTTGTATCTTTTAGTTTTCACAAACCTGAACATTGAATTTATAGAGCACATAGTGAATAGCTACTTTGTTGGTCTGTTCATTCATTCATGCTTGCATTCATGCATTTAACCTTTGTTGGGAGTTTAATCTATTATAGGCATTAAATTGGGTTTGGGGGACACAGTGTGAACTAAAAGATAACCTTCATCTCAAATAAGCTTATGATACAATGTGAATGGGTGGGAGACTGTATAAACATTCAGGCAATTGTAATATGGCGGGCACAGACAAGAAATGTGAAGCATGGACCATTTTGGAGGGTCCGCTAACCAAAAGTAAACCTGGAGTCTGGGAAGTCTTCCTGGAGGAAATGGCACATAGCTGAAATTTCAAGATAAAATAGACCATCACCAAATGAAACTGGAGATTAACATTTTAGATACATGGAAAAACATCCATGAATACCCAGAAGCAAAATACAGCAGCATTTAGGGAAATGAAGGTAGTCCAGAGTGAGTGTGTTAGCCATTGAGGTATAAAGATAAATAAGACAATTATTTGTCTTGAGGATTGTTCTATCTTATGTAAAGGAGAGAAATGCATCAAAGGGTCAGAAGGGAATATGTTAAGCTACTGTACTAATATGTACAAAGTCCTTATGATTGAGAAAGTAAAGGAGAGAGTATCTTAGTGTACCTATCAGGGAAGGCTTCACGGAAGAGATGACTTCTCACCTCTGCTTGGTCATAAGCTCCTTGAAGGCAAGGACCATGTCCTTCAAAAAGTATTGCATTGTCTGTTTTATCCAGCACAGTAACAGGTGCTCAGTAAGTGCAGTGTTAAGTCCCTAGTTTAATCTTATTTGTTTCATTGACTCTTGAGAGGCTGAAGCAAGGGCTGAAGATAGAATGTGGGTGTAGTGGTGACAGCCAAGGTTAACGTGGGGGCACGGCCATGATACATGACTGTGGCTTCTGCCCTTGGGGCTGCATACTTTCTATTAATTCACTTTTACATTCATTCATTGACCAACTATGTGTTGGAAATTGGTTCAACGCTGGTAAATGTGAAGATTAATTGCTCATAGCCTTGCCCTTGACAAAGTTGAGCCCAGAGCTGGGAGACAGAGATATACACATATTATGAGATCAATGCCATGTGAGCGATGCTCTGCCGTAGCAGATCGTGCTAAGAACCACAGAGAACAAAGCGTTGATCTTCAGGGGTTGGGATGATGATGTGAACAGGTCTTGTCCTTGGTTTCCTTTTCTTTTTCTAGGTCCCTGCCCTTAGCAGTCCATCTGGTGTCATATATTCCACGAACCTAAATGCAGCTGACCCCGGAATCTGTTTCCCCAGCATGACCTCTTTCCAGAGTTTCATCCATTTATATCTGATTCTTTTTTAAAAATTTTATTTATCGGGGTGCCTGGGTGGCTCAGTGGGTTAAAGCTTCTGCCTTCGGCTCAGGTCATGATCCCAGGGTCTTGGGATCGAGCCCCACATTGGGATCTCTGCTCAGCAGGGAGTCTGTTTCCTCCTCCTCTCTCTCTCTGCCTGCCTCTCTGCCCACCTGTGATCTCTGTCAAATAAATGAAATCTTTAAAAAAATTTTATTTATTTATTTGATACAGAGAGAGAGATCAAAAGCAGGCAGAGAGGCAGGCAGAGAGGGGGAAGCAGGCTCCCCGCTGAGCAGAGAGCCCAATGCAGGACTCAATTCCAGGACCCTGAGATCATGACCTGAGCCGAAGGCAGAGGCTTAACCCACTGAGCCACCCAGGCGCCCCATTTATATCTAATTCTTGTGTGGCACCTCCACCTAATGTCCTGCTGACTTCTCTAACATAATTTGTTCAATACTGAGCTTTGTTCAATGCTGAGCTCATCATTTCCCTGCAAAACCTGTTTGACATCCTGCTCCCTGTCCTGTTAATTGCTCCCCGCTTGACCCATCGACATGAGCTCTAATGCCCTTTCCTTTCTCCACTCCTGCACCCATCTCTTCGTGGCTGATTCTTCCTCTCTGATATCACTCATGCCATCGTCTCTCATTTCTAACATGGTTGCCACCATTTAAACCTCATTTCTCCTCTCATGGGAATAAAGGACTTTGAGTCAGGAGAAAAACAACAGGGGTATTTATAAAGCAAAAACAGCCCACCAAGGTTTATTTCTTGATGGACAGTTTCCAGAAAAGCAGGGACATTCTGGATTTATGGTTCTCAACCTGGGTGACTACTAGCATTACCAGGACAGCTTTAGAAATCACCGATGCCTAATTTGCACTGTCATTTAATTGACCTGGGTATGGCCTGGCGTACCAAGGACTTTAAAGACCTCTCCAGGCAAGATTCTGAAGTGAAGTTAAGGTTGAGAACCACAGGACTAGACCCAGAGGACTCAGTTCTCTGCTCTTTGATTGGCAGTCCACTGCCATCACTAACCAGCAGAGTGAACAACGTTTATGCACACAGTGCTGAAATTGGAAATGTCTAAAGACTTTGAAAAAGATTCCGTAGAAGGGAAATAAACACAAAATGCATTGAATACAAAAACATTGTTCTGATACAATGATAGTCAACTTTATTCAGTCTGAGGGATGACTATGTCACCATCGCACAATAACCACAGCAGCTGTCTTCAAAGGAACACACACACATAATGACACGAGAGCATCCTTGTCTCATGCTCTCTTTCTCCGCTTCTAACTTTCCTCACTTCACTCATTCTGAAGCATTACTGCCAAATTAATTTTCCTAAGAAACAGTTCTGAACATATCAATCTCTTTCCCTAAATATAATACCTCCTCATTACTTATAGGGAAAAACATCAAAAATTCTTTTCCAATTTGGCCTACAATTCACTGTTCCAATTTTGTTTACTATAATTCTCTTTCATGCATTCCTGCCTTCAGGGTTTTGCTTGTGCTGTTCTGTATCATTGTTTCCTTTCAGTTTCACATATTAAAGTTCCCTCCTCCTCAAAGATTCTGCTCACATACTGCTTCCTCCTCAAAGCTTTTCATGATCGTTTCAGCAGAAAGCATTTTTCCCCCATCCTTTGAAATAGCATAGTCCTTTTGTCATCTGTAAAACTGATTTATTAACGATGAAAAAATTCTCACTTTAAAATTTGTTAGTTCATAAAATTAATTGTTTCAAACCATTCAACGTTCATTGAGTACCTGCTGTATGGGCTTTGTGTTAGTGATAAACATGGACTGTGGCAGACATGGTCCCTACCTACAGTGAGAGTCTGAGCATGGTACAAGGATTTTAATTAGGCAAATGACATTATTATTTGTGATTACGTCCAGGAATTTGAGAGGAAAAAGCAAACAGACATCAGACTATAAACTTTCACACTCTGATAAAAAAGTGAATCATCTTTCTCATCTAACTAAAACAAATAGGCGTGTCACTGATGGTTAGACTATTAATTTTAAAAAGTTGATCTTAGAAGAATGTGAGTTAACAAAAAAGAAGCCCCTGATTTTGATGAAAACAGTCTTAGGGGAGGCCAGGCCAGTGAGTGTTGGGTTATTGTTTTTGGTATCAGGAGGTTTGGGGGAGCATGAGAACTAAGAAGGTTTAGCCTTGATCATAGCCAGACCTTCTACAGTGTTCATTCACCTGATTGGATAATGTGGTATCTAGGGTATTTCTAAGAATAAGCAGTTGATGGGGACCCACTAGCAGTCAAGTTGTGGACTGAGTGGGATCACGAACATTGCCTCTGTCACCAGCTGCATCCACCATGTAGGAAAACATCCGGACAACTCCTAGTAGTGACCAGAGTGGGGAGGTTGGGGTAAGAAGAAAGAAGTACTACTACTTCCTGCTTTGTTCACTAAAAGAAGGAAGAGATTATCCCCTTTTAGTTTAAAGAGCTTAGTACTGAACCCTCACTGTAAAGACTTCTTGTAGGGGGGTTTGGGAGAATTGATATTATCTTAAATTTTCTAGCTAATTTCAAGGAGTAAAAAGAACTTTCACAAGGTATTTACCACTTTCCACTTTAGTTAACTATTTAAATGATGCTTTTATCACCTTTACTTAGACTTAGAGGAAAGATCAAATTATCTTGATATTCCTTGAAATGCCTATGCCATTTTTAGTACAGAATAAGTGTTTGACAGCCATTATTTTTGTCAACAAATGAATGAACAATGAGTGTGTTAGTTTTCTGAATCCATTGTAACAAAGTATCTCAAAACTAAATAGTTTAACAAAAGAAATCTACTGTCTCACAGTTCTTTAGGCTAGAAGTCTGAGATCAAGATACCGGCAGCACCATATTATTTTTTTCATAGCATCAATGGATAATGTTTATTTATTTATTTTTTATTTATTATTATTATTATTATTTTTTTTTTAACTTTAATTTTTAAAAAAAATTTTCAGTGTTCCAAGATTCATTGTTTATGCACCACACCCAGTGCTCCATGCAATACATGCACTCCTTAATACCCATCACCAGGCTCACCTAACCCCTCCCCCAAAACCCTCAGTTTGTTTCTTAGAGTCCACAGTCTCTCATGGTTCACCTCCCCCTCCAATTTCCCCCAATTCACCTTTCCTTTCCTTCTTCTAATGTCCTCTGTGTTATTCCTTATGCTCCACAAGTGAGTGAAACCATATGATAATTGATTCTCTCTGCTTAACTTATTTCACTCAGTATAATCTCCTCTAGTTGATACATGTTGGGTCTTCATCCTTTCTGATGGGGGCATAATATTCCATTGTATATATGGACCATATCTTCTTTATTCACTTGTCTGTTGAAGGGCATCTTGGTTCTTTCCACAGTTTGGCGATTGTGGTCATTGCTGCTATGAACATTGGGGTACAGATGGCCCTTCTTTTCACTACATCTGTATCTTTGGAGTAAATACCGAGTAGTGCAATTGCAGGGTCATAGGGTAGTTCTATTTTTAATTTTTTAAGGAATCTCCACACTGTTTCCCAACTTGCATTCCCACCAACAGTGTAAGAGGCCTCCCCTTTCTCCACCTCCTCTCCAATACTTGCTATTTCCTGCATTGTTGATTTTGTCCATTCTAACTGGTTTAAGGTGGTATCTCAATGTGGTTTTGATTTGAATCTCCCTGATGGTTAATGATGATGAACATTTTTTCATGTATCTGTTAGCCATCTGTACATCTTCTTTGGAGAAGTGTCTGTCTATTCATGCTGTTGCCCATTTTTGACATGATTATCTGTTTTCTGTGTAGTTTGAGGACTTCTTTATAGATCTTGGATATCAGCCCTTTGTAGTGTCATTTGAGAATATCTTCTCCCATTCCATAGGTTGAGTGGCAACCAACTCTTGATTTTGTCTCAGGTCATAATCTCAGGGTCATTGGATAGAGCTCCATGTGGACTCCACACTCAGCATGGAGTCAGGTTGAGATTCTCTCTCCCTACCCTGCTGCCCTTCCCCCCGTTTGTGCACTCTCTCTCTCTCCCTAAAATAAATAAATTTTTAAAATATTTAAACAAAAGATATTCTAGAGTAGCAGTGTCCAGTAGAAATTTCTGTGAGGAGGAAAATGTTTCCTCTTCAATATGGTAGCTTCTGACCACAAGTGCACTTGAAATGGGGTTACTGCAGCCAAGGACTTAAATTTCCAATTTCATTTGATCTAACTTCACTTAAATAATTGAAGGTTAAAGAGCTACTTTTGTCTAGTGGCTACCACATTAAAGAGCACTGTTCTAAAGACTGAGAGGTTGGACTAATTGCTCATTAAAAGAAAAAAATTATATTACCACGATTTGAATATATGACTATGTGAATTCATATTTGCATTTTTTAAAAGATTTATTTATTTATTTTAGAGAGAGGAGTGAGGGGCAGAGGGAGAGGGAGAGCAAGAGAATCTCAGGTGGAATCCCACTGAGTGCAGAGCCTAACTGGAGCTTGATCTCATGACCCTAAGATCGTGACCTGAGTTGGGTGTTAAATCCATTATGTCACTCAGGCACCCCTGCATGGTTTTTAATAGCTGAGATGAATTAGGGATAAGAACGAGGCAAGGCAGAAAATGGAAGTTGCAAAGCTACAAGCCTGTAAGAGCCAGGTGTTAACAAGCAGGAGTAGTGGCTTCTAGGGAGACTCAGTCAGCCAAATGTTAGTGTGACAGAAGATAGTTCCAGTATTCTTGAATCTTGGGATTTCCCACAAAAAGCTAGAAATCCAGGTTTTTGTGTGGGATATTCTTCTTCTTCTTCTTCTTTTTTTGTTTTTGTTTATTGTTGGTAACTGATATTAACATTCTTCTCGCCAATCTCATTCTGGTTAAACACCAACAAAACATCTGTTGGCTGGATATAACTTTGAGACTCCCAGTTTGTGACCTTCGTTTTGAAACAAAAATTTCAGAGATTTTCTTAGAAGGATTTTACTTGATTTTATTAGGTGAAAATAGTTGGAGTCTCAGAAAACATCAAATTTTAGATAATACTCATGAGCAATGAGTTCTTTTTACACATTCCAATTTACAAAGAACCAAAATGATGGACATTTGAAACAAATGTATTGTGAATTTCAGGATTGGCTTGCTTCCAGAGGCTTCCAAAACTTGCACTGTGCTGTGATATTCCCAGGACTAGCAGATGTGTTTCTGCCTCTGATCTCTTCCCATCAATTCAATTCAGAAAACAAAAAAGAGGAACTAACAGAAGGATGATTGGCAATTGCCATCTTTGTAGATGCTTAGATATCTCCTTGGCATATAGGAACTCTTTAAAAAGATACAGGGTGATAAGTGTAGTAAATTCTTTACCTCCTATAAAAACATTGTTTCTCCAAAAAGAGAGAGAGAGAAAAAAACGAAGAAACAGACTCTTAACTATAGAGAGCAAACCGGTGATTGCCAGAGGGGAGGTGGGTAGATGGATGGGTGAAATAGGTGGTAAGGTTTACGGGGTGCACTTGTGATGAGCACTGGGTGATGTACGGAACTGCTGAATCACTATACTGTACACCTGAAACTAATGTAACCCTGTATGCTAACCATACTGGAATTAAAATAAAATAAAAGAATATTTAAAACATTCATTTTATTTATTTATTTATTTTAGTTAATAAAATTTGTTTTTCTACCATGTAGCATTCACTGAGCACCTGCTTCCTGCCAGGTCATAGGCAACATGCTGGGGATGGTACACAAGCTGGGCCAGACATGGACCCTGCTCACAGCAAGATTCAGAGTTCAGCAGAGGAGGTGGACTTTAGCGTATCTTCTTCAAAACACTGATTCCAATGAGAAGAAGTCCTGTGAAATCAGAGTGTTGAGTGGTAGGAGATCCTACTGAGCGTTGAGGGCCCCAGAACGCCTTAAAGATACCTGGGGGAGTGAGTGGGAGCCGATGTGTTTGCTGAGAAAAGGGGGAGGTGGGAGCAGGGCAGGCATATGACGTTCTAGGGAAAAAGATGAAGCTGGCAGTGTCCAGGAACTGAAAGCATGCTCCGTGGCTGGCAGGTAGGTGAAAGTAAGCAGGAGACAGCTAAATGAGGCTGGCCAGAAAGATTTGTAGCTCGTGATCAAGGGCAATGGTTTAAGATGCACTCTATGGCAAAGACCACTGACCCAAAGAAGGCATCCTATAGAGGCTATGGAGGAAGAACTGGGCTCTTGCAGCTAAGTGACACATGAGTCAGGGCTAGTCCTCCGCGAAGTTCCACATCGGTGCAAAATGTGCGACCCCGGTGCAAAACTCCCCTTCTTGAGCAGTTTAGGTCTCATTGTGCTGACTCTCACTGGAGGATATTTGGCAATGTCTATAGACATGTTTTATTGTCATGATTTAGGGGAAATGTGCTACTAGCATTGAATTGGGATGAGGTCAGGGATGCTGTGTCCTATAATGCACAGGGCAACTCCCACGACAAAGAATGACCAGGTCCAAAGCATCAATAAGAGCAGGCTTGTGAAACCCCCGGTTAAAGTGAACATCGACGGAATTAATGGGGCTGGCAGCAGGTAGGGGTGTCGGGAAGTGGGGGCAGGGACCATACCTACAGTTTTATGTCTCAATTTGCAAATAGGAAAGATATAAAAAGTACATGTTGGCTATTTGCTGCTTTCTTCCCAATCTACCAACTGCAATGTCATCTCCCAAAATATCCGAGCTAGGCCAATCAGCCTTATTTACTATAGGAATCCTGACCAATATTCTGTCAGCTTTACCTCATAATAGGTGTTGAAAATATTGACTGAATAAATAAATGAACATTGACTTATTCCCAGAAAATGAAATTTTGCACAATTATAATAATTACTGAGCTACTCATTTGTGCAAGGCACATTCTAAACTTTGACCGAATCCTTACAAAAGCACCACAAGAGAATTATTAACTATTATTTACAGAGAAAGAAATAGAGACCCAGGGATGTTAAGCCCTTTGCTCAAGGTCAAACAGCAACTGAGTGTTTTTGATACCACGGTCTGTCTTCTTCCATTGCTCTGAAAGGGATTTCGCATAGAGAATTGGATGTAGGCCAGATTTGATTTGCCTCACTCACCAATGGGAATCAGGTATGGATGCATATATGAAAACCCCAAAGAGTGACCTGCCATAGAAGGATTTCATTTTAATGCACGTAAGTCAAGTCCAAGGTAGACAGAGCAACTCCAAAGATATCCGAGATATAGACTCCTTCTATCCTACTTATTCTTCCTTAGCACCAAGCTTCCGTCATGGTCCATCTTCACATCAGCTGGAGCTCCCGGCAGCATGTTGGTTAGAAGGACAGAGGAAGGGCTAAAAGAAGAGCAGGCACTGGGAGGGAGTCAAGATGGCGGAGAAGTAGCAAGCTGAGACTGCTTCAGCTAGC